>NC_134353.1:655959602-656268173 GCF_048569485.1 Anomaloglossus baeobatrachus
TCTCTCTCTCCTCAACCCTCTCTCTCTCTCTCAACCTCTCTCTCTCTCAACCCTCTCTCTCTCTCTCTCCCCTCTCTCTCAACTCTCTCAACCCTCTTTCTCTCTCTCAACCCTCTCTCTCTCTCTCAACCCTCTCTCTCTCTCTCTCAACCCTCTCTCTCTCTCTCAACCCTCTCTCTCTCAACCCTGTCTCTCTCAACCCTCTCTCTCTCTCAACCCTGTCTCTCTCAACCCTCTCTCTCTCTCAACCCTGTCTCTCTCAACCCTCTCTCTCTCAACCCTCTCTCTCAACCCTCTCTCTCAACCCTCTCTCTCTCAACCCTCTCTCTCTCAACCCTCTCTCTCTCAACCCTCTCTCTCTCAAACCCTCTCTCTCTCAACCCTCTCTCTCTCAACCCTCTCTCTCTCAACCCTCTCTCTCTCAACCCTCTCTCTCTCAACCCTCTCTCTCTCAACTCTCTCTCTCACCCTCTCTCTCTCTCTCAACCCCTCTCTCTCTCTCTCCTCTCTCTCTCTCTCTCTCTCTCTCAACCCTCTCTCTCAACCCTCTCTCTCTCTCTCAACCCTCTCTCTCTGTCTCAACCCTCTCTCTCTCAACCCTCTCTCTCAACTCTCTCTCTCAACCCTCTCTCTCCTCTCAACCCTCTCAAATTCAAATTCAAATTCAAATATGCTTTATTGGCAGGACCAAAATACAATTAGTGTTGCCAAAGCAAGAGAAATACAGTAAGTGTGGTGGGAGGGATCAGGGTTATGGGGAGTTGGGGGGCACAATTTGGGCTCTGACAGTCCCGTTTAGGGGTCTTAGGTTCCCCTCAGCTTATGACATGTGGTGACATATTGGGCGGCGATCTCCACCATTGATTCCTCTTCCCCCAGTAGGAAGCGGAGTTTCATGTCCACAATCCATGGATGGAAAGCCGGGCTATGGGTGGTAAATTTCTGGAAGTGGGAGCCCCTCACTGCTGAGTATTTGTCACAGTGCAGTAGGAAATGCGTCTCGTCCTCCAGAGCCCCCTGCTGGCAGTGCTGGCACAGTCTGTTCTCTCGCGGCTTGTATGTCTGTCGTGCCGCCCTGTTTCCACCTCTAGGCTGTGGGCACTCAGTCTGTACAGGCTCAGGGTCTGCCTGTCTTTGGGGTGGCGTAGCCTTTCCAGATATGGGGCCAGAGTGTAGTCCCTCCGCAGTGACCGGTAGATGGTGAGTTTCTGGGAGTTCTCTAATTCACTCTTCAGTCCTCTATGTATTGCATCTTGCAGCTCTCTGAGATCTCTTTTATTTGGGCTTTTGTCAGGGGGTGTTGCTGACTTTGGCTGGACTGGCTGCCGGGGTTCCTGGCTTGCTCTGGGCTCCGGCTCAGCAGGGCTTTATGATGGTAGGAGCTGGGGTTGCTGTTCTGTGTGTGTGCCTGGTGTGATAGCGCCCTCTTGTGTATAGTGAACCATAAGGGGGAATCGGCCCAGCTCTGCCCTACAGGCTATGTTTGAGGTGCTGCGATGGACTTGGAGGAGATATTTACAGAACTCCATGTGGAAGACTTCGGTAGGGCTGGAATCCCACTTTGTGTGGTCTGGGTAGGTCACTGGGCCCCATACCTCGCTGCCATATAGCAGTATAGGGGTGATGACGCTGTCAAATATCTTGAGCCAGACTCTCACAGGTGGTTTGAGGTGGTACAGTTGTCTTCTGATGGCATAGAAGGTTCTGCATGCTTTTCCTTTCAGGGCTTCTGCTGCTTGCTTGAGGCGCTCCCGTTATTGCTTAGCTCCAGACCGAGGTAGGTGTAGCTGCTGGTGTTCTCCAGCGTGGAGCCATTTAATGTGAAGGAGGGAGTGTTTATTTTGTTCTGGTTCCTCTTCTGAAACACCATGACTTTGGTCTTCTTTGGTTGATGGGAAGCGCCCATGTGGTGCTGAATGTTTCCAGTACTGCCAGGCTATCTTGGAGGCCTCTTTCAGTTGGGGAGAGTAGCAGGAGGTCATCTGCGTACAGCAGGAACTTCACCTCTCGGTCATGCAGACTGAGGCCTGGAGTGGGGGAGGACTCTAGAGCTGTTGCTAGTCCATTTATATAGATGTTGAATAGAGTTGGACTCAGCCTGCAGCCCCTGTCTGACCCCACGGCCCTGTCGGAAGAAAGCCGTCCTCTTTCCGTTCACCTTCACGCTGCACCGGTCTCAGTGTATGAGCTCTTGATCACGTCGTAGGTCCTGCCACCTATTCCGCTCTCCAGGAGTTTCAGGAACAGACCTGGATGCCACACTGAGTCAAAGGCCTTTTTGAAGTCCACGAAACATGCAAATATTTTCCCCTGTTTTTTGTCGTGGACGTGGGTCTTGATGAGGCTTTGCAGGGTGTAAATGTGGTCCGTGGTGCGGTGGTTTGGCATGAACCCAGCTTGGCTTCTGCTGAGGACGTCACCCTGGGTGAGGAAGGCGATAATCCTTTTATTAATGATGCTGTTAAACAGTTTTCCCAGAATGCTGTTGACACAGATCCCTCTGTAGTTTGCTGGGTCATATCGGTCTCCATCCTTGTAGATGGGCGTTATGAGACCTTGATTCCAGCTTTGAGGGAAGTAGCCGGCACTCAGGACGTGGGTGAATAGTTTAGCCAGTGCTGCATGAATATCTGGGGAACTGTATTTGATCATCTCTGGCAGGATGCCGTCACTGCCCGCGGCCTTCTTAGATTTTAGCAGTTTGATTCTGTCTTTTATTTCCAGCACACTGATTGGTATGTCCAGTTAGGGGATAGGCCCGAGGCCCTGCCCTCCTAGCCCGTTAGGGGCCCCCTCTAAGGCTCTTGTTCTGGGGTTAGGTCGTCTTCTGGGATATTCTTGTAGAGGCCCTTGAAGTAGCTGTGCCAGATGTTGCCATTTTGAATGTGGAGGGTACTTTGCTTGGGACTTGTACCGATATGGCTCCATGTCTCCCAGAATGAGTTATCCTGGAGGGAGTCTTCGAGCTGCTGCAGTTTGTGGGAGATGTGCTTTTGTTTTTTCTCCTTGAGGGTTCGCTTGTATTGCCTCTGTAGGGTGTCATGGACCACTCTTAGCTCCTTGTTGTCCGGGTCTCTGTGTTTTTGATTTGAGGCTATCCTTAGGGAGTTGCGCAGTGTCTTGCATTCTTTATCAAACCATTTTTGGCCTTGTTTATTTGTAGGTCTCTTGGAGTTGGTCCTTCTGAGGCCTGCTAGCTCTGCCATGGTATATAGGATGTTATTAAAGTCGTTTACTGCCAGGTTGACCCCTTGCTGGTTTGATGTATAGGATTTTGTGTGAAAGTTTACAAGCAGCTCTTTAATCTCTGTTCTGTTGGTCGTGTTGGTGTATTCAATGGCTAACTGTTTGGACCACTTGAAGGATGGTGGCAAATTGTGGAGACCGCTCAAGTGGGGCTTTTGTGTGGGTGACTTGTCCGTGGATCTCAGGTACAGCAGTGTCTGGTTGTGGTCTGACATGTGGGTGTCGGGGGTGACTATGAAGGCATTCATGTTTGCTGGGTCCATGTCTGTTATGGCATAATCCACTACACTACTGCCCGTGTGGGAGTTTAGTGTAAATCTCCCTAATGAGTCCCCCCTGGTGCGCCCGTTCAGTATATGCAGCCCCAAGCTCCGGCACAGGTTCAGCAGTTTTCTGCCGCTTTTATTCACCACTCTGTCATAGCTGTTTCTTGTTGTCTGTACTGAGTCTCTGTAGAAGGGCTCATCTCCCAGGACGTATGTGTTTCCGTCAGGTGACAGGTAGTCCTTCTCTGTACCTGTCCTGGCGTTCAGGTCTCCACAGATGAGCACCTTACCTTTGGACTGGAATTGGGCAGCCTCCCTCTGAAGTTCCTCGTAGATGTCCGGCTTATAGTATGGGGATTCTGATGGAGGGATGTAGGCTGCGCAGAGGTAGATGTCCTGCTGAGAGGTGAGGATGGAGCTGCTTATCTGCATCCAGATATGGCTTTCTCCTCTTTTTATTGCCTTGATATGTTCTTGGATCTCCTCCTTGTACCATATTAGTATGCCCCCTGAGCAGCGGCCATGTTTGGTGTTCTTGTTTTTCTGGGCGGAGACAGAAAATTCCTTGTATCCCATGGGTGCGAGAGATTCCTCCTCTGCCCGGGCCCATGTCTCCAGGAGGATCTGGATGTCAATGTTCTTTAGCCTTTGTTTGAAGTCTGGGTCATTTGTCTTGGACCCAAAAGCTGAGGCATTCAATCCTTGAATGTTCCAGCTGCTGATAACTAAGGATGTCATATTTAGTTGATATACCTTATAATGAGGAAGGATAGATTTTCATAGGACATAACCGGATTTAGTGGTGGGTTTGGGTGGCATATTTTAGTAGTGTCCTAAGAGTTTGCTGCACAATGTGTTGAGCAATGTCCTTATTTCTGCCATGTTGCTGCCCTCTGTTGCTTTGTATTGCCATTTTGGGGCATGTGGTCTTGAGTATTTCTGCCATCTCTGTGGACTCTCTCCAGGGGTCTCTGTGGGCTGCCATCTGTTTGGTGGGTGTCTTGCTTGTGGTCTTGGAGGTCTGTTTAGAACCATGTCCTTTAGCTCTCTTGCTAGATGGCTGACTCCTTGTTTATTGAGGTGTTTGTCGTCATAGAGGTGATGGAGCGTTATTTCGGGGTGTCTTGCCAGCTGTATGTTTGGTGCTGAGGTAATACTGGCGGCCAGCTCTGAGTTGATTTGCTGGGTTATTTGTTGGTGTACATCTTTCCTTGGAAGCAGGGCAGACAGGATTATTTTGGTTCTGGGGAATTTTTGCTGGGCTGCTAGTGCGAGTTTTGATAGGTCCTTTGTGACTGTCTTTTGGTGGATATCGTTTGTGCCGGTGTGTAGTATGAGGTGTGTGGGCTCGGTGAAATATGGGTTACTGATCACCTCCTCTGCTTGTGGGATCGTTGAGCAGTGAATTTTTGTAACCCGAGCCGTCGGAAACAGTCTCTGAGTGTCCAGGTATTTCCCATTTGAGTCTATTATTAGGACTATATCAGGATCCAGTGTTTTATTTGGGCCATTTGGTTTCTGTGTGTTGGGTCTCTGAGTGTTGGTTGCCTTTGTTTGTTGTGATGATGCATTTTCATTGCTGGGGTTGATGGTAGGGGTTTCCTTCGTGTTGTTGGGTCCAGGGGTGTTGGACACCCTGATATGCTGTGCTTGTGGGGCTGTATTGATATTGCTGGAGTTATGTGTAGAGTCCGTCTGGCTGAGGTTGTCGCAGGTCTGTGATATATCTGGCACCAGGGTAGTTGGTGCAGGCATTTGTTTTGGGGGAGTGCTTATACTTTGAGGTGCCCTCTCTGTTTTTTGTTGTAGGATAGAGGATTTTAGCTGGGTTATTTCTTCTTTGAGGTATGCATTTTCTTCCTGCAGCCTTTGAAGTGACCTTTGCAATTCCCACAGGTCTGTTTTCACACTTGATATTTCTCCCCTCAGTTGGTCATTTGCATTTTTCTCACCTTGGCTTCTTTGAAATTCTTCTTTGAATTGAATAAACTCGCATTCTAATTGGGACAGGCAGTCTCTGAGTATATCCCTGGGGGGTTGTGATGATTGGGATGTAGATGGGGCTGGGGGGTGGCTGGAGATTGTCTGGTCACTTGTGGATATGCTTCCTTCCTTCATTAGGGTTTTCACTTGCTTTTTAATGTGCAGGAATTGTTGATGAAATTCCTCCATTTTTTGTTCCGTTCCTTGGACCATGATAGTTCCATTTCTATACATATTTATGGAGAGATTAAAGGTCTCAGGGTCCTCCTCATCCTGTACTCTAATTTGTTTGCCCCTGCTAATGCCCCGTTTTTTGATGTTCTTGTAATGTTTGCTGAGAGTCTGGTCCCAGGCTTCATGGTGCCCTGAGTAGAATAACAGATTTGTTTTTTCCCCCTGTTCATTCAAGTCTATTAGTAGTGTCTCTGGGTTTTTCTTCATAGAGTCCAGTTTTATGGCTTTTCTAGCTTCCTTGGATTTGGCATTCTCAGGGAAGGTTATCTCTAATGTGTCAGACCCCCTGCTAGCTCCAGTTGCCTTCTCCAGGTCTCCTGCATTGACTACAGTGCTATCCCCGTGTTGTTTCATTTTAAAGGGCTTTCTTTTATATTTTCTAATGCGTAATATACGATCAATTCTTATTTTAGCAGTGTATTGGCATGGAGCCCTTACCTTGGGGATGCGCTGTGCTGGTAGGGTTTGATGGTGGTCTGTTTGCTGGGTTTCCACTAGGCAATCTTGTCCTCCTTTTCCATCTGTGTATTAATTTTTCTTGTGATTTTTCTTGTCATTGCTTAAAGTCCTTAAAAAGTTTGTCCAGTGTGCTTAGTACTCCGTCATATCTGTAGATTTCCGTATTATGTCCTCCAATCTGCTCATTATAAGGTATAAACTCTGGTTGAATCAGGAGCTCATCTTACAGTGTCTTGCTCCTTCAGTGTCCAGCTCTTTCTCTCTCTCTCAACCCTCTCTCTCTCTCTCTCTCTCTCTCTCAACCCTCTCTCTCTCTCTCTCTCTCTCTCTCTCAACCCTCTCTCTCTCTCTCTCTCTCTCTCTCTCTCTCAACCCTCTCTCTCTCAACCCTCTCTCTCTCTCTCAACCCCCTCTCTCTCTCAACCCTCTCTCTCTCTCAACTCTCTCAACCCTCTCTCTCTCTCAACTCTCTCAACCCTCTTTCTCTCTCTCAACCCTCTCTCTCTCAACCCTCTCTCTCTCAACCCTCTCTCTCTCAACCCTCTCTCTCTCTCAACCCTCTCTCTCTCAACCCTCTCTCTCTCAACCCTCTCTCTCTCAACCCTCTCTCTCTCTCAACCCTCTCTCTCTCTCAACCCTCTCTCTCTCTCAACCCTCTCTCTCTCTCTCAACCCTCTCTCTCTCTCAACCCTCTCTCTCTCTCTCAACCCTCTCTCTCTCTCAACCCTCTCTCTCTCTCAACCCTCTCTCTCTCTCAACCCTCTCTCTCTCAACCCTCTCTCTCTCTCAACCCTCTCTCTCTCTCTCAACCCTCTCTCTCTCTCTCAACCCTCTCTCTCTCTCAACCCTCTCTCTCTCTCAACCCTCTCTCTCTCTCAACCCTCTCTCTCTCTCTCAACCCTCTCTCTCTCTCTCAACCCTCTCTCTCTCTCAACCCTCTCTCTCTCTCTCAACCCTCTCTCTCTCAACCCTCTCTCTCTCTCAACCCTCTCTCTCTCTCTCAACCCTCTCTCTCTCTCAACCCTCTCTCTCTCTCAACCCTCTCTCTCTCTCAACCCTCTCTCTCTCTCAACCCTCTCTCTCTCTCAACCCTCTCAACCCTCTCTCTCTCTCAACCCTCTCTCTCTCTCTCAACCCTCTCTCTCTCTCTCAACCCTCTCTCTCTCTCTCAACCCTCTCTCTCTCAACCCTCTCTCTCTCAACCCTCTCTCTCTCAACCCTCTCTCTCTCAACCCTCTCTCTCTCAACCCTCTCTCTCTCAACCCTCTCTCTCTCAACCCTCTCTCTCTCAACCCTCTCTCTCTCAACCCTCTCTCTCTCAACCCTCTCTCTCTCAACCCTCTCTCTCTCAACCCTCTCTCTCTCAACCCTCTCTCTCTCTCTCTCAACCCTCTCTCTCTCTCTCTCAACCCTCTCTCTCTCTCTCTCAACCCTCTCTCTCTCTCTCTCAACCCTCTCTCTCTCTCTCTCAACCCTCTCTCTCTCTCTCTCAACCCTCTCTCTCTCTCTCTCAACCCTCTCTCTCTCTCTCTCAACCCTCTCTCTCTCTCTCTCAACCCTCTCTCTCTCTCTCTCAACCCTCTCTCTCTCTCTCTCAACCCTCTCTCTCTCTCTCTCAACCCTCTCTCTCTCTCTCTCTCAACCCTCTCTCTCTCTCTCAACCCTCTCTCTCTCTCTCAACCCTCTATCTCTCTCTCTCTCTCAACTCTCTCTCTCAACCCTCTCTCTCTCTCTCTCTCAACCCTCTCTCTCTACCCTCTCTCTCAACCCTCTCTCTCCCAACCCTCTCTCTCAACCCTCTCTCTCCCAACCCTCTCTCTCAACCCTCTCTCTCCCAACCCTCTCTCTCAACCCTCTCTCTCTCTCTCTCTGAGCCCTCTCTCTCTCAACCCTCTCTCTCTCAACCCTCTCTCTCTCTCTCAACCCTCTCTCTCTCTCTCAACCCTCTCTCTCTCTCTCTCAACCCTCTCTCTCGCTCCTCTCTCTCCTCTCTCTCAACCCTCTCTCTCTCTCAACACTCTCTCTCTCTCTCAACCCTCTCTCTCTCTCAACCCTCTCTCAAACCTCTCTCTCTTGTGTTGTCCGAAGTGTAGGCAAGATGAATAAGGTGACGGCTTTGCTAAGTCTTGCCTCAGGTGTCGGCTAGACAGCTGCTGACACAAGGCTTCACATCTTAGCAGCTATAATGCCGTATATCAGGTACCCTGAAATCCTGCCTCCTGCTTCTTTGAGCTTCTCTCTCTCCAATGTTCTGTGCAACAACAAAACTTCCAGTATTGTTCCAATCCAGCTCTGTAGATGGAGACATCAGTGGTGCAGTCATCCCTCCCCCAGTTCCCCTAAGCAGGATCAAGTCTGTCGTGTATTTAACCACTGGCTAGCGTTTTTCTCTGTAGCCTCCCATGTATAATAAAGATTCATCTAGGCTGCACAAAAAAAGCTTTAGTAAAAGAGTGGGTATAAGCTCCTGAACCCGACTCCGTTCGCCTCAGAGATATCAAATGAAATGGGCAACCTTCCAGTGTTTGTGATGAAAAATATACTCTAAAGGCGGCGTTACATGCTATGATTTATCTGACGATATGTCGTCAGGGTTACGGATTCCGTGACGCACATCCGGCATCGTTAGCGACGTCGTTGCATGTGACACCTACGTACGACTCCGAACGATCGCAAATAGGGTGAAAATCGTTTATCGTTGACACGTCGTTCACTTTCAAAATATTGTTCATCGTTTGGAACGCAGCAGACATATTGGTACGTTTGACACCCTGCAAACGATGAACAACATCCATACGACCGCCTTGGTCAAACAATATATCGTTGAACGATGTTGCGTCATTTTTGAGATCGTTACATGTGACCGCTAATAAATGACCTATGTGCGATCTCGGCAAATCGTAACTATGATCTGGGCATGTCACATCGCTACTGAGATCGTCAGATAAATTATAGCGTGTAACGGGGCCTTTAGGTCCTAACTTTTCTCTGCACTGTCTAGGTCAGTGATCGTGAACCTTTCACTGGCCGAGTGCCCAAACTGCAACACAAAACCCAATTTTTGTTTGCAAAGTGCCAACATCGTATTTAACCAATTCTATTATGTGAACAATTAATTGATTTTAAAGTGACCTTTGCAGTCTTCTCTTCAGCAGCGGGCGCTTTATACATGGTTACCACACATTGAAGCTCAGCCACTCCCACTGCTCTTTCCAGACACAGCAGTTGGATTGATCTTTCTGGAAACAAAATGCAGAATATTAGATAGCTAAATTTTAGCATTGAATACAATCAGATTCCACCCTGAAATCCACATCCTATATTTCAAAGTGAAGATCGCTAAATTCCATAAAGTCATGAGTTGCTCCCCTCCCCCTTCATTATGTAGTAATGTCCCCATCCTGTACTAATGTCCCTTTTCAGGGCCACTTCCTGATAAATATATCCCCCATCCTGATATATATGTCCTACATTTTGGTATATTTGTCCCTCTCATGGCCCCATCCTGGAAAGTGTTACCCCATCCTGGAAAGTGTTACCCCATCCTGCTAAGTGTTACCCCATCCTTGTATATGTTTCCCATCCTCGTACAGTCGCACACAGTTTAAAAAAAAACCAAACAAACAAAACATACTCCCCTTTCAGCACCTGCTGCACGCTGCTGGGTCCTCACTTCCCATGCGTCCACAGGATGTAATTACGCCTGGGCTGTTTAATGACGTCCCCGGTGTCTTTTAGGCAACAGGCCTAGGAGAGGAGTGTCAGAACGAAAAGTGTCTCTTCCACTCCGACACAACTTTGAACTGCTAGCGCGACCGCACCAGCAATAAAAGCTGCTAAGGTGACTGTGCGCTTGCCGACAGAGGTGGTTGACATGTCTTTCGAGATGGGAGAGTGCTGTCCACTGGCGGACATAGAAGAGGGCCCCTGTGGAAGAACAATATATAGGCCCTTTACATCCCTAGAGCTCATCAAAATGCACAATTCCGCCTGGTTTGGAAGTAGAAATAGCCCCCCCTTACCTCTTGGGCCCCTGTGCAGGTGCACCAATGATATCTCCACCCCTGGTGCTGTGACCTGCAGCAGCACTGGGAGATGTCGGCTAGATCAATACCTGGCTGCTATCATGCGGCCAGGACTGATTGACTGGTCCTGTGCTTTTGGTTGCTTGAATCTGATGACCGGTTCTCTTTAATTCTCTAAATGGTGGATACGGCCTGTGTTCACAGGAGTTTTGTCTCCCATCAGTCCCATATTCATGACCTATCCTAATGAAAACCCATTTAATCATGTAGTCGTTTATCTCAAACTACTTGATCCCAAATGTAATCTATTGCTTCCTATCGTGGCCTATTTTAGACTGGGGAGAGCCGTACTGTAAAGTCATTATTCTGCAGATCTTGAATTCTGAAAATCTCTAGAAAGCTTTTCATACAGATTTCTGAAGGATGTTTACCGCGTTGAGTGAGTCTTGGCCGCTCGGTCTGGGTTGCCATGGACCTCAAAAGCTTCCTGCCTTGGATGGAATAGTTTACCCTGACAACCAGGACACAATGATCCAACTGTTACTGATGAATTTTAGCTTTGTAAAGAACATGGCAGATCCTTGTGCTTAAATATACTGTCTTTGTGCGTTCAATCACAGCGCGTCTGAAACTGTGGACTGATGGATGTGACCTACTTTATTTTTAAGTGGTGCAGTTTCACATTTAGTACATATACAGTGATTACTGCACATATTTGCTATCAAGATGTATGATGATATCATTTACTTATTTTTTTAGCATCCTCTTGCATTTATCCCCTAACTTCTGTTTTATCTTTTATGGGTGAAGGGATGTTGATTCATCTCTTTACAATCTGGAATCTGACCTATTTTCTTATATTTCTATATAAAGCAAACCCTCTGTATTTAATTTCCTTCTTTCTGTAAGCTGCTTTGTCCAGTACATACAATCGTAATTTTGTTTTCTGTTTTTTTTGGGTTTTTTTTTGTGTGTATTATTTTTTTTCTCTTTGAGCATATTAAAAGATAACTGGGAAGCCCTAGGGGGCTAGGGGGCTGTATTATACATGAAGGTCTATGGGGCTGCATAATACAATATGAAGGACACCTTATACTTGGACTAGAGGGGTGCATTATACATGGAGGACTATGGGGCTGCATAATGCAATATGATGGACACCTTATACATGGACTATAGGAGTTCATTATACATAGAGGTCTATGGGGCTGCATTTTACATGGAGGTCTATGGGGCTGCATTTTACATGGAGGTCTATGGGGCTGTATTATACATGGTGGTTTATGGGACTGCATTATACAAAATGAAGGACACCTTATACATGGACTATAGGGGTGCATTATAAATGGAGGACTATGGGGCTGCATAATGCAACATGAAGGGCACCTTATACATGGACTATAGGAGTGCATTATACATGGAGGTCTATGGGGCTGCATTTTAATTTTTAAAGTTTTATTGGTTTCAAAAGAAAAACATACAGATAGTTACATTGTCCAATACCTTAAGATATTAGGTGTTATAGTATTGAAATAGAACAAGCCTTTACAACAGGTCCAGGCCTTAAGGTGGCTTTATACACTGCAACATCGCAAACGACATCGCTGTAACGTCACCGGTTTTGTGACGTAATAGCGACCTCCCCAGCGACATTGCAGTGTGTGAAACACATCAGCGGCCTGGCCCCTGCTGTGAAGTTGTGATCGCTACAAATCGTTCAGGACCATTCTTTGGTCCTTTGTTTCCCGCTGTGCAGCATGATCGCTAGAAAGTCTGTGTGTAAAGGGGACTTAAATGTGCAGGAAGCCCTGTCCTTGGTTACCCGATATTTACCTTCGTTACCAGCCTACGCCGCTCACTGTCAGTGCCGGCTCCTGCTCCTTGCACGTGTAGCAGAGTACACATCGGGTAATTAACCCGATGTGTACTGTAGCTAGGAGAGCAGGGAGCCAGCGCTAAGCAGTGTGCGCGGCTCCTGCTCTGTGCACATGTAGCTGCAGCACACATCGGGTAATTAACCCGATGTGTACTGTAGCTAGGAGAGCAGGGAGCCAGCGCTAAGCAGTGTGCGCTGCTCCCTGCTCTCTGCACGTGTAGCTGCGTGCGCTGGTAACCAAGGTAAATATCGGGTTGGTTACCCGATATTTACCTTAGTTACCAAGCGCAGCATCGCTTCAGTGTGTCGCTGCTGGCTGGGGGCTGGTCACTGGTTGCTCGTGACAGCTCACCAGCAACCTGTGTAGCGATGCTCCAGCGATCCCTGCCAGGTCAGGTTGCTGGTGGGATCGCTGGAGCGTCTGACTGTGTGACCTCTCACCAGCAACCTCCTAGCAACTTACCAGCGATCCCTATCAGGTTGTATCGTTGTTGGGATCGCTGGTAAGTTGTTTAGTGTAAAGGGGCCTTTAGGCTCAACAACTACACAACAGTAGATAGGAAAAAATTGGACGAGTCTTACCACAGATAAGAACATATCAGATGTGCAGAGAAATGCACGGGGAGAGATAAGAACCAAAAGGAGAGGGACGGGTTTAGAATGTGAATCAGTGAATAGAGAGGTATAGGGGAGGATGTGTGATGACCGGGACAGTATTTTCATCTGTTGAATCTAAAAGAGGAGAGTGAATAAATGTTTTCTAGAGAGTGAGACATGCCAAGGAGTCTGAGCACCGTGAGTCAATTAAAGCTAAGAACTTGGGGCCCGAGAGAAAAACCTCCCACGTGAGCCATTTAGAGGCGGTTTCCAATATCTGACCTCGCGACTGGGCCACCACCATCTCCATATGGTGTACTGTATTCACCTCTGTCGCCCATTCCTCTATGGCCGGGGGAGTGGGGTCTTTCCAATGTCGTGGGATCAGTCTTGGCGGCCTGGAGGAGGGGGGGCCCATGAGGGATTTTTTATACTTTTTTTCTGACATTTTAAACATAAATAGCAAGACTGCCTCAGGGCGACTAGGGACTATGGTCCCCGTGACCTCTTGAATGGCCGCCAATACTTTGCTCCAAAAGGCCGTTAGACTCGGGCAGGACCACCATATATGGGTCACGGTGCCGCCCTGGGCTCCGCAACGCCAACATACATCCGGAACTTCGGGACACCACACATGAAGGGATGATGGGACCCTATACCACCTGGAGAGGATCTTGTAGAAGGTTTCCTACATTCTTGTAGGAACCACGGACCTATGGGTCAGGCGGAAACATCGTTCCCTCTGATCCCTGGGAAACGTCTTGTTGAGCTCTGCTTCCCACGCGGTACAGAAGCGGGGAAGTGAAGTCTCCGCCGCCTCTGTCAGGATCTTATAAATCCTTGATATGGCATGTCGAGTGTCAGGTGTTCCGGTACAGATACGTTCAAAGGGAGTTATAGACGGGAGGTGCCCCGCAGCTTGTCCCTGTGAGGTTATGAAGTGTTTAAGTTGGGCATATTCAAAATGGAACCTCAGCCTGGGGTCTCCGTTTCCCACAATATCCGAGAGTGGGAGGAGAACTCCGTCTGGGGCCACCTGGCCCAGTCTCAGGGGCCTCTGTTTTGAGCTGCCAAGAAATTTGTTGGACGATGCTCCTGGCAAAAAGTCAGGGTTGTCCGTTAGTGGCATGAGCCCCGGGCTGGAGCAGGCGTTTGCTCAATGGTAATGAGTGTACTGATTTCAGTGTTTGGTGCTGTAGGACATTGCTATTTTATGTTTAGTGAGGCGTGGCCAGTTCCACGGCAGGGTTGGGACTGATAATGGGCATAGGTCATGTGCCAGCCGAACCCAGAGTTTTGAATCGCAATTATGTAAGTGGTCCAGGACTCTGGTGTGGGCAGCCGCCAGGTAGTATCGCCTACAGCAGGGGAGCCCTGCTCCTCCCGCCCCTTTGGTTCTCGTCAGAACATTACTCCCAAGTCGGGGTCGCCCCTTAGTCCACACAAATTTGTTAAATAGACGCTGTACCTTTACCCAGTAAGACGCCGGGATATGAACCGGAACCGTCTGAAGTAGATAGAGCAGTCTGGGTAAGGCTGTCATCCTGAGGGCGCTAATCCTGCCAAACCACGAGAGGGTACCTCGACCCCAGGAATCTAGGTCCCTCTCGAGCCTGGACAGGAAACTTAGAAAATTTAGTGAAAAAAGTCTGTCCATGTCAGATGGTATGATAATACCCAGGTATCCTATACTACCATTGGGTGGCCATTTAAAGGGAAAGTTTGGCTTCACGCCGCTTACCACGTCTTGGGGGAGCGATATGTTCAGGGCTTCTGACTTATCAAAATTAATTTTAAAATTGGACCATCCACTGAAGCTATTTAGTTCCTGCATTAGGGATGGAAGAGAGGTGAGTGGGTTTTGCACGTATATGAGGAGGTCGTCTGCAAAGGTGGCACATTTGTATTCTTTATTTGCGATTTTGATTCCTTGTATGTCGGGGTTAAGACGAATGGCCGCCAGCAGGTGTTCCATGACTAAGATGTAAAGTAATGGGGATAGGGGGCATCCCTGCCGAGTCCCGTTATGTATGTTAAAGGGCCTCGACAGAGTACCATTAATTTTTAGGTGTGCGTTTGGGGAGCGGTATAAGGCCAGGATTTTGGATGAGAAGGTTGGACCGAAGCCGATGTGGGTCAGGGTCTGGGAGAGTGAGTGCCAAGAAATTCTATCGATTGCCTTTTCGGCGTCTAAAAATAGCATCATCATGGGAACTTTTTGGGTGCGAGCATGTTGAGTCAGGTCTAGGGTTTTAAGGGTATTATCCATAGCTTCCCTGCCGGGGACGAATCTGACCTGGTCCAGGTGCACCAGATCAGGCAGAAGGGGGTTGAGTCTATTTGCGAGGAGCTTAGCGTATATTTTTAGATACACATTAAGCAATGATATTGGTCTAAAACTACTGCACGCGGTGGGGTCCTTCCCGGGTTTTCTAAGTAGGGCCACATGAGCTGTCGTGGCATGGGGGGGAATGGAAACTCATCTGAGATGGTATTAAAAGAGAAGAGCATCAGGGGCGCAAGTTGTGCTGCAAACGCTTTATAGAATTTGGCAGGAAGTGCGTCTGGGCCTGAGCTCTTGTTACCTGGTAAATTACTGATTACTGTCAGGACATCTTCTAATAGGAAGGGGCGCTGAAGGTCTACAGTTATGGATCGGTTGAGAGGTTTGAAGGGAGAGGCCATTGAAGGGAGTTCACAGTTTGCTTCAAGGGGATCAGGGGTCAGATTATATAGTTTGGAATAGTAAGTGTGGAAGGTATTAGAGATATCTGGGGTAGCGTATAACAGTTCATCTCGAGAGTTCTTTATACAAGGAATTAGAGTGTGGGCTCTCCCCTCTTTTAGTGCGTTAGCCAGCAATCTGCCCGGCTTGTCCCCAAACTCGTAGAATTTTCCCCTCCCCACCTGTAACAGACGCTGATATGATGAGTCTAACAGTTTCTTGACCTCCAGTCTAGCCTGTAGGAGGGTCTGTAGGGTGGCAGCCGATAGGGCCCGCTTGTGAACGAGCTCCAGGTCTGAGACCTTACGGAGGGCATTTACCAGGTTTTGGGCCTTCTCTTTTTTAATGCGAGCCCCGTGCTTAATGAAAATGCCCCTCATGACGCACTTCAATTCTTCCAATTTGTATGTGGGAGCTGTGTCGTCTGACGAATGGTCCTCTGAGAATTGGTCGATAGCAGTCTGCACCTCAGAGGTACATAGCCCGTCCAGAAGCAAGGCCTCATTAAGCCACCACGATCCCCTAGGGGCCGGGAGGGAGGGAACCTCAACCTCGCAGTACACCGGCGCGTGGTCCGACCACAATATGTTGCCTATTCTAACCTGTCTGACCCAGGGGAGAGCGTTGTGCTGTATAAAAATATAATCTATGCGACTATATGAATCTTGAGTGTGGGAGTAGAAGCTGTAATCTCTATCAGATGGATGTGCTATTCTCCATGTATCAAACAGCTGGATGCGCAGCAGGGTTTTTTTTACACGTTTAATTGTGGCATATGATCTACTAGATTTCCCTTTAGAGTTATCTAATGTGGGATCAAGACTGACATTAAGGTCACTACAGAGCATTGCTGTAGCACGTATTAAGGGGGTCGCAGTGTCAACAAGGCCAACCATGAAGTCATCCTGTTTCTGGTTTGGAGCATACGCATTTATTATCGTAAAAGTTTGGTCCCCGGCTATCAGTGAGAGAATAATATATCGTCCTAGGCTGTCCGATGTGCAATTTACGATTTGATGAGGGAGAGATTTATGAATGGCGATCGCCACTCCATTTGAACGCGACTCTGGGTTATCAGAGAAAAACCAGGTCTGGTAGTATTTGTTCTTTATGACCGGGGTATGTCCCTTTTTGAAATGTGTTCTCTGAAAACATATTATTTTCACCTTGTGCTTGTGGAAATGGTAAAGAATCTGTGCTCTTTTCTCCGGTATGTTCAGACCCTTGGCATTAAAAGATACTATTGTCAAGTTGGCCATCTGTAAAAGAATAAAGAGTTATAGATGCATGAGATGTAAGGACAGGCTAATCTGTCCCGGCCACCAACAAGAAAGGGAAAGTACGGTGTGATCCGTGGAAGGCAGGAAAAGAATAGAAGTAGGGGCAGAAGGAACTGCAAGGGAGGAGCCCCTGCACTAACCTGTAGTTGAAGACAAGTTTTCCAGAGAAACAGCAATGAGGGCAGAAAGGACAGCAGGGGTATAGCCCCTACATAGAACACTAATTGAGAACAAACGTTCTTGGGGAGCATGTCCGCTCTACTCGGGCAGGACAGAGGAACCCGACCTATTAGGGGGAGAAAAAAGACAGACATAGCCTATCGCGGCTCCGTAATAAACTGCAAACATTAGATATAACCCTGAACACTGGCACAAATAACAAAAATATTTGAGCATAAAGGGCCTTAGATGGGCATTTAGATAACATGAAAAGTCGTTTAACTTAATTAACTAGATGTGTAATGCACTGAGTGGATTCTTTTAGCATCTACAGCTGTTTAGTTCAATTAACGTGGTCTTCCCGGTCTACGACCGCGTAGCCCCCTCGGCGGTAGGCCTCTTGCTGAGCTAAGAGACGGGGATGTAAGCAGAGGGGCAGGGCGCATTCCCGGTGCCCATGGCTGAAGCAGGGTGGTGGGCCATTGAGGGATGGTAATTGAGGGTAGGCCCAGGTTTGAGATGAAGAGTGGGAGGTCCTCTGGGGATCTCAAGACCCACCACCTCGAGTCTTTTTGCACTGACAATGAAAAGGGGAAGCCCCAGCGAAACTGGAGCCCTCTCTCTTTAAGCACATCCAGCAGGGGTTTGAGAGTGGCCCGCTGAGCCAATGTATGCCTTGACAGGTCCGGCATAATGCGGATAGTACAACCGTTATATGTTAAGGTCTGTCTTTTCCGGGCTGCTTGGAGGATGGCTTCTTTTGCTGCGAAAAAGTGTACCCTACACACGACATCTCTTGGACATGGATCCTCTGGGTCTGGGGGACGTAGCGCCCTATGGGCTCTGTCGAGCTCCAGGGTAACCCCAGGCGGCCTTTTCAACAGGTTGTTAAAAATTGAAATAAGGACTGAGGATATATCAGGGGTGGCGATTGACTCAGGTAAGCCCCTGATACGAAGATTATTTCTTCGATTTCTGTTCTCCAAGTTGTCTACATGTTGTTGGAGAGCAAATAGCTGCTTGGACTGGTTTAGCATTGAGTCCTGCATAGTTTGAACATTGACTTGGGATGTTGATTGCTGATCTGCTAGTACATCTACCCTGTGGGTGAGGGAGGAGAGGTGTGACCGCAGCTGGGAAAATTCTTGCTTACATTCTGCTACCACTTGGTTGGCCAGGGCTGCTATATCATTTTTGGTAGGAATGGATTGTAAGAGGTATCGCATGTCTGCCAGGGATGCTGGGCGGTCCTCATTTATCATATTAGTAGAGAAAGATGTTGCAGAGAAGGAACGTATAGAGTCCTGTAAAGCTTGGTCGTATAATAATAGTGGGCTGCTGCGAGTATTTATGTTCCCACTGATATTTGCTACAGTGGTGATCCGATGAGGTGGGGAACCTAGTGTCCCAGGCCCCTTATTCCACTGCGGCCGAGCAGCTTTTGCCAGGCTCCCATCTGGCGGGCTACCCTCCCAGGAAGAGCCCGTAGACCACCCAGCTGACGGGGCGGGGGAAGACGGTTCCACGGGGTCACCCCATGCTAGACTTTGGGGCTCTGGAGGTGAATGGGACCCTCTTCTCCCTCCACTAGTTCCTGGGGAAGGAGGTGTCGCAGGCGGCGATACCTGGTGCATATAGGTGTTGTCCACACCAGCTGGAGGAACGTTGCTCCCGTCTGGTCTGTGGCCCCCTCTTCTGACCAGCTCCCCCATTAACATCTGTGGGCCGGGGGGTCCTGCATTCAGCGCGGCAGGTCTGCCTGTCAGGATTACTTAAGCAAGCATTGTTGACCTTAGGGAGATCAACATATCCACTGCGGAGACACCATCACGTGTTTCTCAACGCAGTGATTCTAGAGCAAAGCCCCCTGGGAAGTATGCAAATGAGAAAGCCGCGGAGACAACATCACATGTTTCTCAACGCTGGCAAGAAACTAGCCAGGTCTTTCACCGGGAAGGAGCAACCACGGGAAGGGCAGTCTCCAGTCAAGGAGACCACCTATACCAAACATGGTATCCATCCACAGACAGCCGTTTCGGGGTATTTGCCCCTCATCATACCCCGAAACGGCTGTCTGTGGATGGATACCATGTTTGATATAGGTGGTCTCCTTGACTGGAGACTGCCCTTCCCGTGGTTGTTCCTTCCCGGTGAAAGACCTGGCTAGTTTCCTGCCAGCGTTGAGAAACATGTGATGGTGTCTCCGCGGCTTTCTCATTTGCCTGTCAGGATTGACTCACCCTCATCGGCGGTGACAGCGGGGAGCTTCATCGGCCGCAGCTTCTCGACTCCCTGGGGGCTCTGTAGTGGTGGCGGGGCTGCATTTTACATGGAGGTCTATGGGGCTGCATTATACATGGTGGTTTATGGGACTGCATTATACAACATGAATAACTCCTTACACATGGACTATAGGGGTGCATCATAAATGGACAACTATGGGGCTGCATAATGCAATATGAAGGGCACCTTATACATGGACTATAGGAGTGCATTATACATGGAGAACTACGGGGCTTCATAATACAATATGAAGGTCTATAGGGCTGCATTATAATGCATATAGGAGTATGGGGGCTGTATTATAATATATGGAGGGCTATGGAGGCTACCTTATACATAGACTATGAGGTTGCATTATAAAAAATGGAGGATCATGGGGGTGAATTATAATATATGGAGGACTATGTGGTGCAGTAAAATATATGGAGTACTAGGGGGTGAATTATAATGCATGGAGGAATTTGGGAGTTGCATTATAATAATTGGAGGGCTATGAGGGCTACTTTATACATGGAGGACTATGGGAAATGCATTATAATACATGGAGGACTATGGGGGTCCATTCTTATTATTGAAGGGCTATGTGGGACCCTTTATACTATATGGAAGGCTATATGGTAGCCATTATAGTATTTGGAGAGTTATATATGAGAGGGGGAAAGATACAAGGATGGGAAAGTTTTTTTCTGGGGGGAAAAAGGCTCTTTCCCTCAGCACCCAGCTTTCCCATGCTCTGCTATACATCTTCTCTCGGCACCCAGTTTTCACATGCTCTGATATATGAAAGCTGGGTGCTGAGGGAAAGATGTATAGCAGAGCATGGGGAAGCTGGCTGCCGGCCGAGGACACGATTGATATCAGAACATAGGAAAGCTGGGTGCTGATAGAGGGATTTCAAATCATGGGAAACCTGGGTGCTGAGGGAAAGAGCCAAGTGTCAGCGTTATTATGCCATACCTCGAGTGTTAGTGTATGTGGAGGGGGGTCCAGGTCCAAACGTTGCACTGGGGCCCATCAAACTCTAGTTAGGCCACTGAGCAAAGCTGTCACATCGTGAGCTTAGTAATGCCTTGAAATCTGACACAATACTTCACAATTAAGTATGTTGTTTGTTTAAGGGTGCATTTAGATCACCATGTAAATCTGTCCGCAGGGCTCGGACTGGCTGCTCGTCTCCCAACCCAAGTGTGACAACTTCATATATTTATATGCAGCTGTCCCGCTCGGGTCAGGAAACGCGTGGACAGTCTGAGCATTGTGGTCCAATTTTGGACCGATTTATATTGTCGTCTGAATGCACCCTTATACTGACTTATGATTCCTAATTAAAACAAGTGCATTTTAATTGACACATTTTTTTTGCCCCCTTCTACAGGTACGGGAGGACGACCTGCCTGTGGTTTTTCAAACTCTCTTGGGAGACCTTACAATTTACAAAGAAGAAAATGGAGAGTTAGTCCGCATGAGTCTTGGGGAGGCCACTAATGGCTCGAAAACCAGGAGCTGTAAGTGATATCACCAAAATGTTGGTCTCTACAATAATCACCTTCGATATTGAAAGCTGTTTTGGGCTCCATAACATATAGGAAAGTCAGGGAGAGTTTGATGTTCGCAACTAGATTAATAGAATGGGCATTTTCTATAGCCCATCAAAGTGTAATACAAATTTTTGGTCTACTGCTTTTCTAGCACCTTCGTCACGTTCACCTATCTCTACCCAAATTACTCTCCTTTTCTGCCCCCACAATAAAGTGTCCCTTCTGTGCCCCTACATAGTAATAATGTTCCACCAGTACTTTTTCCTACCGTGTTTTTCCAAAAATAAGACAGTCTTATATTTTTATTGCCCCCCAAAAAAGCACTAGGGCATATTTTTGGAGGCGGTCTTATTCTTGGAGAAACACGGTTGGGGGTAAGTTTACCCCCCAAAAAAGCAGACACCCCCCCCACTTCCCAGGAGACTCATACTCACCAGACCAGGACGTCTGCGTGGTTCCCAGGTCCTCCTGTGATCTCCGGTCAGTGCTGCACGCCGTCCTACCCTACTGCTAGCTGACACACACAGCAGATCACACACACAAACACAGCAGATCACACCTACACACACACACACACACACACACACACACACACACACACACACACACACACACACACACCAGATCAGAAAAAAAGCCGATTGCAGACACACAGCAGATCACACACACACACAATCACATCACATCCAGCACTTACGGCCGCAGGGAATGAGAGCAAGTCATGTGTCCGGCCGCAGGTCCTGTTCGTTGCGCTCCACTGCACTGCCTCTCAGGATTCTGCCGGCGAGAAGAGATCGGTGTCGCTGGATGAGGTAAGTGTGTATGCGATCCGATGTGTGTGCGATCCGATTTTTGTGTGTGTGATTTGATGTTTGCTTGTGATTCGATGTTTGTGTGTGCGATCTGATTATGTGTGCGATCTGACTGTGTGTGCGATCCGATGTTTGTGTGTGAGATCTGGTGTGTGTGTGAGAGATCTGATTTTGTGTGTGTGTGTGTGTGTGTGTGTGTGTGTGTGTGTGAGAGCTGATGTGTGCGGGTGTGTGATCACTGCAGGTCCTGCCGCTCAGCGTCGGGTGAGTGTAATTGCCGGGTGCCGCTGTGTATAATGAAGTGTCCTGCAGTATCTGTATTTTTTTTAGCTGCATGGACACTTCATTATTGATCCGCGACTAGGGCTTATTTTCGGGGGAGTGCTTATATTTAAGCCTTGCTCCGAAAATGCTGAAAATCCCTGCTAGGGCTTATTTTTGGGGAGGTCTTATTTTTGGAAAAACGCGGTAGTAATATTGATCCCTTGTGCCTCTTTACAGTTATACATGCCCTGTCTCCTTGAACTAAAAAGCCTATTCACTCAAAAAATTATAAATGAAAAAAAGTATATTCTTTATTAAACAACAATAGTTACAAAAGGTTAAAAAATGCATGAGTACACAATAAAGGCAGCACAAAACGGCAAGATGAGATAAGATGCACTGAGAAGCAAAAGGGTAACATTGGTTTTTTTTCCCCCAAAAATCTTTTATTACAAAGAGGAAACACAAACCATTTACAATCGCATAGGGTGGGACTGATTCAATGATTGAAGAAATGCAAAAACAAATTCTGCGGCTTCCCTTGTCTGGAAAAAGGCGATTATGGAGTCCAAATAATATGCTAATCCCATAGAACATCCACCTCCCTTAACTCGAAACTGAAGTATTTTCTTACAACAATTAAATAAAGAATTGCAATACAGAAGAGGATAAAAAAAAGAAAGATAAGAGAAAGAAAAGAGTTTGGGGGGGGGAAGGGAAAGGAAGGAGCAGGGACACAAGAATAGGGTAGGGTTAGGTACCTCGTACTCGCTTACATGACTGCCTGGAATCTTTTAAACCTGCAGAGACTAAAGGGTGCTTTACACGCTGCGACATCGCTAGTGATCTCGTTAGCGATGTGACACGCTAGATCGCAGATGCGATCTGCCGAGATCGCACATGTAACCGGCGCTACAAAAACGACCTATGTGCGATCTCGGCAAATCGCATCTGCGATCTAGCGTGTCACATCGCTAATGAGATCGCTAGCGATGTCACAGCGTGTAAAGCCACCCTTAAGTTCTCAGAACCACAGAGTACTCATGGGGAGTCTCTGAATAAAATCCACTCTTGTCAAATTTGAAAAGGGTAACAATGTTTTGAACTTTTGTCTTTCAGGCTCCATATCTCAACATCCACTACAGTTTCGAACGTGAGACTACATTCATTTTTATAGACAATCATCTTAACTATCTCATACATAAGTATGATTTGCAACTAATTAGCATATGATTAGTTATGCTGATTCTTGTCATGTCACATCATTGTTACTGTTTTGCTCCTGGTGGTGGAAAGATCTTTTTCTTCCTGTATACTACAAACTACAACCTGTTCTCACATTCCCTAATATCTCGGTGTGTTATTGTTGATTAACAAGCAAAAAGTCACTGCTTCGAATCGAGGAGCAGCCATAAAGATTTCCTAAGAAAAGAAAAACCGCATCAATCAGTTCATTGATAGTGGTTTCTTAGCCAAGAAAATTGCTAAACTGCATCATGTGAGTGCCATGACAGTTGGAAGAATATGAAATGAAGTTAGTCTATCCACTCAAAAGCCAAGAGGTGCACATCCAAATAAAATATCAGAGTCAACAAGTCAGCTCATCACAATGTGTATCCATTCTGGAGAGACAAACACGGACGTGGAGGTGGATCATATGCTTCATAAGGCCCCTTTCACACGTCAGTGATTCTGGTACGTTTGTGCTTTTTTTAAAACGTACCAGAATCACTGACATACGCAGACCCATTATAATGAATGGGTCTGCTCACACGTCAGTGATTTTTCACTGCACGTGTCTCCGTGCGGCGTACCCGCGTGTGCGTGATTGCCGCACGGAGACATGTCCATTTTTTTCTGGCATCACTGATGTCCCACGGACCACGCAGTGGTGTGGTTCGTGAAACACGTGCCAGAAAAAAACGTGCTTTTAAATAAAAAACATTTTAACTCACCCGGCGTCCAGCGATGTCCTCTGCAGCCCGTTCTCCCTGCTGCTTCTGAGCCGGCTCATTATTGTCGCACATATTCATTATGCGCAACACAGCCGACCCGGAAGCAGCTGCTGCGGGGGTCACCGCCGGCCGGATGCTGCACCGCGGGAGCGATCAGCACCATGGACAGCAGGAGCGCGCACAGGTGAGTTGTTTTCTAAGTGCAATCACGGGCCACGGAGAACGGACCCCGGATTGCACTTAGACAACCCACGTGTGCCGTGAATCACGGCACGCGCAGGGACATGTGCGTGTTTTACACGCCAGTGAAAAACGTCACTGTTTTTCACTGACGTGTGAAACGGGCCTAATACTGAGATCAGATGTCCATGCAAGCACTGTGCCAGTCTGAAATGTTGGTCCGAAAAAGGTAAGGAAGCCTTGACTTCAATATTGTCATAAGAAGTGTCAGCTCTAGTTTGCAAAAAAGTATGAAAAGTGGAGAAGTAGAAGATTAGAAACAGGTGATTTGGGGTAATGAGACAAAACTCAATAGCCCAGGCTCTGATGGGTGCAAATGGGTCTGGAAGAAACAAGTAATAAGGGGTTAAGGCTACTTTACACACTGCGATATCGGTCCCGATATCGCTAGTGTGGGTACCCGCCCCCATCTGTTGCGCGACACGGGCATATCGCTGCCCGTGCCGCACAACATCGCCCACAGCCGTCACACATACTTACCTGTCTGGTGACGTCGCTGTGACCGGCGAACCGCCTCCTTTCTAAGGGGGCGGTCCGTGCGGCGACACAGCGACGTCACTGAAACGTCACTGAACCGCCGCCCAATAGCAGCGGAGGGGCGGAGATGAGCGGGACGTAACATCCCGCCCACCTCTTTCCTTCCGCATAGCAGCCGGGAGGCAGGTAAGGGGAGCTTCCTCGTTCCTGCGGCGTCACACGCAGCGATGTGTGCTGCCGCAGGAACGAGGAACAAACTCGTTACTGCTGCAGTAACGAGATTTGAGAATGGACCCCCGTGTCGCCGATTAGCGATTTTGCACGTTTTTGCAACGATGCAAAATCGCTTATCGGTGTCGCACGCAACGGCATCGCTAATGCGGCCGGATGTGCGTCACGAATTCCGTGACCCCAACGACTCCGCATTAGCGATGTCGTAGCGTGTAAAGCCCGCTTTACTGATTCGAGAAATGGAAGGAACTGTCAAGTTTGGTGGCGGAAGTCTGGTAATGCGGGGTTATTTCACAACCAAAGGCATTGGATTCTTGACCAGGATCAATCGTGGTCTCAATGCTGAGCTATATGTGAGTATCCAACAAAACTCATTACTTCATACACTCAAGTACTATGGGTATGAAAAGAACGACATAGTTTTCTAGCATGACAACTACCCAAAGTATACTTTGAGATTAGTGACATTGGCGAGATTGGGATTGGTTCCATGACCATGAAGTAGAGGGGCTTGATTGTCCCCAGATCTCATCCCAAAGGAACACTTGTGGGTAGAGTTGAAGAACGAGCTGAATACATACCCGAGTGAGAAGACCAGTATGCACCAACATTGGCAAAGTATAGAAGAGATCTTGGGATCAGGTTTTGTTCGAGACCTACCTATTCCAGAGCATGCCCAGCAGGATCCAGACAGTGTTTGAAAGCCAAAGGTGGATTTATAAAATACTAACAAATAAAAAAAATTAAAATTTTAGATTTTTAGGAGCAAAACGATAACAATACAATAACATGACACGAATCTGCATAAGAAATTATATGCTAAATAGTTGCAAGTCAAAACCATGTATGAGATAGCCAAGATGATTGTCTATAAAATGAAGGCAGTTTCCCGTTCGAAGCTCTAGTGGATGATTAGCTATGGAGCCTGAAAGTCAAAAGTTCCGAACATTGGTACCCTTTTGCTTGTCACTGTAAGTAAAGTAGTACTGATATATGAAAACATATGTATACTCAGCGCTTTTTTTTGTAAAACCTCGGCGGCTGAGATTGAGGATCGGGGGGGAACTGTCAGCCGGCTGCTAAGATTGAGGAATTGAGGAGCGGGGAGCGGGTGCTGGCGGGAGTTCCTGTGCAGGCTCTACTTGTTGAGGCACTGGCGGCAGAGAGCCGACCCCCCCCCCATGAATCCCAGCACTGACCACCATCCCCAGTAGAGAACCCCCCCCCCCGATCCCAGCACTGACCATCATCCCCAGCAGAGAACCGAACCCCCTGATCCCAGCAGCACTGGCCCTCCCACCATAGATGGCCCACGTTAGCACTGAGCACCCCCAAAATAATTCCAGAACATTCACACAGCATGAAACTTACCCACACAGTAAATGAAAGAACTCCCATTTTCAACTATGAAGACACTGACCTTGGTCTGTGCAGGAAAGAATGTCATCTATAGCGTGGTGTCCTGAAGTAGAACGCTGCATCAGAAACTAGCGTCCACAAATGGCAAGATGCAGGAGGCAATGGCGTTGCCTCGTCCATTGTGAAATTAGACCACGCCCCTAACACGTAACGGTAGTGACGTCATGACGGGAAGGAGCCTGTACTCTCTAGCATCTAACCTTGTGCTTCTGCTCCACACATGGCTAATTTGTATAGTTTACAAATTAGCCACGTGGACAGAGCCAGAGGTGCTGCCCCTCAGCGCTCTTCAGATTTTCCGGTACGCCATACCGGCACATACCGCCGCAAAAAAGCACGGTTTATACTATAGGTAGCAGACTGGGAAAAAAAAGAGTGTCAGTGTCCAAAAAGTAACTTCATATACTTTTAGTTAACCTATAAGTCATACAAATCAAAGTGTAACAAACCTACGTTCATACACCTCTGCTGTAATGACGCCAGGTTTCAACTTGTGTTTCGGCGTTATCCTTTGTTAGGGGGCTAATGTGGAAATGCGCTTTGGGACATGGCACCATTCCATTGTCATATATATATATATATATATATATATATATATATATATATATATATATAATTATATTAATATTATATATATAATTATATTAATATTATATATATAATGTATATACACAGTACAGACCAAACGTTTGGACACACCTTCTCATTCAAAGAGTTTTCTTTATCTTCATGACTCTGAAAATTGTAGATTCACATTGAAGGCATCAAAACTATGAATTAACACATGTGGAATGAAATACTTAACAAAAAAGTGTGAAACAACTAAAAATATGTCTTATATTCTAGGTTCCTCAAAGTAGCCACCTTTTGCTTTTATTACTGCTTTGCACACTCTTGGCATTCTCTTGATGAGCTTCAAGAGGTGGTCACCAGAAATTGTTTTCACTTCACAGGTGTGCCCTGTTAGGTTTAATAAGGGGGATTTTTTGCCATATAAATGGGGTTGGGACCATCAGTTGTGTTGTGCAGAAGTCTGGTGGATACACAGCAGATAGTCCTACTGAATAGATTGTTAGAATTTTGTATTATGGCAAGAAAAAAGCAGCTAAGTAAAGAAAAACAAGTGGCCATCATTACTTTAAGAAATGAAGGTCAGTCAATCAGAAGAATTGGGAAAACTTCGAAAGTGTCCCCAAGTGCAGTGGCAAAAACCATCAATTGCTACAAAGAAACTGTCTCACATGAGGACTGCCCCAGGAAAGGAAGACCAAGAGTCACCTCTCCTGCGAAGGATAATTTTATCCGAGTCACCAGCCTCAGAAATCGCAGGTTAGAGACCAGATCAATGCCACACAGAGTTCTAGCAGCAGACACATCTCTAGAACAACTGTTAAAAGGAGACTTTGTGCAGCAGGCCTTCATGGTAAAATAGCTGCTAGTAAAGCACTGCTAAAGACAGGCAAGAAGCAGAAGAGACTTGTTTGGGCTAAAGAACACAAGGAATGGACATTAGACTAATGGAAATCTGTGCTTTGGTCTGAGGAGTCCAAATTTGAGATTTTTGGATGCAACCACCGTTTCTTTGTGCGACGCAGAAAAGGTGAACGCATGTACTCTACATGCCTGGTTCCCACCGTGATGCATGAAGGAGGAGGTGTGATGTTGTGGGGGTGCTTTGCTGGTGAAACTGTTGGGTATTTATTCAAAATTGAAGGCATACTGAACCAGCATGGCTACCACAGCATCATGCAGCGGCATGCTATTCCATCCGGTTTGCGTTTAGTTGGACCATCATTATTTTTCAACAGGACAATTACCCCAAACACACCTCCCAAACTCAAAAATCGGTAAGGGTTGTTTATCCATGTTGTTCATCGCTCATGCGGCAGCACACATCGCTATGTGTGACACTGCAGGGGCGAGGACCGTCTCCTTACCTGCCGCCGGCCCCAATGCGGAAGGAAGGAGGTGGGCGGGATGTTACGTCCTGCTCATCTCCGCCCCTCCGCTTTGATTGGCTGGCCGCTTAGTGACGTCGCTGTGATGCCGAACGTCCCTCCCCCTTGAATGAGGGATTGTTCGGCAGTCACAGCAACGCCGCTGACCAGGTAAGTACGTGTGCCGCTGCCGTAGCGATAATGTTCGCTACGGCAGCGATCACAAACAATCGCATGCGCGACGGGTGAACGATTTTCACCATTTTTGAGGTCGCTGGTCAGTGTCACACGCTGCGATATCGTTAATGACGCCGGATGTGCGTCACTAACAACGTGACCCCGACGATAAAACATTAACGATATCGTAGCATGTAAAGCCCCCTTAACTCTGCAAAATTACTCTGTGAGCACCATTCCCTTGGTGAAGACCATAAAAATTAGCACTATAATCCATATCTCTAGAACCATATGGTGGAGTAAAAAAACCCCTCACAAAGAAAAGAATACTCAAGAGAGCAGCAGGAATAAAATATGAGCAAAGACGGCTCACTGTTCACCTGGTGCCAGGTCCGCCTTAAATATTATAAGCATACAAAATACATGAACTTTTGGGGGGAATTTTTGGTGTAAAATGATACAAAGCCTGAAATATTAAACATGTATACATTTGAAACCAGAAGTTTACATACACTATCTAAAAAGACACATCTGCATGTTTTTCTCACTATCGGACATGAAATCAGAATAGACCTTTCCTGTTTTAGGTCAATTAGGAACCAAAATTATTTAGATTTGCCAAATGCCAGAATAATGAGACAGAGCATGTTTTAAAGCATTTTTATTACTTTCTGCAAAGTCAAAAGTTTACATACACTAAGAGTGCTATACCTTTAAACAATACGGGACAGCCCATATGATGATGTCATGTCTTTGGAAGCTTCTGGCTTATTTTGCAGCATCTGAGTTAATTAGAGACACACCTGTGGAGACATTTTAATGCACACCTGAAACACACTGCTTCTTTGTGTAGCATTATGGGAAAGTCAAAAGAAATCAGCCAAGATCTCAGGAAGAGAAATGTGAACTTGCCCAAGTCTGATTCATCCTTGGGTGCAATTTCAAGATACCTTAAGGTGCCTCGTTCATCTGTACAAACAATTATACGCAAGTACAAACAAGATGGGAATGTCCAGTCATCATACCGCTCAGGAAGGAGACAGGCTCTGTGTACCAGAGATGAACGTGCTTTGGTCAGACATATGCATATCAACCCAGGAGAAAAAGCAAAATACCTTGTGAAGATTCTGGTGGAAGCTGGTAATATTTTGTCATTATCTACATTGAAACGAGTACTGTGTCAATATTGGCTGAAAAGCCACTCTACCAGGAAAAAGCCATTACTCCAAAAGAAACATAAAAGATTAATGTTTGCAAATGCACACAGGAACAGAAACCTTAATTTTTGGAGACCTTGTCCTGTGGTCTGACAAAACTAAAATTGAATTGTTTGGCCATAATGATCATCGTTGTTCTATTTGGAGGAAAAAGGAGAAACTTTGAAGCCTAAGAACACCATCCCAACTGTGAAACAAAGGGGTGGCAGCATCATGTTGTGGATTTGTTTTGCTGCAGGAGGGACTGGTGCACGTCACAAAATAGATGGCATCATGAGAACGGAAGAATATGGGGCAATACTGAAGCAACATCTCAAGACATCCGCAAGGAACTTAAAGCTTGGGCGGAAATGGATTTTCCAAATGGACAATGAACTGAAGTATACTGCCTAACTGCTTACAAAGTGGCTTAAGGATAACAAAGTCAATGTTTTGGAGTGGCTATCACAAAACCTTGCTCTCAATCCTATTGGAAATGTATGGGCAAAGCTGAAAAGGCAAGTGCGAGCAAGGCAACCTACAAACATGGCTCAGTTACACCAGTTCTGTCAGGAGGAATGGGCCCAAATTTCTACCAACTATTGTAAGAAGCTTGTGGAAGGAGATCCAAAACATTTGACACAAGCAATACAGTTTAAGGGCAATGGTACCAAATACTAATGAAATGTATATGTAAACGTTTGACTTTGCAGAAAGTAATAAAAATGCCTTAAAACATTCTCATTCTCCTTTCTCTTTCTCTCTCTTTCTCTCTTTCTCTCTCTTTCTCTCTTTCTCTCACTTTTTCTCTTTCTCTCTTTCTCTTTCTCTCTCTTTCTCTTTCTCTCTCTTTCCCGCTCTCTTTCTCACTCTTTTCTCGCTCTCTTTTCTCGCTCTCTTTTCTCGCTCTCTTTTCTCGCTCTCTTTCTCGCTCTCTTTCTCGCTCTCTTTCTCGCTCTCTTTCTCGCTCTCTTTCTCGCTCTCTTTCTCGCTCTCTTTCTCGCTCTGTCGCTCGCTCTTTCTCTCGCTCTTTCTGTCGCTCTTTCTCTCGCTCTCTTTCTCTCGCTCTCTTTCTCTCGCTCTCTTTCTCTCGCTCTCTTTCTCTCGCTCTTTCTCTCGCTCTTTCTCTCGCTCTCTTTCTCTCGCTCTCTTTCTCTCGCTCTCTTTCTCTCGCTCTCTTTCTCTCGCTCTCTTTCTCTCGCTCTCTTTCTCTCGCTCTCTTTCTCTCGCTCTCTTTCTCTCGCTCTCTTTCTCTCGCTCTCTTTCTCTCGCTCTCTTTCTCTCGCTCTCTTTCTCTCGCTCTTTCTCTCGCTCTTTCTCTCGCTCTTTCTCTCGCTCTCTTTCTCTCGCTCTCTTTCTCTCGCTCTCTTTCTCTCGCTCTCTTTCTCTCGCTCTCTTTCTCTCGCTCTCTTTCTCTCGCTCTCTTTCTCTCGCTCTCTTTCTCTCGCTCTCTTTCTCTCGCGCTCTTTCTCTCGCGCTCTTTCTCTCGCGCTCTTTCTCTCGCGCTCTTTCTCTCGCGCTCTTTCTCTCGCGCTCTTTCTCTCGCGCTCTTTCTCTCGCGCTCTTTCTCTCGCGCTCTTTCTCTCGCGCTCTTTCTCTCGCGCTCTTTCTCTCGCTCTCTTTCTCTCGCTCTCTTTCTCTCGCTCTCTTTCTCTCGCTCTCTTTCTCTCGCTCTCTTTCTCTCGCTCTCTTTCTCTCGCTCTCTTTCTCTCGCTCTCTTTCTCTCGCTCTCTTTCTCTCGCTCTCATTTTCTCTCGCTCTCTCGCGCGCTCTCGCACTCTTTCTCATTCTCATGGCATTTGGCAAATATAATTAACTTTAGCAAACCTAATTGACCTAAAACTCATGTGTCTTTAGAGAGTGAGAGAGAGAACTCCTGTGCGTCAATTGTGTATGTATGTGTAAGTATATATGTGTATATATAATAAATATATACACACACATATACATACATAATAAATATATTACACATACACACACATTTTTATATATATAATTATATTAGTACATACATACATACATACAATTAATAGAAACGTTTTGGGTGGGTTGTTTGAACCTTGAGCATGGATAAGCCTACAGCTTCATGTATAAGTATGAAAAGGATGAGACTTTCTCGTCCATTTTTCTTAACGCTGAATGTATTTACTACGCCAGTGAGATGCTGCCCCATAGTGTGCACTGATGCAACATCCTATCCTATTGCACTTGTAGTTGCAGTACATTCCCACAAGATGGAGCTCTAGACCACTTTTTATTCAGTAGCAAATTATTTTGTATCTGTTTAGACACGAGTGCTTATCTATACTTTATTGTATGAGGGACATACAGATTTACAGTTTGTTCTATTTTTGTTTCAAATCACATTTGGAGTTGTCCATTTTTTATCTATAGAAAAACTTAATAATTGCAAAGGAGTATTGATATGTCCTTAGCCTGGTCTAGAAAACAAACCACAACTCTACATCATCAGTTAACATCTTGAAGAACATGCATTTTTTAATCTCAAGCCATCGGTCTCATTGGGTTAGGGTACCAGTACAAATCCTATGACGCGTGCTGCATATTGAAGAAATACACTTTATTTCTTTTTAGAAGTTATTTTTTTAATCAATGTGTCAGGGACAGAAAAGTTACTTTTTTACTTATTTTTTGGGGCCAAACATGTCTTATGGTAGCTGCTTGTTACAATGAGATTCTGATGTAAACTGTAAAGCAAGTTGTTGGAAATGTAATGGTTGAGAGTACAAAGATGCATCAGTCCCTGGACAGCTCATAGACACCACTTCATCATACCAGATGATTGATAATATTGTTAATGACTACGTTTTGTTATACTATTCAAATGAAAATAAAATCCTATTTTGTGTTTGTATGAAGGCCTGCATGGGATGTCCTAACTTTCTATATGCCTGAAGACTTAGTGCCTTGAAAAAGTATTCACCCCCTTTTGAAATTTTTCATGTTGCACTCACAAACACTAATGTACTCTATTAGGATTTTGTGATATACGAACACAAATTACCAAGTATTTGTGAAGTGTAAAGGAAATGATACATGGTTTTCTAAAGATTTAAAAAAAATATAAATCTGAAAATTGTAATATGCAATTGTATTCAGCCCATGTAGTCTAATACCCCTAAATAAAATCCTGAGTGACCAATTGGCTTGAGAGCTCACCTAATTAGTAAATCAAGTCCACCTGTGTGTAATTTATACATATTTGTTGTTTGTATATTTGTATATATTTGTTTTTGAACCTTAGGGATCAAATAGGTTCATGAAAACCAAGGAACACACCAGAGAGGTCAGGGATAAAGTTGTAGACTAGTAAAGGAAGGTTCGGTTGTTGAAAAAAAAATAGGCCAAGCTCTGAACATCTCACAAAGTACTGTTCAAGCCATCATCCAAAAATGGAAGGAGTATATAGAATATATACAGTGCCTACAAGTAGTCTTCAACCCCCTGCAGATTTAGCAGGTTTGATAAGATGCAAATAAGTTAGAGCCTGCAAACTTTAAACAAGAGCAGGATTTATTAACAGATGCATAAATTTTACAAACCAACAAGTTATGTTGCTCAGTTAAATTTTAATAAATTTTCAACATAAAAGTGTGGGTCACTTATTATTCAACCCCTAGGTTTAATGTTTTGTGGAATAACCCTTGTTTGCAATTACAGCTAATAATCGTCTTTTATAAGACCTGATCAGGCCGGCACAGGTCTCTGGAGTTATCTTGGCCCACTCCTCCATGCAGATCTTCTCCAAGTTATCTAGGTTCTTTGGGTGTCTCATGTGGACTTTAATCTTGAGCTCCTTCCACAAGTTTTCAATTGGGTTAAGGTCAGGAGACTGACTAGGCCACTGCAACACCTTGATTTTTAACCCTCTTGAACCAGGCCTTGGTTTTCTTAGCTGTGTGCTTTGGGTCGTTGTCTTGTTGGAAGATGAAATGACGACCCATCTTAAGATCCTTGATGGAGGAGCGGAGGTTCTTGGCCAAAATCTCCCGGTAGGCCGTGCTATCCATCTTCCCATGGATGCGGACCAGATGGCCAGGCCCCTTGGCTGAGAAACAGCCCCACAGCATGATGCTGCCACCACCATGCTTGACTGTAGGGATGGTATTCTTGGGGTCGTATGCAGTGCCATCCCGTCTCCAAACGTCACGTGTGTGGTTGGCACCAAAGATCTCGATCTTGGTCTCATCAGACCAGAGAACCTTGAACCAGTCTGTCTCAGAGTCCTCCAAATGATCATGAGCAAACTGTAGACGAGCCTTGACATGACGCTTTGAAAGTAAAGGTACCTTACGGGCTCGTCTGGAACGGAGACCATTGCGGTGGAGTACGTTACTTATGGTATTGACTGAAACCATTGTCCCCACTGCCATGAGATCTTCCCGGAGCTCCTTCCTTGTTGTCTTTGGGTTAGCCTTGACTCTTTGGACAAGCCTGGCCTCGGCACGGGTGGAAACTTTCAAAGGCTGCCCAGGCAGTGGAAGGCTAACAGTAGTTCCATAAGCCTTCCACGTCCGGATGATGCTCCCAACAGTGGAGACAGGTAGGCCCAACTCCTTGGAAAGGGTTTTGTACCCCTTGCCAGCCTTGTGACCCTCCACGATCTTGTCTCTGATGGCCTTGGAATGCTCCTTTTGTCTTTCCCATGTTGACCAAGTATGAGTGCTGTTCACAAGTTTGGGGAGGGTCTTAATTAGTCAGAAAAGGCTGGAAAAAGAGATAATTAATCCAAACATCTGAAGCTCATTGTTCTTTGTGCCTGAAATACTTCTTAATACTTTAGGGAAACCAAACAGAATTCTGGTGGTTTGAGGGGTTGAATAATAAATGAACCTCTGAATAAACTTTTCACAATTTAAAAAAAAAAATAACATTCTTTTTTGCTGTAGTGCATTTCACACTTCCAGGCTGATCTACCGTCCAAATGTCACAATGCCCAGTTAATTCCAAATGTGTAAACCTGCTAAATCTGCAGGGGGTTGAATACTACTTGTAGGCACTGTATGTATGTATGTATGTGTATATATATATATATATATATATATATATATATATATATATATATATATATATATATATATATATATATATATATATATATATATATATATATATAATACTATTATATTATATTATTTTTATATATATATATATATATATATATATATATATATATATATATATATATATATATATATATATATATATATATATATATATATATATATATATATATGTAAGTATATAATATAATGTGTGTGTATTATAGAATATAACCGCAAACCACTAATTAGAGAAGCGGCCAAGAGGCTCATGGTCACTCTGGAGAAGCTGCAGAGATCCACAGCTGAGGTGCAAGAATTTGTCCACAGGACAATTATTAGTTGCATACTCCACAAACCTGGCCTTTAGCAGGAAGTCATTTTTTATAGTGAACCTTAAGAACCCTTGTTTTCAGTTTGCAAATTATCATGTAGGGGACACAGCTAGCATGAGACAGAAGGGAATTTGGTCAGATGAGCCCAAAGTAGAACTTTTTGGGCTAAATGCAAAACACTTTGCTTGGTAGAAAAGAAACACTGCACATGACCCTAAAAAACATCATCACTACCATCAAACATGGAAGTGGCAGCATCATGCTGTGGAAATGCTTTTCTTCAGGGACAGGGAAGCTGGTCAGAGTTGAGTAGCTAGATACAGGGCGATCCAGGAAGAAAATCTGTTAGAGGCTGTAAAAGACTTGAGACTAGAGCATAGGTTTACCTACAGCAGGATAACTACCCTAACCATACTGCCAGAGCTACAATAGAATGGTTTATATCAGTGGTTCCCAAACTCCAGTCCTCACGGCCTCCAACAGGTCATGTTTTCATGAGTTCCTTGGTATTGCACAGGTGATTCCTTGATAATGATTCCATCACCTGTTCAATGCTAAGGAAATCCTGAAAACATGACCTGTTGGGGGCCGTGAAGACTGGAGTTTAGAAAAGACAGATTTAGATCTAAACACATTCATGTGTGTGAATGGCCTAGTCACAGTCGAGATCGAAACCTATGGACAATCAGTAGAAGATTTGAAAATTTCTGTTCACAGACGCCTCCATCCAATCTCACTGAGCTAGAGGTAGTATGCAAAGAAGAATGGGCAAAAATGTCAGCGTCTATATGTGCAAAGCTGGTAGAGACATACCCCAAAACACTTGCAGCAGTAATTTCCTCGAAAGGTAGTCCTACAAAGTGTTGACTCAACGGGGCTTAATACACATGCACATCACTATTTTAATATATTTAGAATTAAAATCTTTACAAAACTTGACAAATACTTGCTGCTTTGTCTTATATTATTGTGTGGTATACGAGTATCACATAAAATCCCAATAAAAGGCATTTGTTTTGTAAGTGTAACTTGAAAAAAATGTGGAAAAGTTCACGGAGTATGAATACTTTTTCAAGGTGCTGTAAATGCGGTCAAGTAGTGCTGTATGTTTATATGTTTTAACCAGTTTAATATATATTTTTTTTTTATAATAGTGTTTAACTTGACAGTACATCCTGTGCAAAGTCCAGCAAACAAATTTTGCATCCTGACGTTGGATCGTGACACCCTCCCATCCATCTCTACCATTCTGTTAGATGTCCTGTTCTACTCCCAGGAGTGAGTGAATTCAAATCATTTATATATATTTTAATGAATTGTTTTGGATTTTTCAAGGATGATACTGGAGATAATGAACTATTTTTTACGTGCTTATACATACCCTGGCTGTTGCAGTAATGCTCTTCAATTGATTCATACTGGTTCTTTACCGGTGACTAGTGATGGGCAAAGCTAGCTATCTGCTTTATCTGCGCTGGGTATCAAAATATGAGGACCCTATGCCATATTTTCCAATTATTTATTCATTTTTTATTTTTTAGACTCCACTTCAGGGACCCAAACAGTTAGTGTGAGGGCAACCAATCACAGACATCGGGAGTCTGACTGCAACCAATCACATGTGCTGTCACAGAGGGTGGGCGGGGAAAGCAGTGAATATTCTTGAGATTTAATGAGTGGTAACTCAGTAAGGATAATTGTCCTGCTTTAATCCCCATTTTGCTTCCTTTTGCAGCCTCCTAGTCATTACCAACACCATTTTATAACACTTAAGTTCGAGTCCCTTAGACTTATATGGGATTCTGGTCAAGTCTGGTCCTGAACTGGACTTTTTTTTTTTCTTTTTTTTTTTTTCTAAGTCCAACCGGACCCAAACATCTGCAGGCTTGCCCATCTCTACTGCTGATGCCATATCTGGCATTCATGTGATTGCTGCAGCCAATCTCCTGATTCAGGAGCCATATCATGCTGGCATGTACTATAAAGACCAGTAATTGGTTGTGGCTTTTTATGGACCCAGCAGGATCCACAAAAACATTTGTTCTTGGACCAGTAGAAGTCTGAGTTGATGAGCATTGCTAATTTTATTATTCTTTATCAGTTCCTGCTCTCAGCTTATTTTTATAAAAATGTTGTACTTTTTATTATGATTGTTATTTGTCGAATTTAGAAGAAGGTTATTTTGGTCTCAGAGATCTTGGACCGTGAATAAGCAACAAATTATACCGGGTACATTAATCTGTATGTAATATGCTTGGACCAGGATTTTATCACTATTTGTTAAGTTGCATCTGCAACAAAGTACAATGAAATACAATGCCTCCCTGTATGTCACAGCTTTCTTCCAGATTTTCCTGGATATCACATATTCACAGGGTTAAATTTGCCATAAAACCCAACCAAAGGAGCATTGTTTAATTGTAACTCTCCAGAATGTCATCAGGACAACTGACGTTCATGGCACTGTGCTACATATTTTCGCAGTTGGCGCATCAACTGACAACTGAATGGCTTGGCATTTCCCATTAATTTCCATGTAGAAGAAAATGTGATAGATTAAAGCCCTCACTGAAAAGCTCCTCAAACTCCAGCTCAATGGAGGTATCCACTTATGGGGACAGGTTTTTTTTTCTTGTTCATGCTTGTAAAATTTTTTTACACTTTTGGGTTTCATTAAATATCATGTATTGTATGAAGTCAGTGCTAATAAATCAGCTGAAAGGCTTTTAATGAATACCTAATAAATAAATTATCTTTAGCCAAAAATGCATGTATTTATATAAGGGGAAAAAAATTATCCCAAAAATAGAAAATTCCTTTAACCCCTCAGCGGGAACGGATGAATGGGAAAGGCTCAGGAGCGGAGCCAGCTCGATTCCCGGCAGACAATGTCAGAGTTACTCAGCCACCATCTGCCTTAACAACTGCGAGTGGAGCAGAGCTCTGCCCCTGGTTGTTAACCTGTTACATGCTGCTGTCATTCTTGGCGGCATTTATAGTTTGCTGAATATGGTCGCACTACTCTGACTGCCCATCAGTGCTCCCCACAACACAATCACGGGGTGCTGATGAGTTGCCATGACAGCCGAGGGCCTGCTGTAGACCCTCGGGTTTGCCATATCGCTCCTCCTATTCAAAAATAAAGTAGAAAAAACAATTAAAAAACCTTGATTTTAAAGATACTAAAAAGAAAAAGTAAACCCTTTTTTCCCCAATGATAATAAAGATGTAGCTTAACCAAAATAGACGTGGCATTGTGGTGTACATAAAAGTCCGATCTATCAAAATATAAAAAAATTAATTTAACCTGATTGGTAAAAAAGTATAAAGAGCAAAAAAAAAAATCAAAACTCCAGAATTGTTTTTTTGTTGTTTTCTTTTTGTCCACAGCTTTGCAAAAAAAACGATGAAGATATCTCATGTACTCCAAAAGGATGCCAGTAAAAACATGAGGTTGCCCTGTAAAAAAACAAACCCTCACACAGCCATAGTGACCGCAAAATGAAAACATTACGGATGTTGGAAAATGAACAAACAATATACCGTATTTTCCGGCGTATAAGACGACTTTTTAACCCCTGAAAATCTTCTCAAAAGTCGGGGGTCGTCTTATACACCGGGTGTCGTCTCATACGGGGGTGCACGGTGCTGCATGAGCCCATTGTTTAGTAATGCCCTCCTACTGGTCCCCTTCTTACACACAATAAACATTATTCTCACCTGTTCTCCATTCACGCTGTGCCTTCAGCTTCTGGCAGACCGCAAGCCCATAGACCCCTCCGCGATAGCGTCCTGTACACGGGGCCGTCGCCGTTCCCGTCATGGCTTTACTGTATATGAATGATTTGCGGTGCCGTAAAGCATTCAACTGCAGTAAAGCACTAACATCAGCGGCGACGCCCCGTGTACAGGACGTGATCATGGAGGGGTCTTTGGGCCTGCGGTCCGCAAGAAGCACTCCTCCATGATCGCATCCCATACACAGGACTGCTGCTGTCAGCGCTTTACTGCAGTTGAATGCTTTACGGCACCGCAAAGCACTCAACTGCAGTAAAGCCATGACAGCAGCCTGCAGCCTTGTGCGTCGGACGCTATGTGCCTTGCGGTCTACAAGAAGCAGCTGAAGTCACCATGGGAATGGAGGAGAGGTAAGAATAATGTTTGAGTGCAACCAACGGCATAATAGGGGACAAGAAGGGGACCGGTAGGAGGGCATTACTAAACAATAAGCACATTACTACAACGGGGAGGGACAAGGATGGGCATATTACTAAACAATGGACACATTACTGCAGGGGACATTACTGCAGGGGACATTACTAAACAATGGGCACATTACTCGGGTCGACTTATTATACGGTATATCCCAAACTCTATATTTTAATTAGAAAAGTTGGGGGTTGTCTTATACGCCCAGTCATCTTATACGACGGAAAAGACGGTATATATATTTTTTTTTTTTATGAACTTTAAAATAATTTTATTTTCATTAAAAAAATAAATAAATTTGGTATCAACGTAATTGTACTGACCTGAAAAATCATATTGCAGGGTTATTTTTACTATATAAAATATAGAAATGTGGCACTCCTTCTATGGTCGCTGGTGCTTGGATAGGGTCCCACCCCAGATCAAAAAATTGAAAAAAATCCAGCACTCAAAGCATTCAACTGAAATTGTTTTATATTTTATTCATTGATCTGTGTAACTATTAAAGACGTTTCGGTCATCCGACCTTCATCAGATTACACTACAATAAAAAGATACATAAAAGATTTTTAAGTATACAGAAATAATGGCATTATACAATCATGGTAACAAAAAAGGGCAGAAATATTCACCACATTATAATGCATGAATCATGAACTATGATATACAAAAAATGTCAACAAAAAGACAAAAATGAAGAATCTGTCAGTTGAGCCGCTTCACTAGCAGATATAATGTCCACCTGAAGATATAATTGAAATACAGATAATATGTAGCATAATAGAACCATTATACAATAAAAGGGGAACCAAACAGGAAACCCAAAAATTTATCAAAAAATGTATATCTTGCTAATGTAGAGGAACAAAGAGCCTAAGCACCAGCACTGAGACACTATTCTAATCTAATAAAACAGACAATACACAGAAATACCATGCAATGAACACTCACCAGAAAGGGCTTTGAAGAAATATATGAAAAAGCTGGACCAGAGGAAAAAGCTGCCCGTCCGGGTCTGCAGTCAATGTAATCTGACAGTCCAATGTCCAGATTTAAATAGACCGCTCAATTAGCTCATTAACAAGTTACAGAGCGTCACTTCCGGTCCGAAGACGGGAAGTGACGTCACGGAGCGTCACTTCCGGTCCGAAAACCGGAAGTGACGTTACCGGCTGCCAATGTGTAAATCCTGATGGTTGGCAACTGTAGACATACACAGACAGCCGCTCATCACCGCGGAACGTCACTTCCGGTCCGCAAACCGGAAGTGACGATCCTGGTTGGCAACATGTAAACCAGATGGTTGGCAAGCGCTAAAATCGCGCTGACTGGCAATGTCCCCTTATACAATGACCATGAAATAAGGGTAATTAAGCCCAAACTAGTGTAATGAATAAGAGACTCTATTGGTAACATTATTTAAAGACAAATTACCTAAAAGGTCAAATAAAAGAAAAAATAGAAGAAATAAAATAAGAGGACTAAGGGAATGGTGTATTTATTCGGAATCAATTTAATAATTTTTCATCAACTATAATCAACCCTAGTAAAAAAAACAAAACAACTTTTTTCTCTTTTTTCTCTTTTTTTTCTCTTTTTTCTCTTTTTTCTCTTTTTTCTCTTTTTTCTCTTTTTTCTCTTTTTTCTCTTTTTTCTCTTTTTTCTCTTTTTTCTCTTTTTTCTCTTTTTTCTCTTTTTTCTCTTTTCTTTTTAGTTTTTCTCTTTTCTTTTTTCTTTTTTCCTTTTTCTTGTTTTTTTACTAGGGTTGATTATAGTTGATGAAAAATTATTAAATTGATTCCGAATAAATACACCATTCCCTTAGTCCTCTTATTTTATTTCTTCTATTTTTTCTTTTATTTGACCTTTTAGGTAATTTGTCTTTAAATAATGTTACCAATAGAGTCTCTTATTCATTACACTAGTTTGGGCTTAATTACCCTTATTTCATGGTCATTGCATAAGGGGACATTGCCAGTCAGCGCGATTTTAGCGCTTGCCAACCATCTGGTTTACATGTTGCCAACCAGGATCGTCACTTCCGGTTTGCGGACCGGAAGTGACGTTCCACGGTGATGAGCGGCTGTCTGTGTATGTCTACAGTTGTCAACCATCAGGATTTACACATTGCCAGCCGGTAACGTCACTTCCGGTTTTCGGACCGGAAGTGACGCTCCGTGACGTCACTTCCGGTCTTCGGACCGGAAGTGACGCTCTGTAACTTGTTAATGAGCTAATTGAGCGGTCTATTTAAATCTGGACATTGGACTGTCAGATTACATTGACTGCAGACCCGGACGGGCAGCTTTTTCCTCTGGTCCAGCTTTTTCATATATTTCTTCAAAGCCCTTTCTGGTGAGTGTTCATTGCATGGTATTTCTGTGTATTGTCTGTTTTATTAGATTAGAATAGTGTCTCAGTGCTGGTGCTTAGGCTCTTTGTTCCTCTACATTAGCAAGATATACATTTTTTGATAAATTTTTGGGTTTCCTGTTTGGTTCCCCTTTTATTGTATAATGGTTCTATTATGCTACATATTATCTGTATTTCAATTATATCTTCAGGTGGACATTATATCTGCTAGTGAAGCGGCTCAACTGACAGATTCTTCATTTTTGTCTTTTTGTTGACATTTTTTGTATATCATAGTTCATGATTCATGCATTATAATGTGGTGAACATTTCTGCCCTTTTTTGTTACCATGATTGTATAATGCCATTATTTCTGTATACTTAAAAATCTTTTATGTATCTTTTTATTGTAGTGTAATCTGATGAAGGTCGGATGACCGAAACGTCTTTAATAGTTACACAGATCAATGAATAAAATATAAAACTATTTCAGTTGAATGCTTTGAGTGCTGGATTTTTTTCAATTTTTTGATCAGGGTTATTTTTACTGTTCAATTAACACCATGAAAACAATCCCTAAAAAATAAATATGGAATTGCTTGTTTGTTTTTTCCATTTTCTAATACATTATATGGTACAGTTAATAGTGTCATTCAAAAGTACAACTAGTTCCGCAAAAAACAAACCCTCCTATTGCTGTGTGGATAGAAAAATAAGAAAGTTATGGTTCTTGGCGAGGTCCTTTAAGGCTCATTCACAGCGGAGCCAACTTATTAATGGTACAGTCAGACGGGCATGGTGTTTCCATGTGGAACTTTTTTTTTTTTTTTTTATTTAGATCTCCTAATCCCCCTCCCTCCACACCACACCAGCGTTTGTTTGTTTGGTTTTTTTTTTTGTTTTTTTTTTTAAATCATAAGGCCCTGTCACACACAACGACTTACTAGCGATCCCGAAAACGATGTGACCTGATAGGGATCGCTGGGAGGTCGCTGGTGAGATGTCACACAGTCAGATCTTACCAGCGATGCAGGAACAATACAGGCGCAGTAGCGACCTGTATAACGATCTCGGCAGTCACTGTGACCCTGTCACACAGTGTCAAACACAGCGATGTGTCCTGCCCAGCAGGACATCGCCTTTGAAGAAAATGGTCTGGACCATTCTGCAACGACTAGACATCTCACAGCAGGGGCCTGATCGCTGGTAAGTGTCACACATAACAAGATCGCTAACGGGATCGCTACTGAGTCACAGAAACCGTGACTCAGCAGCGATCTCGCTAGCGATCTCGTTATGTGTCACGGTACCTTAAGCCCCTGCCTTTTGTCATATATTCACTTTCCGGCGGCTTCACCATTCACCAATGCCTCTTCAGTCCACGGCGTCATCTTGTGACAGTAACGTCTGATTGGCTGGAAGTCAAAAATTGCATCACAAGCGCTCACTGCATCTCTACTAGAGCCAGAACAAGGCTACCACAGAGTTGTATTGATTTCTCATCTCCGGCGCACTTCGTGAAACACTGTGTTGCACTGAAAAGTCAAACATTACAGGAGACCTACCGGAGCAACGGTGATAGAAGATAATTGTATAACAAATAGAAGTAAAAAATCTGGGCACTGCTTACAGTCTATCAAAACCTGCCGGCGGCGTTTTCTTAGTCCATTCTGTCCTTATTGTAGGAGTCGCTTGCACTTCTGCTGTCCTGCTGCAGGTTTATACTGAGCCCACACCTAGGGTAAGACGGCTAGAGGAAGGCTGACAGCCACCGAGGTGCTATTGCCAAGCAGTAGAAATGTCCATCCAAGAAAAAAGATCGGCAGCACTCTGCTTTCACGGGTCCACACTCGTTTTAGCGTGGACCTGTGAAAGCACCCCTAGAGGTGCGAAACGGTACCGTCGTCCTTTGTTCTCCCTCCCCTCATTTCCCCTCTGTTGTCTCACCTGTTTGCATGTAGCAACATTGAACTCCTCACACCGCAGAGTGCTGCCGATCTTTTTTCCTGGGTGATAGAAGATAAAGCTGCCGGAAGGCGAGTGTAAGACAGGAGTCAGGGGGCTTGTATTTAAAGAACCGCTCCAGCTGTGCATTAAAAAAACACACTGGAGTGTTGCATTAAGAGTTAAATAATAGGAGTCTGTTTTTTTGCCAGAAATGTATTGGAATGACGAAAGCGCTTTATATAGATCCAGGAACAAACTTTTTTTTTTTCCTCAGGAATCGAGTACATCCGCAGAAGTAGTTTAGTATCCAGTTGTGGTTTCATATTTCCTAGAACAGATAGACTTGTCATTGGAGGCTACCAGCCCATGGGTGCCCAGACAGGATAGAAACAGCAGGAAGTGGTCAATTCTGTATCCTTACAACATCAAAACACAATGATGTTGAAAAGGTACAGGAGCTTCTCGAAAACGTGAATGTGCAATGATCTGCTCCTAAAGAAGCCGCCCCTACAAAAATTGTATCCACTAAACCTTTCTGAATATGTATGCAGCGTAGTGCACATATATTAAAAATACTTCCCGATCGCCATCTTCCCCAGTTTCCAGCGTTGCTCCGCTCCTCTTCTGTATCATATGACTTTAACTCCGACTCACGACATCGCACAAAGGATTTATATGGACTGGAAGTCATTTTCCAATGTACGTTCTGAGGCTCCATAGACTTACACACTAAAAAACGACTTCATGTTAGGCATACATGTGACTGCTGCAGCAGTCATGCTGGCATAAAAAGAAAATAACAAAAACAGAATATTTATGAGCCGTGGGAATAAAATGGGAGACAAAAAGAATGTTACCTTTTGATCAGATAACAAGTCCTCTTTAAAATGTTTTTCCAATTTTGTTACAGGTCACATGAGGAGCCTCCTACGCAGAACAGTGAATCCTTTCGCTTTTTTGCCTTCTCCTTGATAGACGGATATATATCCATTGTTATGGATACAGAGATACAGAAGAAGTATGTAGTATTCAGTTATATTTATATAATATATACAATAGACAGTATGCCGGAAAAAAGAAATGTTGCATGTATTCGGGCATAAAGGTACGGTAGAAAGTTATTACCAAATTTCTGTCTTGGAATTTTTAAAGCTCCATTCCAGTGATTTTTTTTTCTTACTTTAATTTCCTCCTTAGTTATCGTGTTTGTAAGTATCATGATTGTAATAACGTAGCCAGCGGTTGCCATCTACTTTCAGTCTCGACCTCTGTGGTCCACTCCGGCACTGTGTGACTGCATCTGTATCCTGCTGGATCGTGAGAGTGGTGGTTACGGGAGCGGCGGTTACTCTCACTGTAAGACTCGGAGCAAGGTCTCTAGGAGCGTTCTGAGCCGCAGATTGGCTTTGAGAAAAATCAAAAAGTCATCTGTCCTCGGCACAGCAACCACTGCGATACGGCAGGTCACAAATGCAGTCACCTTGTGCTGCAACGGACTGGAGTGCCGCTGAAATCGGGAGAAGGGGGCGACCGGTGAGTGTCACTACTGTCATGGCACCTATGTGATTCCCAAAAAGGGGAAAAACATTACTGGAGTGGGGCTTTTAAGAAAAACCCTAGCCATTGTAAATGAACTTTGATACATTTTTGCTGTTTTGGTGGTAAAGGAAATCTTGATTATATGTCAGATATTAATTGATAGCTGCCTTTGCCTTTTTTTGGGCTGGCAGATACCCGTGGAAAAACATCACTAAGCCTTAAACCCAAGTTATGTTTCTGTGGTATTCTGGTGTTAATATTTTCTAATGTTTTGGCATATTAATATATGGTGTAACTTTCTGATCAGTTGTGGTCTAAGGGTCTGTTCACAATACAATCTCAGTATACACACTGAGTGCGTTTGAAAAACAAAGAAAATGTAATATATCGGTATTGGTAGGATGAGCCATTTCCAATGGGGAAATGAAGTTCAACCACACTTAAAGTGGAACCGTTATTTTAATTTTTATTTTATAAATGAATAGTACACATAAAAATAAGCAACTTTGTAATATAGCTTATCAGAGAAATCTGCTTCTTTCTCTGCCAGAATTAATCAGTCATTATTCTGAGGTAAAATCTGTATTCAGTGATAGGAGATGGCAGTTGTTACAGATGAGGTTCTATGATGGGAGGAGGGAGGGGCTAGATGCAGAGCTCCTCCCCCTCTTCCATCTACATAGCATCTCATCAGTAACAGCTGCCATCTCCTCTCAGTAATGGGAAAGTCTTCACTGAGTACAGATTTTACCTCAGAATTGAGAATTTTGATAACGACCAATTCCGGCAAAGAGAAGCAGATTTCTCTGATAAGATATATTACAAAGTTTCTTATTTTCATGTGCACTATTGATTTATGAAATAAAATTTTAAATGATGCCTACACTTTGTTTGACCATCTCTAGGCTTTACAAACTCTTAGAATTGTGGGAATGTCTGGCATACCACGCTGTTTCAATGCAGTGACGTTCTCAAGCTCATGCATGTTTGACTCTGAAACTGTAGTGTTTCAGATTAAAAGCTGTCAGGGACCAAGCTGCACTAGAGACTTGTCGGAGAGATGGGTCTCTGGTGGCTTCTCCCTGCACATTGCCAATGTTTGAGGTCTCTCCTTATACATGCCCACAGGGTAAGACCTGTCAGTCACTGGTAGTGGGCGGTAAGAAGCTGCCAGGGACCAAGCTGCACTGGAGACTTGTCGGAGAGATGGGTCTCTGGTGGCTTCTCCCTACACGTTGCCAATGTTTGAGGTCTCTCCTTATACATGCCCACAGGGTAAGACCTGTCAGTCACTGGTAGTGGGCGGTAAGAAGCTGCCAGGGACCAAGCTGCACTGGAGACTTGTCGGAGAGATGGGTCTCTGGTGGCTTCTCCCTACACGTTGCCAATGTTTGAGGTCTCTCCTTATACATGCCCACAGGGTAAGACCTGTCAGTCACTGGTAGTGGGCGGTAAGAAGCTGCCAGGGACCAAGCTGCACTGGAGACTTGTCGGAGAGATGGGTCTCTGGTGGCTTCTCCCTGCACGTTGCCAATGTTTGAGGTCTCTCCTTATACATGCCCACAGGGTAAGACCTGTCAGTCACTAGTAGTGGGCGGTAAGAAGCTGCCAGGGACCAAGCTGCACTGGAGACTTGTCGGAGAGATGGGTCTCTGGTGGCTTCTCCCTGCACGTTGCCAATGTTTGAGGTCTCTCTTTATACATGCCCACAGGGTAAGACCTGTCAGTCACTGGTAGTGGGCAGTAAGAAGCTGCCAGGAACCAAGTAGTCTACCGTGTGGCTCTGTCCCTAGCTGGGTTTTAAAGTTTGATTTTTCTTTCAAGCGTTGCAGCATTTCAGAATGAAATAACATGTACACTACTCAGAGTTATGGATATTTGGCTTTCAGGTGAAGTTTCAGGATGATCCTAAAAGGTCCTCTAAGCTTTCAGGTGAGCCTAATGTGGCCCTCTCTAAACCCTTTTAATGCTCTTGTCCACTGTTCAATGTTTCTGGACTTTTTGCACAATTTGCTGTTCTCTAACAAGAAACTTAATGGAAAAATTCACAATAGGTGTTTGATCCATGAATCACCCAAACATTTCAGGATTCAATTAGTATTAGTATGTAAACCGTCCTCCTCATCATGCTGGTCACACTTTGATATAGGCCGATAACTTTGGCACACAGTAGAAAAAAATATGCAGCCATTCAAAGAATGCCTTTTATTTTCAGCCAAAAAATGTAACCCATGAACGACAGCCCGACGCTTCGGCTCAGATCCGAGCCTTTCTCAAGGTTTGGCCTGGTAAGTAGCAGAAAATCACAACAGTGTATGTACATTCAGAAATTCAGCATGCTCGACATACAAGTGCTCAAAGCAAAATACAAAAATATACAAAAGAATACAAAGAGTTCCATCACATTCAAAAAGGCTACGTTAGACCATGTAGCATAGTGGAGGATAAATCTTCCATGGGGGTGCCTTTGTAAGCAGAAACAGTACATGGTAGTGAATAAGACATAGGCCCCTGGAATAGCAGGCATATATACATTATAATATAATACCAGTAATATGCAAGGACTACAGAAGCGTTACAGGACTATACAGATGGAATATATGGGAATATACCATAAAGGGTTACAGGTGCGGAGATGCAATGAAATCACAGTGAGTAATGGTGAAATCGCCTATAAGGAGAACAAAGGTGTTACACAAGAAGAGCACAGTACTAGATAAAGGTATGCAGTGTGATAAGAACATTGCTACATGGGCTAACGAATATGATGTAACTCTTTGTATACTTTGTATATTTTTGTATTTTGCTTTGAGCACTTGTAAGTTAAGCATGCTCAATTTCTGTGTGTCATACACTGTTGTGATTTTTTGTTTCCTTTCCGCTACTTACCAGGCCATACCGTGAGGCTGTGTGCACACGTTGCGTTTTTTACCGCGGAAACGCTGCGTTTAGAACGGCAGCGTTTCTGTGGCAAATTGCATGCGTTCAGCTTTCCCAGCAAAGTGTATGAGAAAGCCGAAAAATCAGTGCCAAAAATCGGTGCGGAAAGAAAAGCAGCATGTCACTTCTTTTGTGCGTTGTGGCTGCGTTCTCTCCCCCATTGAAATCAATGATGCGGGTCAGACCGCAGCTACAACGCAGTGAGCGGCTTTTTTGTTGCGGTCCGCGGGCTTTGTCGGCATGCCAGAACGCAGGCATTTACCTGGAAGTGAGGTCAAGAGGTTTCCTGTTGACCTCACTTCCTGGCAAAGTTCAGGAAAGCCCCCGGTGTCGCCAAAGTGCCCGCCCCGACCCCCCTCCCGAAAATCCAACATGGCCGCGCGCACAGCAGCGCACCGGCCACCCTACTCCTCTGTTTCTGTCGCATGTGCAATAACACATGCGACAGAAAACTGCTCCTCAGGCCCTGCCAGGTCACCCCCTATTCCCCCCGGTGTCCCCCGGTAACCCCCGTACCTGTCATAGCGCTGATCCCCCGCGGCCCCCTCCTCCTTCACAGCAGACGCCGGCCGGTCACATGTGCCGAGCAGCTGACGGCTTCCTGTGTTCAGTGTGAGCTGCGCTGGCTGCTGCTCGGCACTGTGCAGCTGTGACCCAGGGAGAGTGGGTGCAGATTCTTTGCACCCACTCTCCTCAAATAGAGGGTCTGCACTACTAGAAAATGGGGGACACGTTCCCTGAGCGTGCCCCCCATATTCTAGAAGGTCCAGAGGTGACGTGGGACGTCAAAATGGATACTGCGGAACCAATTTTTTTTCTTTTCAATAAATTGGTGAAAGAGGATATGTTTTTGGGGAGTGTTTTTTCAAATAAATTTTTTTTGGTTGTCAATTTTTTTTGCTATTACTGTCAATTAGTTATGTCTGGTATCAAATAGATGCCGTGACATCACTAATTGCTGGGCTTGATGCCAGGTGACATTACACATCTGGTATCAACCCCATTTATTACCCCGTTTGCCACCGCACCAGGGCGCGGGATGAGTTGGGGCGAAGCGCCAGGATTGGCACATCTAATGGATGCGCCACTTCTGGGGCGGCTGTGGCCTGCTATTTTTAGGCTGGGAAGAGTCCAATAACCATGGCTCTTCCCATCCTGAGAATACCAGACCCCAGCTGTCAGCTTCACCTTGGCTGGTGATCTAATTTGGGGGGGACCCCACGTTTTTGTTTTTTTTTTAATTATTTATAAATAAAAAAAACAGCTTGGGGAGCCCTCCAAATTGATCACCAGACAAGATGAAGCTGTCAGCTGTGGTTTGCAGGCTACAGCTGTCTGCTTTACCCTGACAAGCTATCAAAAATAGGGGGGACCCCACGTCATTTATTTTAATTTTTTTTTTTTAAGGCTAGGCACCCTTTAGTGCCACATGAAAGGCACTAAAGGGCGCCAGCTTAGAATATGCAGGGGGGTGGGACGTTATATATATGTTTGAAATCCATTGACACATTTTAGGCTGTGTGCCCACAATCAGGGTTTGCAGCGTTATGGGCGCAGTGTTTTCCCTGTGTCCATAACGCTGCGTTGTACAGTAGAAGCACAGTGGAAGGAATTTTAGAAATCCCGTGCCCACTGTGCTTCTCTTCTCCGCAGCATAAACCGACCTGTGGTGCAGCTTCCCGAGCCTCAGCAAGTAAATTTATGCTGCGGAGACAAGAGTGTTCTCTGCAGGTAGCATAGAGCTCCACAGCAGCCTGAACCCAAATCGTGGTCATGGGCAGCTGCGTTCTCCCGTGGACAACACTCACATCTCTGCAGGAAGGCTGGCACTGTGTACTGGATGTACTGTGGCACTGTCACTGGATCATGTGGTCAAAAACGCACCTGAAGAAAACGCATGAAAAACGCATGGAAAACGCATGAAAAATGCACGAAAAACGCATGCGTTTTTTATGCGTTTTTCCCAAAACGCATTGTTTACAATTCTCCCCTCTGCCAGAGGGTGCGTTTTTTTTCCGCGCTGAAAAAAACGCAACGTGTGCACATAGCCTGAGAGAGGCTCAGATCTGAGCTGAATCGTTTGGAAGTGATTCATAGGTTACTTTGCTCTTTATTTTCTGCAAAAAAAAAAATAATTCTTTGAAAATCACCCCACATATTCTTTCCTACTATGTGCCAAAGTTATCTGCCTATATTTAGTATATTTTACTTTTGAGCACCTTCACTATACAGTGAGTAGAGCCCTATTTCATATAGTTCACATTTTGATTACATGAAACCAGTCAACGCTTAACAATTGATCAACCGTACCTCTCCATTGTGAGTTTTCAAACAGGATGTTCTGAACCAGGAGTGGCCACGGAGTTTAGAGTCACAGAGTGTCATCAACAGGTTGTAATAAAGATACAGAGACAGGAAGAGTCAGAGAAAGGCAAAGAAGTGGACATCCTTCGGCCACATCCCACACTGATGACCACTTCATTGCTAACAATGCCCTTCTGAACCAGATGATGGCTGTTGTACATCTCCAAGAACATTTAAGGGAGGTGAGAGGCACCCAAGTGTCACATCGGACCATTCAAAACCGTTTACATCAGCATGGTCTGCCTGCTAGACGACCTGCAAGGGTACCTAACCATGGCACTAGGCACAGCCGCGTAGTAGCAGGACGAAGGACCAGTGGGTCTCAGTGATGTTCACTGATGAAAGTCGATTCACACTGAGCAGAAATGATGGTAGCCACCAACAATGACGGTGACATCAAGGTGTGCAGTATGCATCAACCACTGTTGTCACCAGACGATGCTTTGGTGGTGTTAGTGTGGACAGATGTGTCTAGTTAATATAGAACTGCCATACACTGTGAATGGCACAGTGCCAAGCCCCTACTGCTAGAATAACATCATTAATCCAGTCATGGTGCCTCTGCATGAACTACACAGTCCCAATTTCATCTTGATAAACAACAATACTCCAGCTCATCAAGGTTGCATCATTAGGAAACTGCTGCTAGAGACTGGGGTACCTCATATAAAGTGGCCTGCACTTTCTCCAGACCTAAATCCCATAGAAAGCCTACTCGATCAGCTGAGTTAGCGTGTAGAGGCTTGTAACTCTGTACCCCAGGACTTCAATGACCTGAGGGCTGCCCTTCAAGAAGACTGGGATGCCATGTCTCAGCAGACGATAACTCCATTTCTGAACAGCAGGAGACGTTGTTGAGAAGCTGTAATTGATGATCAAGGCCCCATAACAAGTTATCAAGACATTGACATTTTTGGGGGTATATGTACCAGTTGTTGGCTTTTGTTTCAATAAACTGTTTGAGATGAGAAAATCACCATTGCATGCTTCTACCTAAATGCCCTACTGACATGATAAAATATCACTGTAGAGTGAACTTTTTACATTTTCCATACATTTCACTTGAAAGACAAATATCCCTAACTTTTTGTGCTAGTGTATATGGTTGAAATCCTACAACTAGTGTCTGATACATGCGGACTGTGGACCAGGGAACAGGTGTCTGCTTTAAACTTTTACAAAAAAAAGCTGTATTCTAATATATCTGTTGTGTTAAATCACCAGGATTTTGCTATATAATCTGAAAGTAGCATGATGTTTGGGCTCTGATGTCACTTCCTAATCTGCATGCTATCATTTTGATACAATCACTGTTTTTTTTTTCTGCTGTGGATCTACCAGTTCACTAAATGCTGAGCCCTGTATAACCCCACCCACAACACTGATTGACAGCTTTCTTTGCACACTTTATATTGACAGCTGCTATTCAGTGCTGGAAGCAGGGTTACACAGAGCAGTTGACTAAAAGGCATGAGACATCAAGTCCTGTAGTGATAATCTCCTGCTGATAAAACACTGATTTTATTTAAACAGCAATACACAGCTTAGTAAGGCTACTTTCACACATCAGTTTTTTTCCATCCGGCACAATATGGAAAAAAAACGGCTAAAACTGATCCGGCGCCGGATTCGTTTTATCCCCATTGATTAGTATTAGCGCCGGATTGTGCCTGATGGCCTTGCGTTGCATCCGGCTTTTGCCGGATCCGTCATAATTGGCTAATGCAGTGGCCGGATGGAACGTCTCTTGTAATGTTTTTTGTCTCTGACAAAAAAACGCATCGTGCGTGCTTTACAATGGAAGCCTATGGACGCCAGATCCGGCGTAATGCGGCAAAAAACGGATGTGGCCGCTGGATCCGTTTTTTTTAAACTGGGCATGTTACAAGTTATTGAAAAAAAAAAAAACGGATCCAGCAAAAAACGGACAAAATGGATGCGCCGAATCAGTTTTTTGACGGATCAGGTATACCAGATCCGTAAAAAAAAAAAAGGATCTGGCACATCCGTTTTTGCATATTTTGCGCCAGATCCGTTTCATCAGGCACACTGCCGGATTGTGCCTGATGCCGAAAAACTGCGCACGCACGCACACACAGACACACGGACTGGAACCTCGGTTTACGAGTAATATGGTGTGCGAGTTTTTCGCTATACAAGCAAAGCTTCCTGTAAATTTATAACTCTATTTACGAGCAAGCTTTGCCGTACGAGCAAAATACCGCACACACTTCCAGTTCCGTACTCACAAACACACACATTATGCTCACATATTTTCCGTTCCCTCGACGGCCTCATACCTGGTTCTTGTAGTCCCCCGGTATGTGGATCCGGTAACCAGCGCGACTGATACAGGAGCTGCCTCTGTGCTTCCCAATGGCTACCACATTTCACACCATTTCTGATGCCATGGCTGCTACGGATGCCTGATTGGATCCACAACTGAAATCCTTTTTTTGCTAGGCTTACAGAACTTGCAATGCCGAGGTAAGAAGTGTGTTGACTTCAGTGGAGAGTATGTGGTATAAGTGTAAAGTTTCATCATCCTATCTCGTTTCTTTCTGGGTAAAGCCAAAGACTTATCAGTAGCCCTCGTATATATAATCTAAAATAACAACTACTTATGGGCCGGCCTGTAGATTCAATGCCAAGAGTATGGTTAATTGAGCAGTATGAACTGCAATCCCATTTACAACATTATTCTCATTCGATATGTTATTTTTCCATATTTATCTATGATGTACATTGATTAAAAAAAAAAAGGAACTTGTGCGGTATTTGTCTATATATAATCCATCCTGAGGGAAGGAACTTGTACTTTGTGAGTGCTATTCTCTGTTCATTTGTAATGAGGTCAGAAGTTGAGATGGATGGGCGAGACCAATGTTAGTATTCTGACGTTAATATCTTTTGCAACTTCCTTTAGGTTCCCCACAGACCTACTTCTGACAAGTTCGTCTGGGGAACTATGGCGCATGGTGAGAATTGGTGGGCAGCCCCTGGGCTTTGGTAAGTTCCATATTTTTGTATCATTAGCACACTACAAGGGGAAGAAATGCACAGGCAAACAAGTAGCAAATATTTCCTGTGTCATACTTGTGACACTCCAGGTGGAGTCAGGCTGATTATATCTTAAGATGGCTTTAGATGGTAAATGTCACTGATGTTTTGTAGGGCTTGTTATGGATACAGATGATGTAGTGATTTCGCACCTCTCCTTCACTGCAATGACTACTAGCTCCATAGTCTAGAAGTCGGAGAAGAGATGCGCAACTTTTCAGATGTAGGAGGCTTGTCATGTTGAGAGGGAATCTCCTTTTCTTATATCACAATATTTTATGTAGTTTTAAAGTGTAAAACCTACTAGGGTCAGGAGCTTTTTTTTATTGGTCATTTTTGTGATCGTAATACCATTTAATCCTTAAACAAACCACCACCACCCCATTGTCCAAGCACTGCTTCAATAAGGAAAGGGATAAAGCGCATTTAGCCCCCCATCGCCAAGTATCAATTTCTTTTACAGACGAATTTTAACATTGTCTTAGTAGAGTATAAGTCTTGTAAATGAAATAGATTAAATGTCCCAAATCTTCTTTTCTCAACAAACCAACATTTAACATGACGTATTTTTATGTTATGCAAAGAGCCATAAGGCAGACACCCACTAGCAATATCAATATTTCACGTCAGGGGAGCTAAATTTGGACTACCCAACCATGGCGCCCAAGTGTTCTCAAATGTTTGATGGTCCCCTCTCTTTTGTAAGACATATTTCTCGAGATGTAAGGTGTTGCGCATCTTGGCTATTACTTCATCCATAGAAGGGGATTCCGATTTCTTCCAGTAAGTAGTCATTATTTTCCGAGCATTTGTGAGATAGCTAGTTGGTGGCTTTTCTTCGAGGGGCTTTCAGCTGTGTAACCAACTGCACAGATTTTAAGGTCTGATGAGATCCGACAGTTGTAAACTGTATAAATTATGTCCAGCACATCACTCCAAAATCTCCTGAGATGAGGGCAGTTTCATACTAAAATAAGTGTAAAAGTCCATGCGAGTGACAGCAACCCTTGGCATATTTTGGCGTCCACGGAGCAGTGTCGTCCTGCGCCATACATTCATTTCTCAGTTGCAGATATGAAAGAACCTGTTATTCAGCAAATCAAATTCCTATCTAAGAAATTCAAACGTTTTAACATGTCCTTCCTTATATAATTGTGTTATGCTATTAATGACTTTTCTTTCCTATTCTTCAAACCCAGTTAATTCTTAAGCTCTGGATATTTTACATTGCCCCAGATTAGGGAGTAGTTAGTGATGCCTATTATCCCAACTATTTCCTTAGCGTTATTCCATACTTTTTCCCTACAGGGTTAAAGGTTGACAAAAAACAGCTATCGTTTGAATTAGATTATCCTCTTAAACACGTCCCATCGTATGCATTGAGGAAGAGGAGGCTTTCACCATTAGAATATATTTGGTTATATGATCTGATAATTCTTTAGCCATGGTATATCAAATGCCACTCCTGCAATGTCTGCCCTGGGATACCCAGCGTTCAAGTGACATTGTTGTCAAGTGACCACTGCTGCCAATTACCGGGCTGTGATCGGTTGCAGCCTTCACTATTCTGTCAGAGCGGGTGTAGGGTTTGATGGAATACTGAAAATCTGGAGCCAATCAGAGGCCGCATGAGATAACAATGTGACGTGACTGCTGAGAATTACAGTACCGAAATCGCAGGATCGGCGCCTGTCCTGGTGTTGAGTATAGTCCCTTTTTTTAGTTTCTTTGGTACGTGGCGCACACTAGCAGATAAAAAAGGTATTGTCCTCTACTAGAAAAACCTTTAAGAAAACTTTCTTTTTAATGTATGTTTGTATTTGGTAAATCAGCTACAGATTTTTCATACAGATTTGTGGGTGGAAAATGCAAGACTCATTACAGTAACCTCAAAACTGTTGAGAAATCTCATCCTTTCATTACAGAAATTGGCGTGCTGTGGAATTCAAAGGGGTTATCCAGCTTATTTTGCTTTTTTTTTTTTTTTTTTGTCATTTCACTACTTGGCTACATTGGGGCAGGTATGTAGAGAGCGACTACCTACCTGCGCTGCTGTCAGCCCCTCTCCACGGCTCAAAGTGATCATGTGACCGCTCCTGCTGTGCTTTTGATGCTTCCTGTGACGTCACATCGACAGGGGAAGGACGTTCTTGACGGGCATATCAGCTGACTTCACTTTGCCGCCCTTCTGGGCGGGTACAGTGCGTGTAGTCTCCGCCCCCTTCCCTACCCCCTCCTACACATTCCGTAGTGCAGTAGTCTCAAAGATGCTGCCGGTATTCTGCATGCCTGCGGTGCGGCCCCTGATGCTGCTTGCGGCGCGCATACCCGTGGCCCCCTTGCTGATTGCTGTCTGTGCTGGGGGCCACTTGCATCGCTTTATATCAGATGACCGATTACCGGGCGCTGTGCAGAGCCGAGCTCTGTATACAGCTACTGCAATGATCGTCTGCCGGCCAATCGGGCCAGCAGCGGATCACTCCTCCCTGTACAGAGCCCGGTAATCTGTCCTATGATATAAAGCACGGTCATAGGCGGCCCCTGCATCGGCACCATTCATCATTGGAGCTACAGCCGCAAGAAGCAAACAGGCCACCAAGGGAACCAGGACAGGTGAGAAGAATTTGTGCTTGGTTTTTCTTTTTGCGTTTTTGAAGACTGGCACAATAGGGGACAATTCTACAGCATGGAGCATTGCTACAAGAAGCGGACCCCAAGGGGACATTACTACAGGATGAGTAGAAGGATGGGGTACAATACTACAGGATGGGCACCGTTATTACAAAATGGGCACAAGGATGGGGAACATTATTACAGGATGGGGACACTACTATAGGATGGGCACATTATTACATTATATGTGCCCATATTGTCCTCTGCTAGAGGTCTGTGCTGGGCAGAATACTGACATTCAATGAGTGTGCAGAGGGCGGGGCTGGATAGTGAGGCCGGCCGGGGCCAGCTCTGACTGTGAGGTTTGGCATTGGAAGATTTCATGTTTGCTTGAGCTGCAGGTAAATAAAGTGGCTACAGAGAATAAAGTGATAATTCAAGAAGAACAAAACTTAGAAAACAAAAAAATAATGTAGGGATGTTTTATATGACAATACAGCACAGATTAGCTTAAAAAAAATGTTGACGTTTGTCGGACAACTCCTTTAAGACTGCAACCTGTCAGTGTAGGACAAGGATTTTCAGCCGTTGCAATCTGTGGGGAAAAAGAGCCCCTTGTTAACTCCTCCTCACATAATTCACTTTTCAGAATCGTTCATGTCGTAAGCTTGCAAATAAACTGCTTTACTTATTTTATACTGTTATTGAATTCAATGGGTTCTCACATACTGGAAACCCCTTATTAATGGCCCAAGGGTGTTGAATAAATTTTAAAAAAATCTGAAACTTTTCTTTTCCCCTTGCTATCAGCCTCCTGTCCCCTGTTAGTTTCCTGACATAAACACTGTCGTGCTTCTGTCTGAGTGGAAGAAACACTCAATGGAAAGGTGAAGGCTGCAGCCGATCAGTGGCCACCATTTGGCTACAATGATCGCGTGGCATTGTTTGTCCACAGACTAGCGCCACTCCCCTGGTCTCAGCCCTGAGTCCCAGCCAGTCTGAGAGGTAAGTATAGATCTTTTTAATCTATGTAGCACTCTAGAGCCATTATTAAGGGGTTGCCTGCTACTGGACAACCCCTAATTGATGGCCTCAAGGTGTTGCATAACTGAAGCGGTAGAATATTGTGCGCATACAGCCGTTACACAGTGAGCACTAAGACTAGCTGACTTGCTGAGGCCCTGAATATATCAATGGAGGAAACGCTGCTAAAATCAAAGTAAAATTCAAAGAGAATCCTGGATGCCTTTAATAATAAATATAATTTTAGAAGTTATGGCTTTTAGACTCTCTTTAGATGGACCTTTTATCCAGGAAACCTTTCTGATTGCCATGTATAGAGTCAAGAATGGATTTTCCTCTTAATTTGGAGCAATTTAGTATCTGCTTCATGAGGTTTTTGCCTTCTTCTGAAATCAACATGTTATATATCCAATATACATTCTTCCCAGAAGAATGTCAGCTGTTATAATGGCAAAAGATAGGCCAAGTCCCTATTAATGACATTGTTTTGTATGGAGGTATAAATTAAGTATCGTACATGCAAGTATGATTAACCATGTAGTATATATAGAAACTTTGGAATGGTTGTGCCCCGATTCATTTTTTTTTCTTCCTACCTTTGCAGATGAGTGTGGAATAGTGGCACAGATAGCAGGGCCTCTGGCTACAGCAGACATATCCGCCTATTATATTAGCACCTTTAACTTTGACCATGCATTGGTAAGTTGACAGCCCTTAAATATACAATATATTTTGGTTTGGTAAAATGCATTGTTTTCCTAGACATTCCCTTCAGGACGACCTTTTCTTAAGGTAGGCTGACAGAGCAGGTGAAATCTATTAGAGGTCACACTACTAAAACATATAAATGAATAGTCAGCCATGTAACATATGGTCACACGGAGTCCTCCAGAATGGTTGACCATTTTCTAAGACTCAGCTTTGTGTAATAGTTTCCTAACAATGCCTAATGACAGGGTTATCCTGATGAGTAAGCCTCATTATATAATCTTATGAATCATGTGATTTTGGTCCTTTTGACATTTTATAGTAGCTGTAATTAGGTCTTGAACCTGTGCTCATATCCTTCTGGGTTGTAGAAAATACCTTTTGACCACATATTGGTTTTGGTAGCCTTTTCCTTTTGTACCAGTGACATGCCCCATACAGTGTGCGTCGCCTCATTCAGGATGTGTGTATTTTCTCCAGACTTGGTTGCAGTATGATGAGCTATACTTAGTAATAATTCATAAGAGGTAGTAGTTCTATACAAATGTAGCAAATAATACTAAACTGAGCACATTTCCACTTAAAGGGAACCTGAGCCCCAACTCATGCTGCCCAAACCACATACAATTTGAATTGGGGACCAGCATTATCAACATCTGTGTTTTCCCGCTGAAATATTGGGGTGTTTCAGATAAAAACACAGTGGAGAACGGGGCTGGGATGACAATCACTATTTAGAGGTATGTCCTCCTCACCTGCCACGTTAGACTGACAGATTTTACTCTATGGGTCAAATTCATCAAGGTGGTTACTCCAAAACACTCGCAGAAATCTCCTTGAAATTTCGCAATATATTTGGCATCTTTACGCCAGTCTCAGACAGTTTTCCCGAAGTGGGTGGAGCTTAAACCAGAAGTTGGGAAGGCCACCCGGCAAATTCATCAAACGTTACACAAGAAATCTGCATAACAGTTGTATAATGTGGCTAATTCATTAAGTGGTGCGCACCTCTTGCTGAATTAGGTACATCTTACTACAGTGGTGTTTTCATTCATTCTGGCGAGCAAAACGCCAGTATTAAAGGCTTGGTTCACCTGTTTTCCTTACATCGATATTATGTTGAGAAACAACATTTCTCTCAAATACCTTGTGTTGCCAATAGTGCCTGTAAGCGGTGCTATTGCAGTCTGCTCATCTCCTTAGCGTGAACCCCGGGCTCTGTGACCTCTGATGTCCGGTGATGTCACGTCAACGGAGGCAGGCGCAGTTTTGTTGAATGACTGGGCTGTGGGTGGCGTTTTACCGCTTGTCACAGCCCAGCATCTTCACTGCAGAGTGCTGCAAGCAGGAGTGACGCTGGGCTGTGATGAGCGGTAAAACGCCACCCACAGTCCAGTCCCTCTGGAAGACTGCAGCTTTCCTCAGTTGACATGACATCACCGGACATCAGCGGTCATGGAGCCCGGGGGTCAGGTGATGGGGAACAGCTGTCTGCAATAGCGCCGCTCACAGGAACTATTGGCAGCACAAGGTATTTGAGATAAACCTTGTTTGTCAACATAATATCAATGTGGCCAGTAATGAAAACGGGTGAACCACCTCTTTAATGTTTCAGACCCATAGTATTTTAATAGGAAAAGACATTTCAGTCCAGTTGAGTGGGAAGGGACATAAATCTGTGACTAGCCCCATCTTCCCTGGCCACAAGTTCAACTATGTTTTTCTCTAAAACACTGTAACATTTCAGAAAGTAATAAGTTAAAAATGGGACTGGGGCATGGTGACTAGTTACCACTTCTGCTCTGTTAAACTGCCAGGTCCTGCACAGTAAGCCCAATTTATTTAAAGAGGTTGGCCACTATTAAACATTGATGGGTTGTTTTTAGGGTAGGTCATCAATGTCTGATCAACTGGATTCTGGAAGCCGGCAGCATGTGGACGGAAATGCTCAGTTCCAGAGCTGCCCTATCTTCTGATAACAGCGGCCTGCTAGATTTGCTTCATATTGATTTGAATGCGAGGCTAATGTGCAGTTTCCTGCCATGGCCACTAGGCGCTGATGGGGCAGCTTTGGAACTGAGAATTCAACGGCCGCGTGCTACCGCCACCAGGACCAAGGACAACTCATCGTAGGGGGTGCCACATGTTGGACCCCAGCCAATCAGAGATTGATTACCTATCCTAACGACAGGCCAACTTCTTTAAGATTGGCATTGTACAGGCTAGCCTTAATGAAGGGGCTTTTTGGAGTAGGATATGCCAAATTCATACAGCGCTGCATGATGCTTAATTAATTCAGGACATCTCAGTAGTGTGTGCCACTGGAGTAAGATGTCTGGCATAAATAAAACGATGACACTATTGATAAATTTGTTGGGCAGCATTGCCATGACCCATCTCTGCACCTCCCCTCCCAGTTCTGCCCGAAAATGGCGTGAAAACTGTTGCAAAAAATTTTTACAACTGATTGTAAAATTGCAAAATTTCTTCACAATAGTGTTTTCTGGTATAATTAATTTGATGAATATGGGCCCCTGTTATGGGGAAGCTCATCATTCTAGTTGAGTGGGCAGGGATACATGTCCATCTTTGTCTTTCTCTTGTTTCAGAGTAAAAGATACATGTTTGTAACATGGGTTTCCTTATGTGACGATCCCCTTTAATTAACACTGCTGTCAATTTCTAAACTTGTTCTCTGTGACCTGTTAGTAAAAGGGTCAATTTCTGTTTAATTTAATCGTATGAACGTATATCTTACCATCATATAAAAATAAACACCAGACAATAGACAGTGATTGAAAAATATCAAAAGTATAAAAATCAAATTTGAATATCAAGATTTTCTATATATGCAATAGCGTTATCATTTACAATATAGAAATCCTTCTTGTCACCATGGTAGGATCTCAGGGAACACTCCTCAACAATGTGCTGGATAGTTTGACGATCTGCTCCACAGTCACAGGTCGGAGAGTCAGATTTTCCCCACTTATACATAAAATCTGCACAGACGCCAAAGCTTGTTCTGATACGATTTAGAGTAACCCATGTTTTCCTCGGTAGATTGAAGCCTGGTGGAGGGTTTTGTAAATTAGGGAACATTTGGGGATCACCTTCTACTACATTGACCCAAAGTTTTCGCCATTTCTCCTCTAAATTGAAGTTTTGTTCATGCAAGGTGATTGCAGTTCGTTTGGGTGGATGTCTTGATTTCAATCGTTGTATTGTAACATCTCTGATATTTTGGTGTATTGGAAGTTTTTCATTATTCACTACTTTAGTGTACTCTTTAAGTAGGAGCTTTTGTCTTCTTAGATTTGCGGGTGCGATATGACCCAGCACAGGTAACCAGTGAACAGGTGTAGGTCTAATAGCACCAGATATTATACGCAAAGAGTTGTTCAGCTGAGTGTCAATTAAGTTTACATGACAGCTATTTAACCATGCTGGAGCACAGTATTCTGCAGCAGAGTACACCAGGGCAAGAGTAGATGTTCTCAAAACAGATGTTGCCAAGCCCCATGAGGATCCACAAAGTTTCTGAATAATATTATTACGTGCTTTCAGTTTCTGTGCCAATTTATCCAGATGGGATTTAAAAGTTAGACTTCTATCAAGGGTTACACCTAAGTACTTAGGATTGAAATTGTGTTTAACAGATTGGCCTTCAAATTGTACTTTAAGTTCAGTCTTGGCACTTGCATTGTGTAAATGAAAGCAACAAACTTCCGTTTTTGATGGGTTAGGTTTTAATCTCCATTGTCGGAAGTACTTTCCCATTACACTAAGATCTTTTGTAAGAACGTCCTCTGCTTCCTCCATTGTTTTGCTTACCATAGCAAGTGCCCAGTCATCGGCATATCCAAATTTCCGTGACACTGTTTTAGGAATATTAGCTAGGTACAGAGCAAACAGGAGAGGTGCCAGCACTGATCCCTGGGCCAGTCCGTTGTTTAAAGATTTCTTACAACTGGTTGAATCGCCCATAATAAGATGAAAAGTTCGATTTGCAATCATATTGTTCAAGAGGTACATCATTTTCTTACATGGAATCACCTTCAGAAATTTATATAAAAGTCCTTCCCTCCACACAGTATCATATGCAGCAGAGAGATCGATAAATGCCACTGAAACTTTCTTGTTCTTCTGGAATTCAGCTTCAATGAGAGTTGTCAAAGCTAAGACTTGGTCACTACAGTTTCGAGCAGGTCTGAAGCTGGCTTGCTCTATAGGTATTGAGTCGAAAATCTTTAGATTGATCTTGTTATATATTAAGCGTTCTAAGAGCTTATATAATATATATATAATCCATCAAGCTATAGACCCATTGCCTTGTCAATTTCTGTTTAACACTAGAACTACTGAGGTAGTCATTTTGACTACTTTGCACCATGTATTTCTATATAGGTGTCACGAGTCCAGTAGTTCTAGTGTTAAATAGTTTCCAAAGATGTTTGGTACTAGTGTCCTATCCTATGTGAATTAGTGCTTGAAATTGGGACCCTCACCTTCTTCCAGTCAGCAAGGACTTAAGTTTTTTTTTCTTTTTTTCTGACTAGGTTCCAGAAGAAGTCATTGACCGTGTGATTACGTGTTTACAGGAGCGGGAGGAAAGTAAAAGCGAGAGTAATGTCTCCGTCCCGCCACAATGATACACCGCCATAAGACGTAATGACTAGGTGTCCATGTGACCTGTCCTCCCCACTTCTGTTGTTAGAGGTATGAGATCTCAAGCAATAGTATGGACAATGAGGAGAACTCTGTCTACCTCCGTCTACAGGAGCATATCCGGTGCCAATGAGCCAAGGGCTTTATCAAATAATCCACTGATCAGATATTTTGAAGAATATTTCTTCTTAATCACTGGAGATGATCAGCTATTTCCCTGCTGGGTTTTCCTAATAGCACTTGTTGTTGAATTTGTTGTATGTACTAATCTGTTGTCTTAAATAGGACTCATTTTTCTTTCATGGCATCTGGGTGATTCGCATTTGTTTTCTCCACCAACAATAGGGGTTTAATTTTAAGCTTTCCAAACAGTGTTTTTGCTTCTTAAAGTCCATCGTCACCATATTCTGGAGTGCATGGAAATCCTGTACCTACATCATGGGAAGCGGTGGCGTTTCTGCTTTATACGCAGAACTGCAAACAGCACATAAATTGACATATGGTGGGTTTCCCACATTTCATACACTCCGTTCTTGCATAAGTTCAGAAGTTGATTTTATTGCTATCATACTAAATAGTATGAGCTCTGCTCGTTCTATTATTAAAAGGTAAATATATACCTCATATATGTTTATAAGCTCCATGCTTGTCGTGTGGGGTCATTTGTAGTAAGAGTGCCTTATTTCACAGAGCTACAGGGGCTTCTGGACTGTAGTTTCCAATAACCTTGACTGTTGTTACTTTTCCATTTTATATTTATACCAGTGCCTGATAAGACAAGGTGTTCATTCCTCAGGGGAAGAGAAGGCAATTTAAAGAATTATTCCCACCTTTTTCTAGATGATCTTGTCAGATAGTGCTTGTACATACAATTTACTGCCCTTCTTGTTATATCAACAACTTTCTCTTGTTGACAACTCGTTACCTAGGAGACCAACCACCACTGCGGTTTAGTTTGTATATGCTACACTAAAGCTGGCTTTAGGAGGTAACCTCACTCTCAAGGGATCCTGCCTCTCCTCAAAACCATGCTTACAAGCTCAATAGAGAAGAGTTTGTAAGCGCTGCACATGATTTGCTGGTTGGTCTCTTAAAGGGAACCTGTCACCTAGAATATGCGTTCTGACCTATCAGCAGACGCATGTGTGCCCTAATTAAACCTCCCTACCCATCCTTGTGTTTTAAAATTGTATATATTACCTTCATATATCCTATGTAAATAGCAGGGTATTTGGTCACAGGGGCAGCGCCTTGCCCCTGCATACTTTCTGTGGTATCACGCCCCTGTGGGCGTGATACCATGTAGTCACATGGTCGACATCACCGTTGCTCATTCTATCCTGCGCACGTTTACACTTATTATTGCGGCAGGCTTCTCTTCTGTGTTCTCCTTGTCCGTTTCAGACGCGCACAGCCGGCGCGTGAACACCCGGAAAAGAAGCCTGCAACAATGCGCGCAGGATAGAATGAGCGACGGTGACGTCGCTCATGTGACTCCATGATATCACGCCCACAGGGGCGTGATACCACGGAAGGTATGCAGGGGCAAGGCGCTGCCCCTGTGACCAAATACCCTGCTATTTACATAGGATATATGAAGGTAATAAAATGTTTTTTATTACTTTCATATTATACAATTTTACAACACAAGGATGGATAGGGAGGTGTAATTAGGGCACACATGCGTCTGCTGATAGGTCAGAACGCATATTCTAGGTGACAGGTTCCTTTTAAAAGCAAATGAAAAATAAGTACAAAAAAAGTGTTAACACTCCAAGGATAGCTATAAATCTTAGTGAGCACTAAATTGTATGTCTTTACAAGCCCTATCCAACAAAACCCATTTATGAATCTGGAAATAACCGTTTCATGGATGTGTTTTAGTTGTTGGGTCATGTATGTGCCTTTACATGTATGGGAAGTATGTTGTTTTCTATATTTCAGTAATGCAAGTTCTTTCTACACTTCCAGTGTAATATGACTTCTGATAAGAGTATCTGTACATTCTGCGAATATTAGGCTTTCAGTTACTTTTTGATTTAATCAGATCATTTTTTTTTTATTATTGAAGGGACAATTTACAGATAAGATCAGTCGTCAGTTTGCTGGCTGCTTGCTGATTATCATTTTTGCTGTGTAACCCAGCATCACGTTAGCACATTTATATATAGATTTATTTCTGTATAGAGGAATAATGTATCCTTGTACATTTAGTGTTTGTAACAATAATCTAAAATAAACATCTATTTTAAAAATGGTGTAATTCTTTATCATTTACATTTTCTTTACCTTAAGAGTCGTCAATAAAACCATTTTGGGATGTGTGCTGGAATCGTGTTCCCATGGGTAAATAAAATTATGGCATTAGAAATAGGTTACTTTGGGACAACCCCCACTTTTGGTGTGAATTTCCACAGAAGTCAGTGGTGTGAGCTGTAAGTATGCATATGACTGGATAGTTGTGGTTAAAACCTCACTGTTCTTCCTGGCAATAGCTGACAACTGGTAATACTTTGTAAAGGCTTTTACCATTGAGGACCATTCAGGCAATGACATGTCTGCATAGATGAACCAAATAACCTTCACCCTCTGAATTATTGTAAATTTGTCATACTCCCACAAGTTGAACATATATAAATCTATAGACTGGAAAACTGAACTCTGCGTCGTTGTCGATGTAGCCAACCGTTCAGATTTTAATTGTCTGACATAGGAAATAATTCAATGAGGAGATTTCGTGAAAGGAATAAACATAACTTATACATGCCCATTTATGTAGAAGGCAGACTGTTCACATTTTCTTCTGGCATATGTACTGGTAAAGCCCCCAATGCATATCTCAAACATATCTATGCATGTACAACAAGGAGTACAAATGATGCAGTGATAATCCAGGAAATTCCTGAGTGTAAAACGGAACATTTATTCACGTATTTCACCATATTTGTTTCTATTTGAAGTTTAGATTATAATGTGGAAATATATATAAAAAGTGGCAGTGCAGGTGGTATTGCTATGGACCCATGCGTTTTGGTCTGTTGCCTTGACCAGGCGCGGGCGGTTTTTGACCTTTTCTTGCTCCTGCACGGTACAGTACTTTGCTTTGCCTTCAGCAGAATAGACCAAAGTGCACATGCACAGGACTGCAATGGAGGCCTCTCTGTGAATGACGCAGAACGCGTCATACCCACGGGGCTTGGCAAGACGACGGGGATCACAAAAAGAGATGAGGCACCGAACCAAGAGCAGCGATACCCATCAGACTGGACTGCTCACCCTAGGTGAGTATAAGGTGTTTTTTACATTTTACAGCTCGGCCTGGGCTCTTATATACAGTATTCTGGAATGCTGTATACAAGGGTTTACTGGTGGTGGCCGCAGCTTATATGGGAAAAACCTGGTGACAGGTTCCCTTTAACAGTAACAGAATTCAAATTATTCGAAAAGCTATAAAGCGATACAATGATGTGTCTTCAGGTAACAATGCAGCATTGTGGAGGTTCCTTGCATTTCAACAAAGTTGGGTAATGTGATCCCTATTAAAGATGTCCTCAATAGTGAGAAATATAGGCACATACTTCTTCCTGATAGTACTGCATAATGGATATGTATGATAGATTCTTATTTTGCAGCAGTAGAGGCAAACATACATCCAACCTCATTAAGAGCTATAATAGCTTCAGTATAAAGAAGAAAAAGGAGTCCTGGAAGAGATCATATTCCCCCATAGTCTTGATCTCAATGTCATCGGGTCTGTGTGGGATAATATTATGAGACAGAAGGTTTTGCGCAAGTCTATATCTACAGAAGATCTGTGGATTTTCAAAAATTTAGAACAACCTCCTTGCAGAATTCAAAAGCTATGTACAATTGTTTTTGAAGGGGTTGTCCCATGAACAAAGTACATTTTAATCAATAAATGTCGGATTAAAAATAAGTTTCACAATTGGATGTGTTAAAAAAAAATAGATATATATCCATCCCTGTGTTGATCTAATCTTATACATGTTTTCCTGTTATGTACTGTGTAACGGCTGTGTCTGACCAAGCATGAATATGATTGGTTCATTCTACAGCTCTGGCCAGGCAAGGAGGTAGAGTATACAGATTGGACAGTATGGGATGCATTAATGGGATGATATGATTGCATAAGCTGGAATCTTTACCTTTGTTCCACATGATATGACAAACATTTTATTTATTGTGCATGCTTCTGGGTACATATATAGCGGGTGAAATAATTATTAAACACCCAATTTTCTAAATAAATATATATTTCTAAAGGTACTATTGACATGACCTTCTCACCAGATGTTGGTAACAACCCATCCAATCCACAAAGGCAAATAAATGAAATCATAGATGTCCATAAATTAAGTTGTGTAATAATGGTAAATGACGTAAAAAGTATTGAACACGCTTACTGAAATTTAGTGCTTCCTACAAAACCCTTTGTTGGTGCTGAAGCTTCAAGATACCTCCTATCTGGAGAAACTAGTCTCATGGATTCCTCAGGTAGGATTTTAGCCCATTCTTCTGTGGCGCCCTGGACTAGCCAGGTCGTCATAGGTACTGCAACACACACCCCCACCCCGAGACAGGCACTTCAGCCAGACACAAAATCCTTGTTGCCTCCCTCCAGGGGCTGATGTCCACAACAGGTGGGGTGGAGCCAGGCGGTTGGCCCCACCCACTGAGGAGTTCACAGTCCTGGAGGCGGGAAAAGGAAATCAGATGAGTTGAGAGGAGAGAACAGTTAGGAGAGTGTGAGGAGTGAAGTGGAAGTGGAGGAGTGAACTGACTGTGTCCGGGTGTGTGGCCCGGGCACTTAGAGCAAGGTTGGCAGACGGTGGTGGCCGTCTGCAGGAGAGGCAGATCAACGCGGAACCGTAGGACCGGGGACGGGCGGTGGCCCGCCGGTACCTAACCGGGGAGCAAAGTGAAGCCAGCACACTCAGGCAGGGCCTGCGGACCCCGACCAGGCTTGGAGTCGCCATTAGAGGTCAAATCCGTCAGTGACCGGAACCCCAGGGGTTTCCTAACAGCCAAGACCCGATTGAAGGCAACCGTCCAACCAGCAAAAGGAAATACAGCTCCCGCCTCAGCTAGAGTTCCAAGGGCCAGAGCCTGCAGGCAAAAAGGCTCCTCAGGCACATATATACGCTGGGGAGCGGGTTACGGTGGGAATCCATCGGGACTGAACATACACAAAGGTGCAGGGAAAGGCAGCCATCACTAACCGTCCGGGAGAGACTACAGCAGCCGGCTGCGGGACCTGTCCATCCAGCCATTTGGTTTACCAGAGACTTTGCGTGCGTTTGTGGCTGAGTGAGTACAACTGTGCCATCCGGCACCACGCTGCGCAGTCCAGGCGACCCTGCACCCATCCAACCCTGCCTCCCCGTCATCTCACCGGGCCCCGGGACCACCAACCCCTACCCACGGAGGGGGAAAACAACATCCCAGCTGCTCCCTGCCATCGCTCCCGGGATCCCCGTCACCAGCAGCGGTGGTGCCCAACCTCACCACAACCCGTGGGTAGCGTCACGGACCAAATCCCCAAACCAAACTACCCCCTTTCACTCACAGGCGAGGAGCGCCGCTCGAGTCCCCGGATCCGGCCCACCGCTCGAGCCACCACCGCAGCAGCACCGAGCGTTAGCGAGTGCAGCGGCGTCCTTCCCCGCCCGCGACACTTCCACATACTTCAAATACTGAAGGTTATGTGGGCTCCCTCTATGCTTTAGTTCCTTCCATAAAACTTTTTGTTGGATTCAAGTCAAGTAATTAGCTTGGCCTTGGCTGTGTGTTTGGGTTCATTGTCTTGCTGAAATGTCCACCCTCGTTTCATCATCATTCTGGTAGCAGATTTTTATCAAGTATGTCTCCGTACATTTTTTTGTTCATTTTTCCTTCAATTACATGAAGTTTGCTAGTGCTGCATGCTGAAAACCACCCCCATATCATGATTTTCCCACCTCGAAACTTCTTTGTTGCTATGTTGTTTTTGGGATGATATGCATTGATTTTTGTCCTCCAAACTTGGTGTGTATTATGGCATTCAAACAGTTATATTTTGATCTCATCTGACCAGATTTTATTCTCCCAGTATGGCTGGAGTCACTCCTGCATGTGATTCGCACTAGTATCAAATCGCATCTCCCAGGATGGCCGCCGCCTCTCCTGACAGGAGCAGGTCAGCTGCATGTATTTCTTTGCAGCTCAGCTGCTCCTGTCAGGACAGCTGTTGGCCGGTCCGGCCAGAGTGATACGATCCCCACTCCATTCACAATCAAGTGTGAAACCAGCCTATTTTACAGGCTTATCTAAATGTGGTTGAGCAAACTTTAAAACGTGGTAGAACATGCTTTTTGCTTAGCATTGTAGCCTTGCATGGTGAGCACGCATACAGGCTATGGAGGATGAGTGTATTGTTTTCTTTGGAACAATTGTACCTGCTGATTACAGGTGTTTCTCTAGCTCTCCTTTGGTGACCCTTGGCTGTTCGACAATTGTTCTGATAATTATTTTTTCTAGTCTGTCTGAAATCTTGCTGGGAGCACCTAGTAGTGGCTGGTTTATGGTGAAATTATCTTTCCACTTCTAGATTATCAAGACAAAACAATCACTGATCTCGGGGAGACCAGCCAGAGAAAACACTGCCGGCAGCCAGCAAAGGTGCTCAACACAGTGAAATCCTAGGTGCATTGCCCCCTGGGAAGTATGCAAATAAAAAAAGGTCCGTGGAGCCTCTGTTAGGAGTCTCGACACAGAAAATAGCCAGATATTCCTCCGGGAAGGACCTAGCCAAGGAGTGGCTCTTTTTAGGAGACCACCATATTTAGTGGCCCTTTTAGTCAATATCCAACTGTTTGACGAGTTTAAAGATATGACAAGGGAAATACCAAGGCCAGGTATCCATCCACAGACAGCTGTTTCGGGGTATTGCCCCTAATCAGTGTAGAGTAGTTTTCTGGCTAGGTGGAAACAATGCCTAGTAGACCAACAAGACAAAACAATCACTGATCTCAGGGAGACCAGCCAGAGAAAACCCTGCCAGCAGCCAGCGAGGGCGCTCAACATTTTCCCTGTGTCATTTCTCGTTTTTACATATCACTAAATTTATGGACATATATGGTTTGATTTCTTTGCCTGTGTGGATTGGATGGGTTGTTATTGACATCTGGTGAGAAATTCATGTCAATAGCACCTTTACAAATATATTTACTCAGAAAATTGGTGACACGTTCAATACATATTTCACTCAGTGTATATATTTATTTTACTTTTTTTTTTTTTATTATTATTATTATTATTATTATTTTACATAAGCTCTTAGGCACCACACAGAAATATAATCACTACTTAATTGGGCATTGGCAAAAAGAAGCATAAACATTACAATGCTTGTCCAGTCCAAGGATTTTGCTGCACATGTACAGTGATGAATTGGGAGGAAACTAAATATGTTGCAGTAATTACATGAATTTATCAACCGGTACCCCTCAGAATTATTTAGATTAGACCAAATATTTAATTTTATTCAAACCCTTAAAATGAGCTTAGACAACTCAAAACCTACAGGATTCGAACTAAGATATCTTTACGATCTCCTTAGAAAAGGAATGATCTCCCTTATCTATTCCATAATTAATCACCCATCACATAGTCCAAAATAAAAATCAATGAAACAATGAGAAGTTGACCTAGGGATCACACGGACTATAAGCCGTTGGCAGCACTGGCATGATAACATCATGCGAGGCAGCAAACAGATCTCCCTCACGGAGACTTCACTTTAACTCTTTCACAGAATAAACCGAGTCCCAACCTTCCTACATAATATATACCTGGGGGTCTCCAATAAATGTTTAAGCTATGTGCACACTAGAAAAAGGATTTTCTTAAGAAATTTCTTAAGAAAATTTCTTGAGTGAAGGATTAGCGCACCTGCGTTAAAAAACACACCAAAAATGCACCCGCGTTTTTACCGCGATTTGGTGCGTTTTCGGTGCGTTTTTACCGCTGGTTGCTCCCTGCGTTATTGTGCCATTATCTATGGTAACTAACGCAGTTAGCTGCAGAAAAGAAGTAACATGCTCATTCTTTTTCTTAAGAAAATTCTTTCAGTAGATTTTCTTAAGAAAAAAACGCAGTGTGCGCACAGCTAATTTTTTTTGCCATAGGTTTGGCTGGGGAATGTCTGCAGAAAGGTTACAAGAATTTCTTAAGAATTTTCTGCAGCAAAAACGCACCAAAAACGCAGGTAAAAAACGCGAGGGTGTAACTCCCTGGGCAGCTGGGTACACACCTGGTCGACCTGCCCAATAGTTAAAGCATTTTGGAAAGGACGTAATTAAGTTAATCACCATTGGGAGATAAACCTTTGGGGATAAATACTAAAACATATTGCCTTATCAGTTTTATTGCCATGGCAACAAGGATTCATATTATGAGTCAATGGAGATCCCCTTTCCTATCTTTTGCTGCTTTTAAAAATCGCATTAACTTGATTGTTATATGTAAAAATAGATGCTATTAGAAATGACAAACTAAAGCAATTCTAAACAATCTGGGATCCTTAGACTCCTTAAGGCCCTGTCACACTAAGCAACATCGCTAGCAACATCGCTGCTAACGAACAACTTTTGTGACGTTGCTAGCGATGTTGCTGTGTGTGACATCCAGCAACAACCTGGCCCCTGCTGTGAGGTCGTTGGTTGTTGCTGAATGTCCTGGGCCATTTTTTAGTTGTTGCTGTCCCGCTGTGAAGCACAGATCGCTGTGTGACAGCGAGACAGCAACAACTAAATGTGCAGGCAGCAGGAGCCGGCTTCTGCGGAGGCTGGTAACCAATGTAAACATCGGGTAACCAAGAAGCCCTGTCCTTGGTTACCCGATATTTACCTTCGATACCAGCCTCCGCCGCTTTCACTGTCAGTGCCGGCTCCTGCTCTGTGCACATGTAGCTAGCTGCAGGACACATCGGGTTAATTAACCCAATGTGTGCTGTAGCTAGGAGAGCAGGGAGCCAGCGCTAAGCATTGTGCGCTGCTCCCTGCTCTGTGCACATTTAGCTGCAGCACACATCGGGTAATTAACCCGATGTGTGCTGTAACTAGGAGAGCAAGGAGCCAGCGCTAAGCGGTGTGCGCTGCTCCCTGCTCTGTGCAGTGTAGCTCTGTGCGGTGGTAACCAAGGTAAATATCGGGTTGGTTACCGATATTTACCTTAGTTACCAAGCGCAGCATCTTCCACGCGGCGCTGGGGGCTGGTCACTGGTTGCTGGTGAGCTCACCAGCAACTTGTGTAGCGACGCTCCAGCGATCCCTGCCAGGTCAGGTTGCTGGTGGGATCGCTGGAGCGTCTGCGTGTGACATCTCACCAGCAACCTCCTAGCAACTTACCAGCGATCCCTATCGTTGTTGGGATCGCTGGTAAGTTGCTTAGTGTGACGGTACCTTTAGTCCTAACTCGGCCTTCTCCAGGGTATTACCTCTCTATATAATGTGGTATCAGTCAGATTGTCTAGTTCCAAGTCGCTTTTGATAACCATCTTTTATAGAATGTATATAGCTGATTGTAGAAATTTGATATACTAAGGTCTTTTTATACCCCCCACGCCTTTCCCTACCTTGTTGTAACTTCAATTCTATTTGTCCCCTATTTCTCTCTTCTGTTTTCACTATACTCCTGTAACTAGATAACTGCGTATTCTGAAATTATTATACTATTGATTGTGCTTTCTAAGCCCTCTGCGTGGGAATCGTCAACATTAATATTTTCTGTATCTTGCTCCTGTTACAAGTTAGTTACAGCTTTGTAGAAGGCTAAACCACAAAAAGAGGAATTTAAATTTTCCCTGAAAAATTCACAGCAAAAAAGGGGCAACAATGTTTACCTGCCCAGGCCACAGAATCAACAAATGCACTCACAGGATGCAGCAAAACCCCTTAAAGATGGAGGCAGCAGGTGAAGAACACTGATGGAGCAGCCACTCACACACTGCCACACCATGGAGGGCGGATTGTGTAGTATTAACATTGCACACAAATGGCTTGTATACAGCACCGTTGTGGTTTAGCTTTTAAATTTAGTGTAGTTACTCACAAGCACGAGGACCCTTGACGTTTGTTGTAAGCATCCATATTTTTGTCAAAATATCAACTATTTATTAATATTTATTAATTTATTTATTTCTTTTGCGCTTATCACATTTTTATACAGGATGCAGCCAGGCTCATTAATGTAGGCCTTGTAAACTAGGGTCTCCATTACTGTGTGGTACACTTAGACTAGGTGGGCTGCCCAGCACTATATAACAGTATGGGCGTCATCAGTAGGCTGTAATCCAGACACTGTGCACCTACATGTGTGAACAGCGCCCTATACAAGCCATTTGTGTGCAATTTTAATACTGAGCAATCACCCCTCCATGGTATGGTGGTGTGTGAATAGTTGCTTCATCAGTGTTTTGCACCTGTTGCCTCCATCTTTATTAAGGGGTTTTGCTGCATCCTGTGAGTGCATTTGTTTCTGTGGCCCGGGCAGGTAACACAGCTTTGTAGAAACTAAAATGAGTACACAGGTAAGTCATGGACTCAAAAAGGAACCATAAATCTTGCAGTTTCTATTAACTACACTGTTCAACCCCAAACTATATAAGAGAGGCAGAATACTAAAATGTGTTAACCGGATGACTGTGTACTTTACTGAAACTCCTACTGTTGTTGCACATGATGGAAGACATCACGGAAGAGGTCACAGGCTGCTTATCAACCTTAACCAAGATGATATCACATCACTGTCAGACAACTGATAATATAATAAGATCACAAGTACAAAGATTGCAAAAGGGAAGAAGCTGCCAGACATCACTTTGCGGAACACTTATTGACCATAAGCCAATGATGTATTATAGCCAGTCACAATAAAATGTAGACATAGAGCTAGTTTCTATCCTCAAATTCTGGTATGGCTCTAACCGCCATCTTGCTGGAATAGTACACATAACATGTTTTTGTCAGCATTGGTGACGAAATTTGAAATTGCATGTATATCTGTCATTGAGGAAGTACAGATGGTTGGTATCCCAAGCTATTCTTTCTTTAATAGAACGAAAAAGAAGCCATAGTCCGCTCACCTGCCAGGTGCATGATCCAAGGGCTCCAAGTAACAGTCCAAAAAAGAGAGATTGGCACTGAAAAGTACATAAAAAAATTAAAGACTTTATTCATAAAAACAAGGGCTAGGCTAAAAGGTACAAAGGCAAAGAAGAGCATAAAGGCAACACTCTTCTGTCCTGTGTGGACCTTAGTCAATGCCGATTTCTATTTTTTTGGACAATTTTGTCCTTCATGCCAGTCAGCAGCCATGTCCTGTACATGCCAGCATTGGCACTTAGGTTGGTGGTATCAGTCACCACAAAGCCATTCAATACTCTGTAGTTGTTCACTAGTCCTCCACTTATGGTCTAATGTAGTGTTCTACAGTTTCTGCTATTTCAGTGGGGAAGCATCCATGCTGATCGCATTATAAGAGGATGGGAGGTGCAGGAGGTCCTGATGATTCATTAAGAACCATAGGGACAGTGTTGAGGTATTGTTGAGAAATGCGGAGGTTCACATTATCTTTAGTGAGTCAGTGGTTTGCAAATAACCCCTTCCTCATTGTCCTCTCGTGCCTAAACAGAGGGTTGTTACATAAAACTGTGAACTTAATGTAGCTGCATAGGAAATAAAATATTTACTTCTTGTTGTGTTCTTTAATTGTTTCGTCTCATCACATAAATTATACTTTTATTTCCCATCTAATGATTAGAACTTTGAGGAAGAAGTTGAGCAGGTTTCTCTTTTTAACTTTCTGAACAGAAAACTATATGAATAAGAAGTTAGGAAAGAAAGTCTCCGTGTAATTATGTAAGCAGTCCTAGGTCACAAACTATGTCTTTCAAAGCCTCGATCGTTGTACGTGGAAGCAAGGATGACATGTATGTACCAGACAGTATTACTCACAGTCACAGCTCTACAAAGAGGTCACCATTCGGAAACAAGTCTATGATGAATACAACCATTCAGGCAATGATGCCGATGCTTCTGAGCAATCAGGTCAAATGCAATCATAATGCATTTTTACTGAATAGAAGGTTTTCCTCTTAAAACCTTTGCTTTGTTCTAATGATTATATACTTTGTAACATGTAATTTTACAATTGAAGTTGTGTGATTGCAAACTCCAAAACTAAAGTGGGGGTGGCATGGGGGAGGGGTTACAACAGTTATTACAGTTATACCAAAAAAATATAAAAATTGCCGCACTACTGTCAGAATGTGTATATCAAAAAACCTTTAGATAAGAATCACGAGGATGCAATAAATAAAGGAAATGATGATAAAAATGATGTTAAAAATATTTTTATTAAATTATTAAAATAAATATTATTACATAGAATAAATAAATACATAGAAATATTAGGCAGGAGAAAGTCCCATAAATTATAGGGACTTTCTCCTGCCTAATATTTCTATGTATTTGTAACAAATATTTATTTTAATAATTGAATAAAAATATTAATTTTTAACATCAATTTTATCATCATTTCCTTTATTTATTGCATCCTCGTGATTCTTATCTACAGGAGTTTTGATATACATATATTTAATAGTGATTCTATACGGAAATTTTGATTATAAAATACTAATGTCAGAAGCCTCACCAACAAGAGTGATTAATTAGTATTACTATTAGAAGAAAATTCTGATATACAGGGCATAACGGAGACTTGGCTGCATAATAGCTATGATTATACAGTTATATACAGGGCTATAGTCTGATCAGGAATGACCGTACAAATAAGCAAGGGGGAGGGGTTTGTTTATATGTAAAACTTGTCACAAACTCTTCCATCACGATAATTTATTTGAGGCAAATTAAAATGTAGAGTCCCTATGGGTGGAGATAAGGGAAGGGAAAAAGAATAATAAAATATTAATAGGGGGTCTGTTAAAATTCTCCAAGTATAATGAAAGCAGGAAAAAATATCATAAAGCAAATAGATGAGGCAGCGAGTAAGAGATACATTTTTATTATGGGGGACTTCAACTACCCTGAAATAAATTGGGGGGCAGAACCTGCAGGTCCAGGAAAGGAAGTACATTTTTGTAATAATAGAAAATTCCCTTTCACAACTGGTACAAAAGCCAAGAAAAGAGGGGGCACTGCTAGAACTAATGTTGAGCAACTGCCATACATTAATTGGGGGTCCCTTGGGTAATAGTGACTACAAACTAAGTTTTTATCCTTTTAATAAGATGTATAGTAAAGGACCTACAAGAGCATTATGCTTCAAGGAAAGAGAATTTCTATTGGGTAAGGGATGCTCTTTTTGATAAAGACTGGGACAATGTTGTGAAAAATAAAAGTACACAAAACAAAGTGCCTCTAAAGCCACTGGTGGATTAGAGACCGGTCTGTGGCTGTCTCTGACAGCGGGATTTAACACGCATCGGAGGGGGCGCATCAATCCCTGCTCCAATCGGTGTTCCTGTACCATAATTGTAGGATGCTGATGGGTTGTCATGACAGCTGGGGGGTCATCATTTCTGCTGTACAGAGCCATGCTGATGTAACGCACTTTACAGCACAAATGATCAGATGATGACAGCTGAAAGTCCCTTAAGGAGACTATTAGTATAATAAAAAGTTTTAAAAAATGTGAATAAAAAAATAAAAAACAAGTTAAAAACACCCCACTTTTTGCTTAATTGAAAATAACAACAAAAAAATACACATTTTTCTATTATGTCTAGAAATGTCCATTCTTTTGAAATATAAAATAAATTCATAAGAGCAATAAGAGGCAATCGAAATGTCGTGTGCACTCCAAATTAGAGTGTATATATATATATATATATATATATATATATATATATAGATAGATAGATAGATAGATAGATATACACACACACACAAACGTCAGAATTTTTTTTCACCACTTACATTTTAAAAAACTATACTTTTGATACCTATGTAGTCGTACTGACCTGGCGAATGATACTGCTGGGTCTGTTTTAGCATATAGTGAACATGGTAAATAAAAAAAAAAACTATTGTGAAATTGCACTTTTTTTTGCAATTTTAACACACTTGCACTTTTGAATGAAACCATTAATTTTACCATATAGTGTACTAAAAAACAGAAAAATACAGAATCCAGCTGGTCCCGCAAAAAAAGCAGCATTCATGGCTATATTGACAGAAAATAAAAAACAGTTATGGCTCTTGGAAGAAGGGAAGGAAAAAGCGAAAACTAAAAACGGAAAATCGTCAACTGGTGAAGGAGATAAGCATCCTGGAGAGGTCCTGTGCACAATATATATGCTATGGGAATAAACAAGCTAGAAGCAGGAAAGCACTATGACTTAATAGAGCTGTACGAGGTGCAATAATTGGAAAAAAGAAAGCTTTTGCTACCTAGTCTGAGAGCAACATAATATAGGTGCAGATGTTCTGATTCCAGTGATGTCACTTACTGGGCGGCTTAGTGTAGTTTTGATATAATCACTGATTAATCAGCAGTAGATTATCATTACAGGACTACTTGTAGTGCTGCCAGGTAGTCCAGCATATTCATGAGCTCTGTACAACTGCTAGATCTGCATTGGTTTTATAAAAATGACAGCAATTTGACTGGTATGACACATTGCTGGAATCAGGGTCTCTGTCTCTACATTATGCTGCTCTCATATGGGGGAGCAAAAACCTGGTGACAGATTCCTTTTCAAAAATTAAAGCAAGAGGGTAGTGACGAGGCCTTAAATTATAATTATAGAGAGCAAAAATATTCTTTAACTATATAAACAGTAAACAACTCAAAAATGACAGTATTGGGCCCATAATCTGTGAGAAATTGTGGAAGAGTATTAGGAAATGGATAATCTAATAAATGACTTCTTCTCTATGGTATTTCCACAAGAAGTTGCACCAGAAAATCCCATGACATGTCATGATCAGGAGCGCCATAAATTCTATATTAAAGGGAACCTGTCAGGTCCCTTATGTGTACTAACCTACAAGCAGGGTGATATGTGGCCTAGTAACCCCTTCCTACCCATCCCTGGGTTGTAATATTGTCTAATATGAATTGATAAAAAAAAGTTTTATTACTTACATGTTCCTTATGTAAATGATCAGAGAGTCTAGTCCCCTGGGTGTTGCTTTGCCCCATGGGCGTTTGCATATTTTCCGTGGTATCACGCCACTGTAGGCGCGATACCATGGATTTACATGAGTGACGTCCCGTCGCTCCTTGAGATCCCGCGCATGCGCCCTTTCCATTCCCACAGCTTTGTTATCCGGGTGCTTGCTTCTCGGCTTTAGGCGTACTCTGCGCATGGTCGGAACCGCAGGAGTCTTGTAAGCATGTGCAGTGCGCGTCTAAAGCCGAAAAGCAATCATCCGGATAACAAGACTGCAGGAATGGAAAGCTGGCACGAGCAGGATCTCAAGGAGCGACGGTGATATCACTCATGTAAATCCATGGTATCACGCCCACAGGGGCGTGATACCACGGAAAACATGCAAACGCCCAAAGGGCAAGCGACATCGAGGGGAATAGAGCCTCTGCTCATTTACATAGGGAACATGGAAGTAATAAAATATATTTTTATACATTCATATTACACACAATTACAACACAGGGATGGGTAGGAAGGGGTTACTAGGCCACACATCACCCTGCTTGTAGGTCAGAACGCATAAGGGACCTGACAGGTACCCTTTATATGTCCTCTAATTAATCCAGCAGAAAGTACGGCACTGCCTTAACTCCTTCACCTCCAAAGCCTTTTTTCACCTTCATGACAAGGCCAATTTTTTCAATTCTGACCAGCATCGCTTAATGAGGTAATAACTCTGGAAGGTTTCACCGGACCCCAGAGATTCTGAGATTGTTTTTTCACAACATATTGTACTTCATGTTAGTGGTAAATTGAGCATAATATTTGTTGTGTTTATTTGTAAAAATATCGGAAATTTGGTGAACATTTTTTAAGTTATGTCACACAAAATAGTAAATAAATAACATTTCATGTCTACTTTACATCAGCATCATTTCTGAAGCATATTTTATTTATGAAGCTACAAGGTTTTTTAGCAATTTCTAATTTTTCCAACAAAATTTACAAAGCCATTTATTTAGGGACCACATCACATTTGAAGTGACTTTGAGAGGCCTATGTGACAGAAAATACCCAAAAGTGACACCATTATAAAAAACACCTCTCAAACTCCTAAAATCCACATTCAAAAAGCTTATTAACCCTGCCTTCAGGCACTTTACAGGCACTAAAGCAAGGTGGAAGGAATGTTACTTCAGCCCCAAATTTTGCATTTTCACAAGAACAACAGACGAAATTGCATAAGAAATTGTACAATGCATTTTCTTTTGAGTACGCCGATACCCAGTATGTGGTGGAAAACTACTGTTTGAGCGCATGGCAGGGCTCGGAAGAGAAGGAACACCATTTAGCTTTTGGAACGCAAAATTGTCTGGAATTCTTATTGGATGTCATGTTGCATTTGGAGAGCCTCTGATGTGCCTAAACAGTGTAAATCCCCCACAAGTGACCCCAGTTTGCAAACTGGAACCCTCAAAAATATTTTCATCTTACTGTTATTGTGAACAGTTAATCAAGTTGAAAATGAAATGATCTCTAAAAGGCATAAAGTTAAAGATGACACATTTCCTTTATATTTTAGGTAAGAACAAAAAAAAATTTTCATCTTTAACATTTTAAAAACTACAAAAATGAAAATGGGCCAATGCAAAAGTTTGAGCACCCTTGGAGATTTGTGTGCTCAGATAACTTTGACTATCATTTCAGTCCTTAATTAGCCTGTTAGGTTTGTGGCTTGTTCATAATCATAGTTAAGAAAGGGCAGGTGATGCAAATTTCCCAGCTTTATAAAAAAACATCTTCCTCTAACCTTGTGCAAATAAAACAGCCATGGGTTTTTCAAAGCAGCTGCCTAGCACTCTGAAAATCAAAATGGTGAAGGCCCACAAAGCAGAAGAAAGCTAGAAGAAAATAGCAAAGCGTTTTCAAGTTGCCCTTTCCTCAGTTCGAAAAGTAATTCAGAAATGGCACTTATAGAAACAGTGGAGGTCAGGATAAGGTCTGGAAAACCAAGCAAAATTTCTGTGACGGCTGCTCGTAGGATTGCTAGAGTGGCAAATCAGAACCTTCACTTCACTGCAAAAGTCCTTCAGGAAGATTTAGCCGACTCTGGAGTTGTGGTACATTGTTCCACTGTTCAGAGACACCTACAGAAAAATGGCCTTCATGGAAGAGTCATCTGAAGAAAACCTCTCCTGCGTCCTAACCATAAAATTTAGCTTCAGAAGTATGCAAAATAACATCTAAACAAGACTGATGTATTTTGGAAACAAGTCGTGTTAACTGATGAGGTTAAAATAGAATTCCTTGGCCACAATGATCAAACCAAATGTTTGGGAAAAAAAGGAGGCAGAATGTCATGACAAGAACATCTCGCCAACCATTAAGCATGGGGGTGGATTAATCATGTTTTGGGTTGTGTTCTATCCAATGGCACTGGGAACATTTCACGGGTAGAGGGAAGAATGGATTCAAATAAAGTTTAACAAATTCTTCAAGCAAACATAACACCATCTGTAAAAAAGCTGAAGTTGAAAAGAGGATGACTTCTACAAATGGATAAGGATCCTAAACACAATTCAAAATCCACATTAGCCTATGTCAAAAGGTACAAGCTGAAGGTTTTACAATGGCCCTCACAGTCCCCTGATCTGAACATCATTGAAAATCTGTGGATAGACCGCAAAAGAGCAGTGCATGCAAGAGGACCCAGGAATCTTACAGAACAAGAAGACTTTTCCAAGGAAAAAAGCATGAAAATCCCTCAAACAAGAATTGAAAGACTCTTGGATGGCTACAAAAAACATTTACAAGCTTTTATACTTGCCAAAGGGGTGCTGCAGGGTACTAACCATGCAGGGTACCCAATATTTTGCATTGGCCAACTTTATTTTTTGTTGTGAATTTAAAAATATAAAAAATATATATATTTTTTTTCTAAAATGCAGAGGATATGTGTTATCCTTAACTTCATGGCTTTTACAGATAATTTCATCTTCAACTTGCTTAATTGTTCAGAATATCAGTAAACTTGACCAGGGGTGCTCAAACTCTTGCATGTCACTGTATATACCCCAATGGTCCCCTAGTCCCTATGTCCCTCTTCTGGGTCACCTCTCCCCTAGCCAAAGTCATGCCGGCCTACACCTACACCGGGGGTGAGGGTTATGGCCGTATACTTTCTGCTTCATATATACAGGGTGGGCCATAAGTATGGATACACCCTGGGTGGGACATAAGTATGGATACACCCTGATGAAAAAAAGAGTAAATTCAAAATGGTGGCTTTGCAGATGGCCGCCATGGACGTCACCTGGCCTCAAATGTTTTACCGCTCCTATGTACTAATATGCCACAAACGGTAAGGTGATATCAGCACCCAGGGTGTATCCATATTAATGGCCCACTCAGTGTGTATCCATACTTATGGCGCACCCTGTATAGATTCACCTATTAGATCTCTTGATCAGTGTGAGATGATTAATAAGTGACATAATTCTAAAGACTGTTTTTTGTGCTGTCGCGGGCGGCGGGGCGCTGCTGCGATGGCTGCTCGGTGGCTCAAGTGGTGGGCCGGATCCGGTGACTCGAGCGGCGCTCCTCGCCCGTGAGTGAAAAGGGGGTAGTTTGGTTTGGGGATTTGGTCCGTGACGCCACCCACGGGTTGTGGTGAGGTTGGACACCACCGCTGCTGGTGACGGGGATCCCGGGAGCGATGGCAGGGAGCAGCTGGGATGTTGTTTCCCCCCTCCGTGGGTAGGGGTTGGTGGTCAAGGGGCCCAGTGAGGTGATGGGGAGGCAGGGTTGGATGGGTGCAGGGTCGCCTGGACTGCGCAGCGCAGTGCCGGATGGCACGGTTGTACTCACTCAGCCACAAAGGTACGCAAAGTCTCTGGTAAACCAAACGGCTGGATGGACGGGTCCCGCAGCCGGCTGCTGTAGTCTCTCCTGGACGGTTAGTGGTGGCTGCCTTTGCCTGCACCGTTGTGTATGTTCGGTCCCGATGGATTCCCACCGGTAACCCGCTCCCCAGCGTATATATATGTGCCGGAGGAGCCCTTTTGCCCGCACGCTCTGGCCCTTGGAACTCTAGCTGTGGTGGTAGCTGTATTTCCTTCTGTTGGTTGGACGGTTGCCTTCAATCGGGTCTTGGCTGTTAGGAAACCCCTGGGGTTCCGGTCACTGACGGATTTGACCTCTAATGGCGGCTCCAAGTCTGGTCGGGGTCCGTAGGCCCTGCCTGAGTGTGCTGGCTTCACTTCTCTCCCTGGTTCGGTACCGGCGGGCCACCGCCCATCCCCGGTCCTACGGTTCCGCGTTGATCTGCCTCTCCTGCAGACGGCCACCACCGTCTGCCAACCTTGCTCTTGGTACCCGGGCCACACACCCGGACATGGTCAGTTCGCTGCTCCACTTCCACTTCACTCCTCTCACTTTTCCTAACTGTACTCTATTCACTTCCTTTTCCCGCCTCCAGGACTGTGAACTCCTCAGTGGGTGGGGCCAACCGCCTGGCTCCACCCCACCTGGTGTGGACATCAGCCCCTGGAGGGAGGCAACAAGGATTTTGTGTCTGGCTGATGTGCCTGTCTCGGGGTGGGGGTGTGTGTTGCAGTACCTGTGACGCCCTGGCTAGTCTAGGGCGCCACAGTTCACATCAGTGTTATGTCACATTTGTCAAAATAATCAACTGTTAACGCCAAACTAACAAAAAAGAAGAGTTGAAAGAAAAATTTTAAACGCTGAAGATGTCAACTGCAAGGTGAAACTGAAAATATAACCTTAGCAAACGTAACCAACAATTTAACATATTTTTCACTAGCGAAATTGTGGGTGTTTTGTTAGTTTACTATAAAAAGTAGAGAAAACCAAAGTAGAGAAAAACATACAGGAAAAAAAGTAAAGAAAATATATACAGCAAAAAATGTAGAAGAAACAAGAAAAAATAGATGAAAAGGAAAAATCAGTAGAGATTAAAAAAAACCCTTTGTTTAAAAAAAATTAGTGATGTTCACTACATTAATGCTCTACTAATGAAGTTACCCAATGCTAATTATTATTTTTCTGCAAGAGAAAAACAGACATCACGAACACTGCGACGTTCGCTCCCCTAAGGGGCTACCTCCTTATATAAAAGCTGCTCTGTAATAGCTATTATTATTTTTTCTATAAAATCGGACGTCACTAGCAGCATGATGTCTGCTACTCCGCTTATAAAAAAAAAAAGAAAAAGTCCCTTGGCGCGGACTGTGATCAGCAGCAATACTGTTGACTGTGAGAAGTGCACACATTAGTGTTGCGAAAAGCTGCGACAAAAATTAAGCACAGATGCTGTGCGCTAAATAGAATTGGGATGTGAAGGCAGGATGCAAACACACAAAAGGCTCAAAAAAAAAGTGTGCCTAGTGCACCGATTTTGGAGCTGGTGGAGAGCGGATCTTCAAGGCTCCATTCTCGTCGGGTAAATTGTCAGGTTGCCTAAAGCTACTCCCTGACCTAGGGTCCACGTACCCCGTCGTGCCCTGCTCCCAGCCCGGTGATGGTACAAGGCCGATGTCTGTCCTCCTCGAGAGTTCCGTGAACCTTGTCACGATCCCCTGGGACCGGGGGTCCAGCTCCTACTAGGCCCAGACCACCGTCTGCTACCTAGTTGCTTCCAAGGAGCCCGGCTCCTGACCTCCTCTCTCCTTCACTCCTACCGACCTACTGGCTTACTCCTGACACTCCTGACCTACCCTTACCAATCCCCCAAGTGGGCAACCCTATTCCACTCAGGCCGTCCACTGGTGTGTCTGGTGGGTGTGGTGCAGAGTGTTCCTAGGATTTTGATTGGCTGATGTTGGCAACACCATAAGTTGGGGACCCGTAACCCAAGGAGGAGGTGGATATGGCACAGAAGGGCAGATTTCACAATACCCTGTGACGACCTGATAGGCCAGGGCGTCACACAGTTACTGTAGTTTGCAGCAAGGGGGATCTTTGGTGAAAACAAGTGATCACTGATCCACAGGTTAGGTAGGTGATCATTATTGAATGAATGGATCAGGGACGAGTCAGACATGAGCTCCACTTTCAAGGGGATGAAGATTGCACGATCGGTGCAGGTCCCAGCAATCGGTCCCCACAGATGAATAAGTTGTCACTTATTCTTAGGCCACGTTCACACGTTCAGTATTTGGTCAGTATCTTACATAAGTATTTCTAAGCCAAAACTAGGAGTGGGTTAAAAATGCAGAGGTGTTTCTATGAGATTTTTCCTCTGATTTTACCACTCCTGGTTTTGGTTACAAATACTGAGGTAAAATACTGACCAAATACTCAACATGGGAACATGGCCTTAGAATAGGCGATTACTTAGCATATTTTCTACGGTGTAATAGTCACAGGACAGGGAGGGGTTAAACATTCACGTATTTAATTTCTACTGGAAATAATCTTCCCTTTATTGATAGAGAGAAAAAATGTCCTCCAGACACAACACAATCCACTATACCAAGACCAATAATACCACATACAAGGGAGAAATACCGCCACACTATGACCAATAACATATTACAACCACATAGTTACATAATACAACCACATACAAGGGAGAAATACCGCCACACCATGACCAATAACATATTACCACCACCTAGTAACTGAATACAACCACATACAAGAGAGAAATACCGCCACACCATAATCAGAGAACATAGTGACCGAATATTACCACATACAAGGGAGAAATACCTCAATACTATGACCAGACCACATAAATGACCAAATAATATCATATGCAACAGAGAAATACCACCACACTGTGACCAGACCACATATTACCACCACACTGTGCCCGAATAATACTACAATAATGATCATGAATAAAAACCACAATACTAATAAAATTAATATTATCATCAGTGCCATTATACACAAGAGCTCTGTATATAGTGTCAGTGTACAGGTAACACAGTGATCACCAGTGATATTAATTAGTGACATTATACACAGGCGTTCTGTATATAGTGTGTGTGTGTACATGTAATACACTGACTTACCAGTGAAGTCTCTAGCTGACGTTATTCATCTTCGCTTTTCCTCTTCATCTGGCGCTGACCGCCATCACTTCTTCCTGCCATGACACGACTCTGCAGAAAATAACACAGTCACCTATAGCCGATCACTCCCAGAGCACATTCCTCACTTTTCCCCCAATTTCTACACCATTGCTGGAACAGCATTGGGTATGTGGCACACAGTACTAGGGCCGTACACAGCGGCAGGAGACTCACAGCAGTGGGAGGCAGGAGGATCACAGCAGTGGGAGGCAGGAGGCTCACTGCAAGGGGAGGCAAGAGGCTCACTGCAGGGGGAGGCAAGAGGCTCACTGCAGGGGGAGGCTCACTGCAGGGGGAGGCTCACAGCAAGGGGGAGGCTCACAGCAGGGGGAGGCTCACTGCAGGGGGAGGCAGGAGGCTTGAGACTCACTGCAAGGGGAGGCTCACAGCAGGCGGAGGCAGGAGGCTCACAGCAGGGGGAGGCTCACAGCAAGGGGGAGACTCATAGCAAGGGGGAGGCTGACAGCAAGGGGAGGCTCACTGCAGGGGGAGGCAGGAGGCTCACATCAGGTGGAGTCTCACAGCAGGGGGAGGCTCACTGAAGGGGGAGGCTCACAGCAAGGAGGAGGCTCATAGCAAGGGGAAGCAGGAGGCTCACAGCAGGGGGAGGCTCACAGCAGGGGAAGGCAGGAGGCTCACTGTAGGGGGAGGTTCACTGCAGGGGGAGGCTCACAGCAAGGGGGAGGATCACAGCAAGGGGGAGGCTCACAGCAAGGGCAAGCTCACAGAAGGGGGAGGCAGAAGTGCTTACCTGGTGCCTGCGCGTCCTCTGTCTGGCCCCGGGGTTGACGTATGTTGATGCTGAGGAACTCCTCTGCCTCAGTCCTGGCACTGCACCGTTCAAATGTACGCGCGCATAAAAGACGCGCGTACATTTGAATATGAGAGGCGCAGTCTGCAGTTCCTGCACACACCTCATTTTGTGCTGCCTGAGGACTCCCTGCACTGCGAGGACCTGTGGTGAGTCACATGACTAATGTCACCACAGGTCCTGCTTTAACCACGGAAACTGCAGAGATCGCACAGATTATTCTGTGCGATCACTGCAGTTTATGATGGAAAGGCTGGAGGCCCATCAGAGCATAGGGGCCCAGTCTGCCCACTAAACACCCCTGCCCGCTAAACACCCCTGCACAGCCTGCGGTAACAAGCCCACGGTACCCCACACCATATAAAGCATGGGGGCCCAAAGGGGGCCCCAGGGGCCCCCCGGAGTATTCTCCGGTGCTCCGCTGGGCCAGTCCGACGCTGTATAGAACTATCACCAATGAAAAAAATGGTGTTGGTAAAATTTCACATTTATTTGATCAGTATAAAAAACATGTCAAGCAATCAAACAAGAGTAAAAATGACACAATTGTGAAAAAGCAGTGCCCGACAGCCAAGACAAATAAAACCATGGGATGCATTAAAAGTGGTATACAAACTCATGACAAGACATAGTTTTGCCGCTATAGAAGTCACTAGTGCGAACACACTACAATACAGTGTACAATTTTGGCCTCCAATGTGTAAGAAGAACACAGCTGATCATGTACAAAGTAGACTGACCAAAGTTATTTAAGGAATGGGTAGACCGCAGCACCAAAACAGGTGGTCAAACTTGGAGTTATTCTGTTACAAAAAAATGAAGGCTTAGGGGTAATCTTATAACAATGTATAAATAAAAGAATTAACAGTACATGGTCTTTTTCATGGTTTTTATTTGTATTTTTTTGTAATTTCTTATAATTTTTTTTATATCATGGTGGATATAGAATCGGACAGGAATAAGATGTGTAGTGTTTTCCAGTGTCCTTTTTCTTATTGAGAAAAAAAAAAAAGAGGGCTTCATTAAAAGTTTGTTAGAAGTTTATGAAAAATATTATAGGAAGAATCCCTAGAGAAATAAATTCTATTATAAGGGGACTTTTTTCCTCTGAATTTGCTTCCGATTTTTTTGATTGGGAGATTTAGTGATAGAGGGATAGAATGATAGAATGAGAGAATTAAAAATTAAAAATAAAAATAAAAATATAAATAAAAATAATAAAACAAACTAAATGTTGGATAAATAGGAATTAGTGCTATAGGAGACTGTGGGTAGTCTTCTCTAGGGCATTGGACATGTAGGGTTAATAGGAGAACTTCTTTGCTGCACCTTCTAAATTTTTCACTGGTTAATGATGTTCATGTTGGGGTTTCAGCCCCTTTTCAATGAGTCCATTTTTTTCTCAAAAGAATTAGAGACGGATTAAGAACTTGGTCGTTCGAAACGCGTCCTCTAGTGGGGCAGTTGTGATAACATGGACTGTTTTATAAGTATTGACAAATAAAAAATTAATTTTTAATGAAGATTTTTCCATGGACTTGTTGCTGGAATTTTTTCTAACCATGGGATGCATTAAAAGTGGTATATAAACTCATGACAAGACATAGTTTTGCCGCTATAGAAGTCACTAGTGCGAACACACTACAATACAGTGTACAATTTTGGCCTCCAATGTGTAAGAAGAACACAGATGATCATGTACAAAGTAGACTGACCAAAGTTATTTAAGGAATGGGTAGACCGCAGCACCAAAACAGGTGGTCAAACTTGGAGTTATTCTGTTACAAAAAAATGAAGGCTTAGGGGTAATCTTATAACAATGTATAAATAAAAGAATGAACAGTACATGGTCTTTCTTATGACCTTTTTACACCTACAGTACATCACAAAAGTTAATACACCCCCTAATATTTTTGTAACCTTGTAACGCTAATGAATCACATGACACCAGAAACGGAAAAGGCTAATTGGCCATTTTCACTTAGATGTGTACTCACTTTTATTGCCAGGGGTTTAGACATTCTTTAGTCTGTACGCACCACAGTACTTATAGCACTAATAAATGTCTGATAAAATGATATGGAACAATGTTAAAATGACATGAGAAGATTGGTCTCTCTAAATCCCAACCTGTACCTGCTCCACTATATGGTTTAACCCATCTGGGTGCTGGCTTTGTGGAATGTAGTTCCGGTAGGGCTCTTTGCAATTTAAGGTATTTTTTCTGTTTACTGCATCTGCTTGTACACTTTCTACAGTGGTTATCTTTATGGAAAAGGCTTTATTGTGTTTAATCACTAGGTGCATAAAAAGACTATGTTTTGAAAAGCGTTCTTGGCCTGTGGCCATTCATTCGGGACCTAAGTGATTGTGTTGGCCGGCCTACGTACTGTAAACTGTAAGCTGCAATATATAACATACATGACATACTCACTATTGCAAGTGAGCCGTTGCTTGATCTTTACCATTTCCCTGTGCTACTGGATTTCATTTTTTTTTCCTCCATGGTTAATTATCGCACAGAAACAGCACTTTTTAACCTTACATTTAGACAAACATCCAGATTTATTTACCACTATATCCTTTTTTATAGGAAATATTTTTTTTTCTTTTTCAACCTACAATGTTTTTAATCATAGTACCTCTCCGGAAACTAATTCCTGGTTCTATAGGTGGAATATTTTCCAGTATAGGGTCTTTCATTAAAATATATCAGCACTTCTTTAGTATTTGTCGAATTAGTTTGTTCCCCCTATTGAATGTAATCATGATATTATACTTCCGTTTTATTTTATTCATCATACCTTCTTTTGTTTTTTTTTTTATTTTCTATATTTGCATCATTCTCTTTTTTTCTGTAGACAGTCTTGTGTCATGTTCACATTTTTTTTTCATATGCTGCTTCAATGATTCCATTAAGATATTTTTTAGTGTCCTGGATTGCTGTATATAATCCTCCCTCCAAGAACAATTTCTTCCAATATGATGGAATTGGCTCAAAGGTATGTTCTTTTATCATTTGGTATAATGTGCACTACAGTAATCGAGATATCTGTTTGTATCAACTGGTTTAAAATGTGTTTGTGATAATATTAGAATTTATAATAATAATTTATATATTAACACTGCTACATCGCTGCTATGTGCCGTGAATGTAATGCCACAATCATTATTGTTCATTTCGTCTATGAATTTAATTGCTTTCTCTTTGCTTTCCAATCAGGTGACAAGTCATCAATGTATCTTCGATAATATTTAATATTTTCACTGTAGATGGAAGAGACTAAAGGCGATGAGGACTCGTACCACCCATAAACAAATTTGCAAAACTTGGGGCGACACGAGTCCCCATGTATGTATAGCTTTTCTTGGAATGCGAATACATTGTATATTAAAATGAAAAATAAACCACCCAATAAGAAAGCGATCTGCCCTGCTGCCTAGATTGAGATCTATGTTGGAGTATAGAGATATGAAATCTAGGGTGATGAAAAGAAAGTTATCTTCTCTCTCAGCTTTTTGTTTCCTCAATTGTGTTGGATCTATGAGATAAGAAGGTAGTTTCCTAAAAATATCTTGTAGGAACAAATCTAATCAAATCTCAGATAAGTGCCGCACTCTTTTTTTTTTTTTCTTTTTTTCTTCCATCTTTCATTTAGGGGGAATTATAGGTTCTACTACTTATTTTACAATTGACATAACCATAAGAAATCATGTAGTTTTTGCAGGATGAGTTGTGTTTTGACCACCATTCATTTTACCACATGATGCATTGAAAGTCGGGGAAAAAAAAAGTCCATCAGAGTGTAATGGTGAAAAATAAGTGCATTTCGACCTGGCCCAGGAAGGAAATATAGCACAACCTCAAAAATATTAAAGCAGACAAATCACTGGACTCATTTGGCATACACCCCGAGTACTGTAGGAATTAAGTGCCATGATAGACAGACCATTATTTCTTATATTTTAGGATTCCATAATAACAGGGTCATAGCATAGGTAGTGCCAATATTCAAAAAGGGAATAAAAAAGCCTGGAATTTATAGGCCGGTAAATTTAACCTCTACTAAAGGAAAGATCTTTGAAGGGTTTCCTATGAAATTATATCCTGAAGTATCTCAATAATAATAACAATTAATGCTTCTGGATGAACAAAATGCGTCGGTGTGACGTCACTATGTTCCGCTCCATGCGTGTGGCTTTCCTTTTTTTCCTGATCACTTTCTACATCCTTGAGAGAACCTCCGAGCAGTGCTTATCTTTTATGCATGATTCCACTCTTTTTGCTGAATGTTGCACTAAGAAAGGGCTTGCCTTGTGAGTATTTAGCAGAGATCCACTCTATTTCCATTTTTCTGCACTATACGAACAGTCACCAGTATTTAATAAAGATATGTGAATGGATTTCCTTGCTGGCTATCTATAAACCCAAGTGTTATAGATAAGACATCTATCCATATTTGACCTGAAAGCATGGACATTGGCACTGCAGAAAGATATCCTTTACTCAAATTCAGTGGAGTTTGATAATTACCGTATTTTTTTGGATTATAAGACGCACTTTTCCTCCCAAAAATTTGTGGATCTGCAGGCGTCTGTGTGGGAGGTTGTGCCGGCAGCTATGTGAGCGGCTGTGCAGGTTGCAAAGTAGGACAGTGCAGCGGGTGTCCCAAATGCTCTATCGGTGGTAAGGCTCCAAATAATGGCTCCTGGAGTCGGCGCCTTCACAGATGGTGCTCTCAGCTCAAGATGTCATCTGTGCGCACACCGCCTCCGGCCCATTGATCTCCCAGCAGTGGAGTTAGAGAAAATGATGCCTGGAGTCGGCGTAGATGAGATCTTGGCTTGTCATTGAGCTGAGAACTCAATCTGCGCATGCACCAACTCCGAGCACCCTTTCTTTGAAGCCTGCACCACTGACAGAGCATCTGGGACACCCGCTGCACCGCCCTGTTCCACACAGCCAGCACAGCCTCTGCAGCAAGCACAGCCCCCGCAGCCCCCGCTGCTGCCTGCACAGCCCCCACCGTAGCATTGCCCTACTCCAGCACCCCCCTGCCTCCACCACCGCCAGTAATACACCACCTTAGTATAAGACAGACCCCATTTTTTTTTGTTTTACCTTTTTTATCTAAATCTGGGGTGTCTTATAAAATGAAAAATACGGTACATATTGGACATTAAGTGGCAGTTACTTTTCATATCTATACTTACCAAAACAGTTTTGTGGAATCATTTTGAATTATTATGTACTCTGACTATATAATTGATATGGTTTATATCTACTTTTTGGATATTATTTGCTGTATGGTGTGTTTTTTGGATTTGACAAATCATTTCTTAAGTTCTAGTCCTTTTTTGTTATATGATCAAACCCCATAACTCATTTGTCTGAATATACGCTTATATGCATCATTTTATGTCTTTGTAAATAATGCACATATTATACATAATTATATTTTGTATTTCATTGGCCAATAACTGAGCTAATGTTTTTTATTCCATAAGCACTTCTTTTCTCGAATACACTTCACGATTGGATAGTTGATAATTTTTTTATACTATAATAATAATAATAATAATTAGTATTTGATATATAACTAATTATTTTACATTTATTGGTGTGCTAATAGGTTCGCCTAACATATTTTGTTGTTTCTTAACATTTTATTATACAAGAAAAGCACCTAAATATCAAATTAGTTATACTATGTTTCAAAATCTAAAATTAACCTAGGTGTGGCCCACAACCTTTTTGGTTTTTGGATGTTTAAGGGCAGAATCACACTAGCGTATGACTCGCACAAGTGCAATGTGAAAAAATCTTGCATTACACTCGGCCCCATTTAAGACAATGCTGCAGCTCAGATATAAACGGACTGAGGAAAAAAAATCACAGCATGCTGCAATTGTCAGCAAGAGCCATGCCACCCACACCCATTCAAGTCTATGGGTGCGAGATAAAAATGTTATCCAAGTGCAGTGCGATATCCACACAGGCTCACAATGGAGGAGATGGGGAGATTAGTCCCTCCCTCTCCTCCGGAGCTGTGATCCGATCTCAGGAACGAACCACAATCGCATGACACTTGGTTCACGCTCGCAGCAGAGCCTGAGCCGAGGGTCATTAGCATATTGCATCCAATGTTCTCGCATCAGAAGCAATACGCAAGTGTGACTCTACCCTAAGTTTAAGATACTTGTGACCTCTGAGTGGCCCTTCACATGTTTAGTTAATTCCTGAGAATTGTGCAATTTTAAAGCACAGGGGTATATTCTCTTGTTAAGGTTTTTTTTTACATCATGACATTTATGCTATGTGATGCTGATGATACAGATCTAACAGAGGTATTTAATTGTGAAATTAATACATTTATTGAAGACTCCAAAAGAGAGCTGTCCAGCCTTTTTTTTTTTTTTTATAAAAGGTCAAAATGTAACTTTTGCACACAGACACAACGAATGGGATTTAAAAAGCTTAGTTGCATATTCCCACTCCAACATTAGCCATAGACATCTAAGGAGAAGGGACTTCCAGCGTCCCACTTGGAAGATGATGACTCAGATCAGCAAGTGGGAAGAGGAATGTAAAAAATATTCTTCTTGCCTATTACTGATTATTGAGGAAGAAAAAGTACAGTTGAATCAATATACCATTGACAACAACGACAGTGCAAAAAATGTAAATACACTAATTAGAAGGATCATGCAGAATTTGGAAGGCTGAACAGTTCCCTTTCTAGGAAAGTAGAACGTGAACAAAGGGAAATAGTTGAAAGGAAAAAAATGTGAATATCAAAGAGACAAGCTTGATTTTGAGCAGGGTTCTGTCTTAGATTTGTACTAATTAGTTCTGGAGATTTTTTTTTGTTAACATTATTTTATACCAAAAAAACATCCAAATAACTATTTATAATATGTTTAAATATCTAAATTTTTTAGACGTGACTATCAATCATTGTGGTTTGTGTGGGTTATCAACTGTCTAAGTAATAGGAAATAGAGGTTGGAAATTAATGGAACACACTCAGATTGTGTCAAAGTTCCACAAAGGTCAGTATTGGGCCCTCTTTTTTGTAACAGCTTTATATTGTAACATTATATCCCCCCAGCCTGTATCATATTGCAATCAGGCTTCAGCAGTAGCTATTGTCCTTGATTTGGTGGGGGTTGCATATATATTGTTCTCCTCTGCAGGGGGCTTCCCTAGTACACAATCTCTGGAGACTGTGTCTTGGAACTTCTTTCTAACTAGTAGCTACAAGTAGCAAATGTTAAGGGCGTGGATCTAAGAAGAGGTGGGAGATTCAGCCACATGTTTTTTAGTTTAGTTATGCTTTGTTGGGTGAAGGGCTAGGACCTGTGCTAAGGCCAGCTCCTTTTTGCCCGTACATGGACGATTGGACATTGAGGATCAGCTGCCACGCTGCTGGATTTAGGCAACGCATCTGAGGACTGTTGCATTCTCCTTGGCATCGAATTGCCCCAGATCTGTTTCCTTTGTGTGGACTCTAAAGAACCATTTGGATATTGGATGTTTTAAGCTCCCTGCCTCATTAAATCTTCTTGGATTGTTCATTGGTCTGGTGAAATGGAGGACAACGGCCTATCAACGTCTGAAACCAGAACCTCAGGATACAGGAACTGGACTGTGGTGAGCCTACAAACAAAGGCCCGTGAATTAGGAGTCAGCTACCAAGGACTCTCTAAGGAGCAACTAATTGAGGCATTGGAAAACGCTTGCCTGCAAGATGGCACCGAGGAACAATTTCCACAGCAAGGGGAGGAAAGACGTGAGGTGGACGTAAATACCCAAAAAAGTCAATGGGTTGTGTGGTATGAGGAGGAGATGGCACTGCTGGGAGATGAGGTCACCATTGAATATAAGATGGATGCCATTCGCAGAGCTCAAGAGAGGGCATTGCTGGAGAGGAGGTTTGCTGTGGAAGCAGCTAGAGGCTCCAGACAAACTGTAACCACAGCACCCACTATGAGGGAATTCTCCAGAGTGTCCCGCAAGGACTTTAAGCCATTTAATGAAGCTGCAGGCGACATTGAGGGCTTCTTCCAGGACTTTGAGCATCAGTGCCGATTAATGGAAGTCCCAGAAAGAGAGAGAGTCAGACACCTGGTGGGCCTCTTGGAGGGTAGAGCTGCCGATGCCTTTAGAGCTATGGACCCTCAGTGGAATTGTGAGTATGGGGAGATAAAACAGACCATTCTGGAACATTATGCTGTGACCCCAGATACTTATAGGACTCAGTTCCGTATGTTAGCCTGTGATGGAGAAATGTTTCAAGATGCATGCCCACAGACTGAAACAAGTATGCCATCGCTGGCTGGAGGGAGAGGGGGCCTTAACTTGGGAGACCTTCCTCCAGGTCATCCTTGTAGAGCTGTAGGGGGAAAAAGCGCAATAGGGTCTTACCCGGTATGAGGGTAGAGAGACAGAAAGAGGTACACTCACCTGGTAGGGTTGTGCAAGTCACAACTCCTTATGATCGCATGTGAGTGCCTTTTTGCGGTTTAGCAGCGGCCCCGGAATGCAGTATATAATATATAGGTCAGGTAAAGAGAAAACCGGTTTAAATGCCGCGTTAAAAACCACTGATGCTGTAGATGAAAAAGATTTCCTTTATTTCATAATTCTACGCCTTTCAGAGACATCTCCGTCTCCTTCCTCAGGAAAAGAAATCAGATTTCTTTTCCTGAGGACGGAGACGGAGATGTCTCTGAAACGCATAGAATTATGAAATAAAGGAAATCTTTTTCATCTCCAGGTCATTCTGAAAGAGCAGTTCTATGCCAGGTGCCCTGCTGAAATCAGTGAATGGGTGCGCGAGAGGAGACCAGAGACAGTGGAACAAGCTGCTGCTCTAGCTGATGAGCTTCTCACCATCAAGCCTCAATGGAAGAGGCTACTAGTCAGTGAGAAAAAAAAATACCAGCTCCCCAACACCAGTGGCCCCTTGTCCTTTGGCCTCCAATGTTCATCGTCCCACTAGACTACCAACACATGGCGGACCCCGTGTGAATGTGCCTCCTATTACTCCTGCCTCCTCTTTGGGAGTACGACGTGGAGAAAGAATCATAGAACGCAGATGTTATGGATGTGGGCAGCCTGGTCATCTGCCAGCTTACTGTCCAGGTGTTTGGAGGCAAAACAGTTACAGACCCCCTTTGCCAGTCCATAATCTACAGACACTCTCAACAGGAGAAGAGCTGGATTTAGGGAATGATGTGGGGAATCCTCAATGCTACTTTGTTGATGCGATAACCAGAAGTCAAGCCAAGAGAGCAGCAGATGTGGACATGTTCAACCCATCAATGGAAATGAGCCCACCCGAACTACCATCACAGCTGGTGAGTGATTCTTCTTGTGGGTCTCATATGAATGTCACTTGGGATAAAGTTCAGTTTAGACAAGAGTAGAGACTGACCCCACCCTGGCTAGCTCTAGAGCTCGGGCTGAAGTAGGGCAGTTAGGAGAAAATGGGGAAAAAATTATCAGAGAAAATGGACTTCTATATCGGGTTACCAACGCTGACTCCTTAGATAAGCCCTGGACTTATAGCAAACAGCTGATTGTTCCTCAGAAATACAGAATTTCCCTATTACACCTTGCTCATTACATTCCTACTGCTGGCCATCAAGGGAAAACCCGCACCGAGAGACTATTGACTAAAATTTTCTATTGGCTTGGAATTTCTCAAGCAGTGGCGCATTTCTGCCAAACCTGCGACATATGTCAGCGTAGAGGGCGACCTGGAGATCACCCAAAGGCACCCTTGCAACCACTCCCTATCATAGAAGAACCCTTTCAAAGAGTAGCTGCCGATATCATTGGACCTCTGGCTAAAACAAGTAAATCTGGAAAGCAGTACATTCTCACTGTTGTGGACTACGCCACCCGATATCCAGAAGCCGTGGCCTTGTCAAGTATTTCTGAAGCCAAGGTGGCCGAGGCCCTTGTTACCATTTTCACCCGATTATGATTCCCAAGTGAAATCTTATCGGACCAAAGCTCCCAGTTTATGTCAGAGTTGGTGCAGTGTCTGTGGCGCACCTGTGGAGTATGAGCAATTTGAACTACAGCATACCATCCTCAAACCAATGGACTTTGTGAACGGTTTAATCAAACACTGAAAAATATCCTAAGGGCCTTCACTGACAGGGATTCAGACTGGGAGAAGTACCTACCCCATCTCCTGTTCGCCTATCGGGAAGTTCCCCAGGACTCCACTGGGTTTTCCCCCTTTGAACTACTCTATGGAAGAAAGGTCAGAGGACCCTTAACTCTGCTAAAGGAATATTGGGAGGGGAAAATTGAAGATACAGGAACCCCTGTTGTTCCATATGTCCTCAAGCTTCGTGAAACCCTGGCTCAACTTGCTAGCTTGGCTCAGAATCATGTGCGGATGGCTCAAACCAGACAGAAGATATGGTATGACCGCAAAGCACGCTATCGAGAATTTGTAGAGGGACAACAAGTCTTAATGATTGTTCCCCATCGGCAAAATAAACTCCAGACAACATGGGAGGGTCCCTTCCGGGTTCTCAGAAAACTAAATGACACCAATTACCTTCTTGCTCTAGATGATCAGGGTCTAAGACAAAGGACTGTCCATGTGAATATGATTAAGGAGTACCATGACCAGACATTACCTATAATAGCAAGCTGTTGGCTGGCATCAGAAGATGGTCAGGAGGATGAGGACCTGATCTTGTTGAAGCAGCCAGAGCCCCATCCACTGTGGAACAGGTTCCTCTGAGAGATCACTTAGATTCCTTACAGAAAAAAACAAATGCTGGGAGTGCTCCATCAGAGACAGGCTGCTTTCTTATCCCAACCAGGTCGAACCACAGTTATCCAACATCATGTGGATACTCAGGGCATTCGGCCCATACAGCAGGCTCCCTATCGGGTACCAGAATCAGTTAGAAACACCATGCAGCATGAGCTGGAGGAGATGTTACAGCTACATGGTGATTCAGGCCTCCCATAGTCCTTGGGCCTCTCCTGTTGTGTTAGTACCCAAGAAAGATGGGAGTACTCGATTTTGTGTGGACTACAGACGACTAAATGACCATACCATCAGTGATGCTTACCCAATGCCCCGCATTGATGAACTTCTAGACCGGCTAGCTGGGGCACGATACGTCACCACTTTGGATCTCAGTAAGGGATACTGGCAAATTCCCCTGACGGAGGAAGCTAGAGAAAGGTCGGCTTTTATAACCCCCTCTGGTCTCTATGAATTTCTAAACATGCCTTTCAGAATGAAAAACGCCCCTGCAACCTTTCAGAGAATGGTGGACCAGATCCTCCGGGGATGTGGCGATTTCGCTTGTGCCTACCTGGATCATATCACCATCTTCAGCCACACATGGGAGGAACATCTGAATCAAGTAGCTGTTGTTCTTGACCGGATTCTCGCAGCAGGCCTAACTATTCGACCTGATAAATGCCAATTGGGGATGGGTGAAGTCCAATACCTAGGGCATCGAGTAGGAGGAGGGAAGTTACGTCCTGAACCTGCCAAAATCCAGGCTATTAGAGACTGGCCTGTACCCCTAACCAAGAGACAAGTTATGGCTTTTTTGGGCACTGCCAGTTATTACCGAAAATTTGTTTCTCATTTCAGCTCTGTGGCCAAGCCCCTTACAGACCTCACGAAGAAAACGATGCCCGGCTGGTGATCTGGACTCCAGCCTGTGATGAGGCTTTTAACCGGCTGAAGGACGCCTTGGTCTGCGACCCTGTTCTGGCTGCTCCAGACTACAAGAGGAGATTCATTGTGCAAACGGATGCCTCTTCTTATGGACTGGGAGCTGTACTCAGTGAGGTGAATGCAGCCGGGGAGGAGCACCCCATTGCCTACCTCAGCAGGAAGCTGCTGGACCGAGAAGTGGCCTATGCAACTGTTGAAAAGGAATGTCTGGCTGTAGTATGGGCCCTTAGGAAACTAAGGCCGTATCTGTATGGGTGAGAATTCACTGTGGTTACTGATCACAATCCCCTTACCTGGCTGAACAGAGTCTCTGGGGACAATGGACGCTTACTACGATGGAGCCTGGCTCTTCAACCCTATAACTTTACAATACAATATAGAAGGGGCAGCCAACACCAAAATGTAGACGGATTGTCCAGGCAAGAAAAGCCCTGAGTCAGGTCCGCCATGTTTACGTGCACTTGACAAGCGACCTGTTGAGGTCACTAGTCCATGCACAAATTGAGGGGGAAAGGGGTTGTAACATTATATCCCCCCAGCCTGTATCATATTGCAATCAGGCTTCAGCAGTAGCTATTGTCCTTGAATTGGTGGGGGTTGCATATATATTGTTCTCCTCTGCTGGGGGCTTCCCTAGTACACAATCTCTGGAGACTGTGTTTAGGAACTTCTTTCTAACTAGTAGCTACAAGTAGCAAATGTTAAGGGGGTGGATCTAAGGAGAGGTGGGAGATTCAGCCACATGTTTTTTAGTTTAGTTATGCTTTGTTGGGTGAAGGGCTAGGACCTGTGCTGAGGCCAGCTCCTTTTTGCCCGTACATGGACGATTGGACATTGAGGATCAGCTGCCACGCTGCTGGACTTAGGCAACGCATCTGAGGACTGTTGCATTCTCCTTGGCGTCGAATTGCCCCAGATCTGTTTCCTTTGTGTGGACTCTAAAGAACCATTTGGATATTGGATGTTTTAAGCTCCCTGCCTCATTAAATCTTCTTGGATTGTTCATCGGTCTGGTGTCCCTTACTGCTCTGTCGCATACCCCGTCACATTATATATATATATATATATATATATATATATATGTGACTTTGTACAGAGCATAAAGTAAATCATAAAAAGAGTAGGATTAAAATATTGGTAGGTGATACTAACCTCTGCAAGGTAATCAACACAGAGAAGGAAAATTTTATATTGCATAGGGATTTATGTAAGCTGAAGGCATGGGCTGAGAAATGACAATTGAAGCTTAATGTAGATAAATGTAAGGGTATTCACCACTACTCCGCATTTGAGAGGACTCTAATACGAGCGTCACACGGTACGATCTATTGTGCGATCGCACGAGCGATCGTACCCGCCCCCGTCGTTTGTGCGTCACGGGCAAATCGCTGCCCGTGTCGCACAAAGTCGTTAAACCGCCGTCACACGTACTTACCTGCTGAGCGACCTCACTGTGGGCGGTGAACATCCTCTTCCTGAAAGGGGAGGGACGTTCGGCGTCACAGCGACGTCACACAGCCGCCGGCCAATAGAAGCGGAAGGGCGGAGATGAGCGGGACGTAAACATCCTGCCCACCTCCTTCCTTCCACATAGCCGACGGGTGCCTTGGGACGCAGGTAAGCTGTGTTCATCGTTCCCGGGGTGTCACACGGAGCGATGTGTGCTGCCCCGGGTACGATGAACAACCGGCGCCATGAAAAATAAACGATTTTTTAAAAATAAGCAACGTGTACACGACTCATGATTTGTGAGCGATTCAGCTCAGAGGTGTCACACGATACGACGTCGCAAACGATGCCGCATGTGCGTCACAAAAACCGTGACCCCGACAATGCATCGCACGATAGCTCGTCTCGTGTGACGCCCGCATAAGGGGATCACCAGGGTGTTTCACCCATATTCATATGAGCACCACTACTTTATCATTGCGTGGATTTAGAACCATCTACTATACAGGGACTCCCACCAAGGCTTATCTTGTTTGCATAAGAACCCGGTCACGCAAGAACACTGATGAACCTATAAGCACTTTTGTAAGAAATATCTCTTCTTCGTGCTATCCAAGAAATTTGTCCCGGAGGTCCAACAAAAGTTAACACTAACAAGAGGGCTATATCTCTCTACCATTGAATGTGATAGATTGTCACCTATCACCATACTCATCTATTCATACCACTTTGCAACCAGCGGTTGCTGCAGATTATTGCATAAGGTTTGAACCCTCCACATTTACATACAGGCGTCTGGTGTATAGCCCAAGAAAATAATCCTGTCTTGAAAAATCTTTATTCGTTTTTTTGTGCTAGATAAATAATCCCTTGAAAAACACCCACTATTGGGTCGAAACGTTAACGTTGGAACACTCTACTTTAGAATTATTTTTCTGTAGATTTTTTTCCCTACATTAACCCCTTCAGCCCCCGGGTGCTTTCCGTTTTTGCGTTTTTGTTTTTTGCTCCCCTTCTTCCAAGAGCCGTAACTTTTTTATTTTTCTGTCAACCTTGCCATATAAGGGCTTGTTTTTTGTGGGACGAGTTGTACTTTTAAATGAAACCATACGTTTTACCATATAGTGTACTGGAAAACAACAAAACAATTCCAAGTGTGGAAAAATTGCAAAAAAAAGTGTGACCGCACAATAGTTTTTGGGATTTTTTTTCACCATGTTCACTGTATGGTAAAACTGATGTCTCATTGTGATGCAGGAGGGTGGTGCGAGTTCGTATACACCAAACATGTATAGGTTTACTTGTATTTAAGGGGTTAAAAAAAATTCACAAGCTTGTCCAATAAAAGTGGCGTACGTTTTGCGCCATTTTCCGAAACCCGTAGCGTTCTCATTTTTTGGGATCTATGGGTCAGTGATGGCTTATTTTTTGCGTATCGAGCTGACATTTTTAATGGTACCATTTTTGTGCAGATGCTACTTTTTGATCGACTGTTATTGCATTTTGCGTAAAACTTGCAGCGACCAAATAACGTAATTTTGGCGTTTGGAATTTTTTTGCCGCTACGTCATTTACCAATAAGATTAATTGATTTTATATTTTGATAGATCGGACATTTCTGAAAGCGGCGATACCAAATATGTGTATATTTTTTTATTTTTTTAACTCTTTAATTTTCATTGGGGTTAAAGGGGGATGATTTGAACTTTTAGTTTTTTTTTTATTTTTTAAAACTTTTTTTTATTTTTTTTTTATTTTACTAGTCTCCCTAGTGGGCTATAGCGATCAGTAATCCAATCGCTCTGCCCTATCTGCTGATCACAGCTACACAGCTGTAAACAGCAGATATGCTCACTTCCTGATTCATTCGGCTCCGGGCCGAGTGAAACCGAAAGGGAGTCATCATAGCTACAGGCGTCATCACATGGCCCGGTGCTACCATGGCAACCACCGAAAGTCACGTGATCACGCACGTGACTTCCGGTGGGGGTGGCGGTAAGTGAAAATAATGGCCACGCGCATATACATCTCGCTGACAGACTTTGGCAGCGAGATCTAAGGGGTTAAATGTCACAGGTGGAAGCGATTCCACTCGTAACATGCAGGCACAAATGTCAGCTGTTGAAAACAGCTGATATGTGTGCGGATCGCTGCAACCTGCCCACGGCAGGGGGCGGGGATTAAATTTACACGATCCATGACGGAAAGATCCGTTATGGATCGTAAAGGGGTTAAAGCATTGAAAGAAACACTATTTAAATTTCTTTTATTTACTGAAGATGCAATGGACTATACGTTACAATTATCCCTTGAAAATAAGCCCTAGCCCATTATTTGGAGCAAAAAATAATATGACCTTGTGTTATGTTCACGGAAACACGGTAGAAGACCCATGTAAAAGGGAAATGATACGGAGAACGACTTGAGTCAGCGGACACTAGTGAACAGTGGATTACAGTTACACGTATCACAATTGTAAATACTTCAAGTAAGCTATACTTGCCATATTGGAAGATGAGTTCCCCTACAGGGAGCTGAGGGTGCATCACAGCCAAGAATCTACGACCCTGAAAGAAAGTCCATAGACCTTGAAAGCTAAGAAGACGTTGTAGACAATCCGTTCCCAGCAAAGACCTGAAGTTTATTCCGAGATAGCAACAGAGCAGATAAGACAGGTTAGCGGCAGGAAGACACACGCAGGTGTCTTGCAGAACAGCAGAATTAGCAACAGATGAAGAAGAAGCGTCCCTCAAAAGACATGTGGGGGCTTTTATACATGTTAGACAAAGGAAAGCTCATACTGCAGAGAAAGGCGTATACGTTAGGGAACAAAGAATATAATGATACATCATGACATTATTTACGAGCATTGCGGTAAAAACGTATTAGATTCCTATAGACCTCCATGATGCTTTTGACTAATTCAGCAATGTGGTCATTACTGACATCTCTGATCCCTGAAGGCGCCTCTACTTCACATAACTCTTCGAACACTGACAACTCTATTGATAACTTAGTTTCTTTATCAATTCAATATACCTGTTATTCATGACTACACATCACCATCTATCAACTGACACAATTATCTTCTTCTACCGTGTTTCCCCGATAGTAAGACACCCCCGATAGTAAGACGTAGTGGGGGTTTTGGGGGAGTCGGCTAATGTAAGACGTACCCCGAAAGTAAGACGTAGTAAAAAATGTATTTATTTTTTTTTTTTTCTTCTTTACAGTACAGTTACAGCGGCCGAGCGCTCAGCTGAGCGCCCTGACATGCCGGCGGCAAAGCGCTCAGCTGAGCGCCCTGACATGCCGCCGGCAAAGCGCTCAGCTGAGCGCCCTAACATGCCGGCGGCCGAGCGCTTAGCTGAGCGCCCTGACATGCCGCCGGCATGTGACATCTCTCAGCTGAGCGCCCTGACTTGCCGGCGGCAAAGCGCTCAGCTGAGCGCCCTGACATGCCGCCGGCAAAGCGCTCAGCTGAGCGCCATAACATGCCGGCGGCCGAGCGCTCAGACATGCCACCGGCAAAGCGCTCAGCTGAGCGCCCTAACATGCCGGCGGCCAAGCGCTCAGCTGAGCGCCCTGACATGCCGCCGGCATGTGACAGCTCTCAGCTGAGCGCCCTGACTTGCCGGCGGCAAAGTGCTCAGCTGAGCGCCCTGACATGCCGCCGGCAAAGCGCTCAGCTGAGCGCCCTAACATGCCGGCGGCCGAGTGCTCAGCTGAGCGCCCTGACATGCCGCCGGCAAAGCGCTCAGCTGAGCGCCCTGACATGCCGCCGGCAAAGCGCTCAGCTGAGCGCCATAACATGCCGGCGGCCGAGCGCTCAGACATGCCACCGGCAAAGCGCTCAGCTGAGCGCCCTAACATGCCGGCGGCCAAGCGCTCAGCTGAGCGCCCTGACATGCCGCCGGCATGTGACAGCTCTCAGCTGAGCGCCCTGACTTGCCGGCGGCAAAGCGCTCAGCTGAGCGCCCTGACATGCCGCCGGCAAAGCGCTCAGCTGAGCGCCATAACATGCCGGCGGCCGAGCGCTCAGACATGCCACCGGCAAAGCGCTCAGCTGAGCGCCCTAACATGCCGGCGGCCAAGCGCTCAGCTGAGCGCCCTGACATGCCGCCGGCATGTGACAGCTCTCAGCTGAGCGCCCTGACTTGCCGGCGGCAAAGCGCTCAGCTGAGCGCCCTGACATGCCGCCGGCAAAGCGCTCAGCTGAGCGCCCTAACATGCCGGCGGCCGAGTGCTCAGCTGAGCGCCCTGACATGCCGCCGGCAAAGCGCTCAGCTGAGCGCCCTTACATGCCGGCGGCTGAGCGCTCAGCTGAGAGCTGACACATGCCGGCGGTCAGGCGCTCAGCTGAACGCTCGGCTACCGAGAAATGTTGAAATGTTGCAGTAATGTTGTCCGTGGTCTATCAGGACCTTGGACAACATACAAAATCACGCAGCCTCAGTGCCCTCATGTGCAGCCACTGGTGGTTAAGTTTCCTTAATTTGCGGTACACTTAGGGCGCAATCGCGGCAAGTCCCCATATGGTACATTGCATGGAGACTTGCTGCAATTACTGTGGGATTTTTTCCAATATAAGACATACCCCGAAAGTAAGACATAGTGGCACTTTTGGGGGTAAAAAGAATGTAAGCACTGTCTTACTTTCGGGGAAACACGGTAGTCAAATGAACCTTTTTGGACTTTTTCTTATACTTGCTTATAACACTGATGTCATCTCTATCTCCTCTTTGGGGGGGAGAACTCTAGCCAATGCATCTCATTAGCTGCAAAGTTAGTTTGCTCAAGTCTGCCTAAAATGGCTGTTAGATACAACATGGCTGCTCAGCATATTATGGCTGACTATTCTCTAACAACTCCCCCTTTTTTACTCTGTCCAAAGTACAACTTACAGAGCTGACATATGCAAGGTTGAATTGCCATAGATAGGATTATTGAGGGACCTCATTGACTCATACACTTGTAAGCCAGTTTTTCCAAGAGATCAGATTGAGAATATACATGGAGGGTCCCCATCCCTTGCAAAAACATACAAAAAAAAAGTAATGAAAGTATGAGTCCCAAGGTAATGAGTCCTGTAACAGTCCTTAAATATTCTGATCCATGTCTTCCTTTCCTCCCCGAATTCTGCAATCTCCAGATCTTCTCCCCCTCTCACACTATCAGAGTCCAACTGTATAGTGTGACACACCACCTGCAGATACTCTGGCGGATCTATGGTTAGGGACCTGCGTGAAAAATAAAAGTGAGGTATCAGTTCTTACCAATATTAAGAAGTTTAAATTGATCAATGTGAACACTTTTAACACCTTTGTCTCTTGCTTGCTAAACCTATGTACTGCTAAAACTGTGGGGCCGATCACTTGAGTGATAAAAAAATGAATACTACCAATTTGCTTCTCTGAGTTCTACCTGAAGTTTATAACTATGATCTGAGCTTCTGTAACAAATTTGGATTCAAAGGATTTTTCAATAGGATTGACACAACTTTTAGCCATATGAAAAGTAGTATACTACTAAAGGTGCTAAATCTGTTGTTGGTTTTGGTGCCACTGATCCCTCTGTACTATGGTTTGTTTTGGGCTAGGAGATACAATGTAACTTGGCAAATGAACAGGCATCTGTCTTCCCGTCATTAATTCAAAAGGAGAAATCCCTGTGGATTTGGAAGCCATAGTACGGAGGGCCAGCAGAATAGCTGGTAAAATCAAAGGGGCAACTCTGACTATGTCTTACTTGATTCATCGTCCAGTGTACAGTCAGTACATGCGTCATGCACAAAGTGAGCAGCTGACGGAGTGTACTTATTTACAAGTCTCAGGTCCACAACCATGCAAAAGCTACCATCTGTCTTTCTGACAGGCAGGATGGGGCTGTTGCATGGGGAGTTTCCGTGCACGACCACGCCCTGTTTTTCCAACTCAGAACCTGCCACCCGTATGTACGGGAGGGTTTCTTCAGGAATTTGGTACTGTCGCTGGAAAGGTGGTAGCTTATCACCATCAATTTTAACCTGAGTTTGCATTAGACCACAATCAGTTTCCTTTGAAGTCCACAATTCTGGGAACAACTGGTTCAATTCATCTTTGAAAGCATCATTTGCAACATTTTCCCCCAGAATTTCATCAGTACATAGATTCAAGCTGGCAATGTTTACTTTATGATTCTGCAGCTCTTCCTCCACAGACACAATGACAGAACAAATGGTGACTCTCTTGTCACGCCACAGAACTTGGTTACATAAATCAACAACAATTCCCATTGCTCCTAGTACATCAGTTCCCAAAATAGTGGAGTTTTAACTGTGAATTTACCCAAAAAGCACATCGAAGGCCCCTTTGCTTCGATCCCCCTGTGTCCTGAAATTTCAGGTTCACTGGGCAACTCATTTTTGCTTCTATACAGGAGCCTTCAAATCCTATCAAAGTGGTAGATTTAACATTGGTTAACAAGGTTTTAACCACACCCTCAATAGATTCAACATTATTCAAAACTCTTAACTTGAAAGTCCCATCCAAGGGTTGTTTCTTTACAAACTGTTCCATCATCGCATTCTTATCCCCTTGATCCATACTACTCAATGACTTGTCAAACACTAAGCACCAGGCTGCAACCCACTTACTTGCTTCAACTCTAATACGGGCGTCACACGGTACGATCTATCATGCGATCGCATGAGCGATCGTACTCGCCCCCGTCGTTTGTGCGTCACAGGCAAATCACTGCCCGTGTCGCACAAAGTTGTTAAACCACCATCACACGTACTTACCTGCTGAGCGACCTCGCTGTGGGCGGCGAACATCCTCTTCCTGAAGGGGGAGGGACGTTCGGCGTCACAGCGACGTCACACAGCCGCCGGCCAATAGAAGCGGAGGGGTGGAGATGAGCGGGACGTACACATCCCGCCCACCTCCTTCCTTCTGCATAGCTGGCGGGTGCTGCGGGACGCAGGTAAGCTGTGTTCATCGTTCCTGAGGTGTCACACGGAGTGATGTGTGCTGCCCCGGGTACGATGAACAACCGGCGCCATGAAAAATAAACGATTTTTTAAAAATAAGCGACGTGTACACGACTCACGATTTGTGACCGATTCAGTGTCACTCGGAGGTGTCACACGAAACGACATCGCAAACGATGCCGGATGTGCGTCATGAAAACCGTGACCCTGACGATGCATCGCACGATAGCTCGTCTCGTGTGACGCCAGCATAAGATCATCCCCTTTCTTAATTTTGAAGGACTCTAACAATCCCGGAGTAGGCTTTCTCCCTTCTAGCTTTTGGGAGATCACTAACTTCATCCTCCCCTGAGAATCTGTAAGGTCATAATTTATCCCTCTTCCGTCTTGTACTTTGTAGTGGGACATAAATTCAGGAGGAACAAAGGACAAAGTATCGGGCAGCATCCTCTGTGGACTCAATTTGAAACTTATTCAACCATGATTCAAAACCAAGAACATTACAGAACACCCCTTTACTTTCATTCCAATTGGGCAGGTTTTTAATAAATTTAAGAAGTATCAGGAATGCCTGGCTGGGAGGAACTATTTTAGGCGTAGAAGTGGCATTAGGTTTATCTCCTATCTGGGATAAATTGTCCCCATCATCACCCTCCCCAGACTCTTTCTTTAACTGCTCCTGCATCATCTGAATATGTTTTCTCACTACTTCTTGTTTTTCCATATGTTCCCTCATCCAATCCACTAACCTAAGGGCGGCTTTGCACGTTGCAACTTCGCACGTGCGATGTCGGTGGGGTCAAATCAAAAGTGACGCACATCCGGCGTCACTTTCGACATCGTAGTGTGTAAATCCTAGATGATACGATTAACGAGCGCAAAAGCGTCGTTATCGTATCATCGGTGTAGGTTCTGACTTTTTCAAAATTACGCTGCAGCGACAGGTACGATGTTGTTCCTCGTTCCTGCGGCAGCACACATCGCTGTGTGTGAAGCCGCAGGAGCGCGGAACATCACCTTACCTGCCGCCGGTGGCTATACGGAAGGAAGAAGGTGGGCGGGATGTTTACATCCTGCTCATCTCCGCCCCTCCGCTTTGATTGGCCGACTGCCGTGTGATGTCGCTCTGACGTTGTACGACCCGCCCCCTTAGGAAGGAGGCGGGACGCCGGCCAGAGCGACGTCACAGGACAGGTGAGTGCATGTGAAGCTGGCGTAGCGATAATGTTCGCTACGCCAGGAATCACAAGAAATCGCTGCTGCGACGGGGGTGGGTACTATCACGTGCGACATCGCAGCATCGGCTTGCGATGTCACAACGTGCAAAGCCCGCCTAAGTATCCATTCCTCAACTTTCTCCCCTGCCACACTCTGACTCACTGCCACCTCCCCCATCTCTTTCATCACTGCATGCAGGTCCCGGAGCTCATACCCCTCCCTTTGTGCCAACTCTGCTTGCTTTAATGTCTCATTCAACTGCGCTTCTCTCTCCCCATACATTATTCTATTCCACGTGACCCCACTAATTTGCTGTCTCTGAGGCTGTCTTTCAATTGTCTGGTCAAAAGCCATCACTGTCTTACACAAAGCCGCTACTCGGCACCCTTCCCTAACTAGCGTCTTCTTTCTGTCTAATTCTCTATTCTCTTGCACAAACCAGTGCATCCTTTTTAACCATGTAACTTCTGTATTAACCCCTTCCACCTGGGGTGTGTCAGCGTGCCTTTCTGCCTATCTTTTTAACCACTCTATATCAGTTCAGTGGTCTACAAGGACGAGTTTTTAGTCTGCTCTAGTGTCAACCAATGCGATTCAAGCAAGAGTTGGATACTCACACCTCTCTGTATGGAAGACCCGTGCCGGCTTGAGTCGACCAAGTGAGATGTAGTTGCTTTCCAGCCTCACTCACTACGCTTGCCAGGCATATCCTTTCCGTCTTTTAAAGCCTCTTTGCTACCGTGGCACAAAAACTCTTCTCCACGTCCTTGTAGATAAACTCACAAAGAGGTTTCTTCTTAGTTACACATAAATCTTTATAGTCTTTTGTTTTTTTATAAGAAAATTACAAAAGACTATCGGGCAGACTGGGATGCACCCGTGAGTGGTTCTCTTCCGGCTGGCTTACTTTGAGTGACTTCCACGTGGCGCCACGCTTTTTCTTCTTTTTTCCTTTCCAGTCCTTAGCTCTCGTCTGCAAATTCTTCCTAGGTTCTTCTTGGAGGCAGCCACCGTCCTGGCTTCTCCTCCTTAGCTAAGCTCGCCACTTGAAAGAAAAAGTCCGTAGACCTTGAGAGCTAAGAAGACGTTGTAGACAATCCGTTCCAAGCAAAGACTGAAGTTTATTCCGAGATAGCAACAGAGCAGATAAGGCAGGTTAGCGACAGGAAGACACACGCAGGTGTCTTGCAGAACAGCAGAATTAGCAACAGATGAAGTGTGTTCATGGCCAGTGTGAACATGGTCTCACGGGTACCATGTATACCATCTCATACTCCGGCTCACTTTTTTGTTTTTATGTAGTTTTTTTGTGTTCAGTACAAACAGGGAGTGGCCCCCTTCTCAGCGAGCTGGACATTTCATTCTGTGAATCCCCCTGACTGTGTGTGTCCTGTTGGGACCCGGTCGCTCTCAGCCCTTAGCCACATTGAGGCCTATTTTAGACCCATGGTAAGGTTTTAATATTGGAGAGTGTAGGTACTATCCCAACTGGGTACACCTTGGCGTTGGTGGGATAGCTTTGTGCTTTTTTTGATCAGAAACAGTGTTTACTAGGTACCCTATGTTTGTATGCACTATGCTTTTATTTAGTTACAGCAGGGTATGTTTTCGCAATTTTTTCCTTGGTTTCTCTTTGTCTCATGGCCAGTGTGAACATGGTCTCACGGGTACCATGTATACCATCTCATACTCCGGCTCACTTTTTTGTTTTTATGTAGTTTTTTTGTGTTCAGTACAAACAGGGAGTGGCCCCCTTCTCAGCGAGCTGGACATTTCATTCTGTGAATCCCCCTGACTGTGTGTGTCCTGTTGGGACCCGGTCGCTCTCAGCCCTTAGCCACATTGAGGCCTATTTTAGACCCATGGTAAGGTTTTAATATTGGAGAGTGTAGGTACTATCCCAACTGGGTACACCTTGGCGTTGGTGGGAAAGCTTTGTGCTTTTTTTGATCAGAAACAGTGTTTACTAGGTACCCTATGTTTGTATGCACTATGCTTTTATTTAGTTACAGCAGGGTATGTTTTCGCAATTTTTTCCTTGGTTTCTCTTTGTCTCATGGCCAGTGTGAACATGGTCTCACGGGTACCATGTATACCATCTCATACTCCGGCTCACTTTTTTGTTTTTATGTAGTTTTTTTGTGTTCAGTACAAACAGGGAGTGGCCCCCTTCTCAGCGAGCTGGACATTTCATTCTGTGAATCCCCCTGACTGTGTGTGTCCTGTTGGGACCCGGTCGCTCTCAGCCCTTAGCCACATTGAGGCCTATTTTAGACCCATGGTAAGGTTTTAATATTGGAGAGTGTAGGTACTATCCCAACTGGGTACACCTTGGCGTTGGTGGGATAGCTTTGTGCTTTTTTTGATCAGAAACAGTGTTTACTAGGTACCCTATGTTTGTATGCACTATGCTTTTATTTAGTTACAGCAGGGTATGTTTTCGCAATTTTTTCCTTGGTTTCTCTTTGTCTCATGGCCAGTGTGAACATGGTCTCACGGGTACCATGTATACCATCTCATACTCCGGCTCACTTTTTTGTTTTTATGTAGTTTTTTTGTGTTCAGTACAAACAGGGAGTGGCCCCCTTCTCAGCGAGCTGGACATTTCATTCTGTGAATCCCCCTGACTGTGTGTGTCCTGTTGGGACCCGGTCGCTCTCAGCCCTTAGCCACATTGAGGCCTATTTTAGACCCATGGTAAGGTTTTAATATTGGAGAGTGTAGGTACTATCCCAACTGGGTACACCTTGGCGTTGGTGGGATAGCTTTGTGCTTTTTTTGATCAGAAACAGTGTTTACTAGGTACCCTATGTTTGTATGCACTATGCTTTTATTTAGTTACAGCAGGGTATGTTTTCGCAATTTTTTCCTTGGTTTCTCTTTGTCTCATGGCCAGTGTGAACATGGTCTCACGGGTACCATGTATACCATCTCATACTCCGGCTCACTTTTTTGTTTTTATGTAGTTTTTTTGTGTTCAGTACAAACAGGGAGTGGCCCCCTTCTCAGCGAGCTGGACATTTCATTCTGTGAATCCCCCTGACTGTGTGTGTCCTGTTGGGACCCGGTCGCTCTCAGCCCTTAGCCACATTGAGGCCTATTTTAGACCCATGGTAAGGTTTTAATATTGGAGAGTGTAGGTACTATCCCAACTGGGTACACCTTGGCGTTGGTGGGATAGCTTTGTGCTTTTTTTGATCAGAAACAGTGTTTACTAGGTACCCTATGTTTGTATGCACTATGCTTTTATTTAGTTACAGCAGGGTATGTTTTCGCAATTTTTTCCTTGGTTTCTCTTTGTCTCATGGCCAGTGTGAACATGGTCTCACGGGTACCATGTATACCATCTCATACTCCGGCTCACTTTTTTGTTTAGATGAAGAAGAAGCGTCTCCCAAAAGACATGTGGGGGCTTTTATACATGTTAGACAAAGGAAAGCTCATACTGCAGAGAAAGGCGTATATGTTAGAGAACAAAGAATATAATGATACATCATGACATTATTTACGAGCATTGCGGTAAAAACGTATTAGATTCCTATAGGCCTCCATGATACTTTTGACTAATTCAGCAATGTCGTCATTACTGACATCTCTGATCCTTGAAGGCGCCTCTACTTCACATAACTCTTCGAACACTGACAACTCTATTGATAACTTAGTTTCTTTATCAATTCAATATACCTGCTATTCATGACTACACATCACCATCTTCTCCCCCCATCTCATTGTAGATTGTAAGCTCTCACGAGCAGGGTTGTATTTTTTTGTATTTTGTATACACTGTATTTTGTATACACTATTTTTTTTTTCCCCTCTAAATATTGTATTTCTATAACTGTTACTTGTTTGTATATGATCCTCCTGAATTGTAAAGCGCTACGGAATATGTTGGCGCTATAGAAATAAAGATTATTATTATTATTATTATTATTATTATCAACTGACACCATTGTCTTCTTCTATTCAAATTAACCTTTTTGGACTTTTTCTTATACTTGCTAATAACACTGATGTCATCTCTATCTCCTCTCTGGGGGGGAGAACTCTAGCCAATACATCTCATTAGCTGCAAAGTTAGTTTGCTCAGGTTTGCCTAATAGGGCTGTTAGATACAACATGGCTGCTCAGCATATTATGGCTGACTATTCTCTAACAGACCCTTTGGGAGTGGACTTTGTTAATAGCAGTGAGGAGTCGTACCGACAAGGCCTCACATGTTAATTGGGAACTATAATTATCTGTGAGTGGCTGTTGCATTACCCCTCAGCCCGTTTGGTCCTCAAAGGTCTCCCAAGATTGTTGACTGGATTGTTATTGGATGCAAGAAGAAAGGAAATGTTATAATTTGTAACCATGAAGTGCCCGTGCCTGCTTATAGTAATGAATTGTACATGAGGCATCGTGCCTAGTATCTGATGAATTTAGATGTTACCAAGTTCAAGTTCAATGAAAGATGTATTTTTGGACTTTGTTCTCTCTTGATTCGTTGTAAATGAACGAAATTCTGACGGATCCTGAAACAGAATACATATTCTCCCAAGTTTTAGATGTATCTGTGCCGCCCCATGCTCGGCGGCAGCCGAGCCGCTCGGGTCTGGACCTTCAGTGGGTGGCCCAAGGGTCTCCGGACCCGGGGGTCCACGGTCACTCTGATCTAAAAGGGGTTGGTGGTTAGGGGGGACGTAGGTGTACGGCCGGAGCCGTGTTTGAGTTCGTGACACCACCCATGGGTTCTGCTGAAGGTGGACACCCCCGCTGCAGTTATGGGGCACCCTAGGGAGATGTTGCGCAGCAAGTTGTTAACCCCTCCGTGGCTAGGGATGGTGGCCCCGGGACCTGTTGTGGGAGTAGTTGGGCGGTGTAGGGAGATGGGTGGCCGGAGGGCACTGATGTACTCACTATTAGTAAACACACATGAGTCTCTGGTAAACCAAGGTGATGGTGGTCGGTGCCCGCAGCCGGCTGCAGTCTGGTCCCCCACCCGGTTTGTGGTCTCTGCCTTTCTCCTGCACCTGTTTTGTGATGATGGACTACCTGCGCTTGCAACTCCAAGAGTCAGCTCCCCGGCTTGTGATTGTCAAAGGAGCCCTTTGCCCGCAGATGCTGGCCCATGGGATCTCTCTGCCGTGGTGGTGGCTTTCTATCCCCCTCGTTGGGCTGTTGTCTTCAGTCGGGGCTTTGGGTGGGACAGGACCTAAAGTCCTGGCCGCAATCAGTTAATTAGCTAGCCCCCAGTAGCTTCTGGACCTAGCTTCAGGGTCTGAGTACCCCCCCTTTGTGCTCCGGTTTCCGAGTTGGTTCCCTGGGTCGGTACTGGCGGGCCACTACCCTGTCCCGGTCCACCACGGTTCCACCGAGCCGTCTTCCCGGCTCCTGCAGGCAGAGGCCTCCGTCTGCCTCCTAGCCAAAGGTGCCCGGTCTCCTACCCTGGCACCTGTCAGTTAGTTGCAGACCTGACACACAGGCCTGCCTCCTCTCAACTTCACCTCCACTAACAGACTCCTCTGTAACTCAACTCAACTGACTGTGTTTCCTGCCTCAGGCTCTCTGAACTCCTCGGTGGGTGTGCCAACCGCCTGGCTCCGCCCCCTTGTGTGTCCATTAAGCACTGAGGGAGGTGACTAGGGTTTAAATGTTTGGCTGCTGTCACCTTGTTAGGGGACTGGTGTAGTGCGGCGTCCAATCTGTGACTACCTGGCCCGGCCAGGGCGTCACATATCAGTACTGTATTTTTCAGACTATAAGATGCACTGGACCATAAGACGCACCTAGGTTTTAGAGGAGGAAAATAGGAAAAAAATTAGAAGCAAAAAATATGATCATAACACACTGTTATGGGGTTATCTACTGCTGACACTGATATAGGGGATCCTGGGCCTTTTCCTGGAATATATGTCCCCCATGCTGGTAAAGTGACCCATCCTGGTCTATATGTGGCTCATCCAAGAGTATATGTCCTCATCCTGTTATATATGTTCCCCATTTTGGTATATACTGTATGTTCCCCATCCTGCTATATATGTCCCCCATCCTGGTATATATGTTCTTTATTCTGGAATTTATCTCCCATTGTGGTCCATTCTGATATATATGTTCCTCATCCTGTTATATACAGTATATCACAAATGTGAGTACAACCCTCACATTTTTGTAAATATTTTATTCATATCTTTTCATGGGACAACACTGAAGATATGACACATTGACACAATGTAAAGTAGTCAGTGTAAAATTTATATAACAATGTAAATTTGGTGTACCCTCTATATAACGCAGCACACAGTAATGTCTAAACCACTGGCAACAAAAGTGAGTATATCTCTAAGTGAAAATGGCCAAATTGTGCACAAATAGCCATTTTCCCTCCCAGGTGTCATGTGACTCATTAGTATTACAAGGTCTCAGGTGTGAATTGGGTGTTAAATTTTATCCAACTGGGAAAGGAAATCCAGCACAGTCCCTGGAGTATTTAAAAATTCTTCAAGTTTTATTTACAGCCACATCAAATCAATCGGATAAGCAGCAGTAAATATAAGTGTTTATAATACAGAACAACGCATTTCGACGCTATGTCTTAAGCATGCTCTATATTATCACAAATGCCGCTTTCCCTTAAAGAAAACTATCCCCCACAATAATAAAATAATTTACTTATATTTACTGCTGCTTATCCGAATGATTTTAAGTGGATTTAAATAAAACTTGAAGAATTTTTAAATACTCCGGGGACTGCGCTGAATTTCCTTTCCTTTCCTGTTTGGATCCTTCTATGGTAGCCCTGCCATTCGGTGCGCTAACACTCTCTCATACTGGTCACTGGAAGTTCAATATAACACCTCATGGCAAAATATTATCTGAGGATTTGGGGAAAAAAAAAGAATTGTTGCGTTACATAAAGATGGCCTATGCAATCTGAAGATAATATTCTGTTTAAAGGTAATGTATCGCGTTTTTATTTTTGTATTAAAAATATTGATTATGACATCAAGTATTTTTAATACAAAATGAAAATCGCAGCTTATTTACTTTTTCTCTTATTCTAATTTTACTGGAGGCACTAGGGGCCATGTTGGATTTGCTGTGTGTGTAACGACAGTTACACACTCCTTTATGGCAGCCCCTGTGCATAGAGAATAGTGGTCGTGATCCGACCCCATTCACTAACGTTACAGTGGGCGTCTGCTGTGACCTGGGCTGTCCAGATCACAGCAGAGGGAGGATCTCAGCGCCATTTTTGTGGAGCTTCAAGCCATGCTTTTTGCTCCACTTTACACCTGTCAACTGCCGGGATGTGAGTCCGGGCTGCCTCCTCTCCCCCCCGTTACCGTGACACCCCCTCCCTCCGCTCTTCCCAGCCCCCACTACTGCCGCCGCCCCTCCCCCCGCCGTTACTGTCTGTAATGAAACCCCCTCCCTCCACTCTCCCCAGCCCCCGTTCTGCCCTCCGCCGCCGCCGGTGGGTGGGTGGTTGTGTGTGTGTGTGGTCTCCAAAAACACTCCCCCCGCTCAACCCTTCCGCCTGCCACCTGTCGGCCTGTGTGTGTACTGGTGATACTGTCTGCAGGGTTGTGTATCTAATCCTATCCTGTGTGATACTTTCTGCAGGGCTGTGTATCTAATCCTCTCCTGTGTGATACTGTATGCTGAGCTGTGTATCTAATTCTCTGCTTTGTGATACTGTCTGCTGAGCTGTGTATCTAATCCTGTCCTGTGTGATACTGTCTGCTGAGCTGTGTATCTAATCCTCTCCTGTGTGATACTGTCTGCTGAGCCGTGTATCTAATCCTCTCCTGTGTGATACTGTATGCTGAGCCGTGTATATAATTCTCTCCTGTGTGACACTGTGTGCTGAGCCGTGTATCTAATCCTCTTTTTTGTGATACTGTCTGCTGAGCTGTGTATCTAATCCTGTCCTGTGTGATACTGTCTGCTGAGTTGTGTATCTAATCCTCTCCTGTGTGATACTGTATGCTGAGCCATGTATCTAATCTTCTCCTCTGTGATACTGTATGCTGAGCCGTGTATCTAATCCTATCCTGTGTGATAGTCTGCTGAGCCGTGTATCTAATCCTATCCTTTGTGATACTGTCTGCTGAGCCGTGTATCTAATCCTATCCCGTGTGATACTGTGTGCTGAGCTGTGTATCTAATCCTCTCCTTTGTGATACTGTCTGCTGAGCCGTGTATCTAATCCTGTCCTTTGTGATACTGTCTGCTGAGCCGTGTATCTAATCCTGTCCTGTGTGATACTGTCTGCTGAGCCGTGTATCTAATCCTCTCCTTTGTGATACTGTCTGCTGAGCTGTGTTTCTAATCCTCTCCTGTGTGATACTGTCTGCTGAGCTGTGTATCTAATCCTCTCCTGTGTGATACTGTCTGCTGAGCCGTGTATCTAATCCTCTCCTGTGTGATACGAGGGCTGGCTGATCAATCACCCGCAGACTCTGGGTCGGTGGAGGATTGATCCCCGGTATCTGGCCAGATGCTGCTCCCCATAAAAGGTTTATGGGGAACCGAATCTGGCCAAAAGGGGTAGGAGCAAGCGCTTCATACTTACCGATGACCGGGCGGCTGTCACACTGCTCCCACGGCGGCTCTTTCATCTTCCATAGCCGGCTCATTATTCCATCTCGTATTCACTCCTTCCCTGCTCATTGGTGGCTGTGATTGGTTGCAGGCAGACACACCCCAACACTGAGTGACAGCTGTCTCAGTGCAACCAATCACAGCCGCCGGTGGGCGGGTCCATAGCGTACAGTAAAAAAAAAAAATTATCAAAAACAGCGTGCGGTCCTCCCAAATTTTGCTAACCAGCCATGATAAAGCCTCACAGCTGGGGGCTGGTATTCTCAGGCTGGGGAGACCCAGGTTATGGGGAGCCCCCAGCCTAAAAATATCAGCCAGCAGCCACCCGGAATTGCCGCATCCATTAGATGCAGAACTACAAGGTTCAGCATGCTCCATCCACTAGTATATGCAGGAGAGCAGACAGCAGCTGCAGAACTACAAGGCTCAGCTTCCTCCATCCAGGACTGTATGCAGGAAATTTTTGCCCCCCCCCCAAAAAATGACGTGGGCTTCGCCATATTTTTGTATGCTAGCCAGGTACAGCAGGCAGGTACGGGCTGCTCCCAACCGCCAGCTGCCTATTTGTACCCGGCTGTGAACCAAAAATATAGTGAAGCCCTTTTTTTTTAATTATTTAATGAATTTCATGAAATAATTAAAATAAAAAAAATGACATGGGCTTCGCCCAATTTTTGAGTCCAGCCAGGTACAACTAGGCAGCTGGGTATTGGAATCCGCAGAGTTCCCAAGCTTTCTGGGCACCCCCGCTCCATATTGCAGTCCGCAGCCACCCCAGAAAATGGCGATTTCATAGAAGCGCCATCTTCTGGCGCTGTATCCAACTCTTCCAGCTGCCCTGGTGACGGGTGGCTCGCTGGGTAATAATGGGGTTAGGGCTAGCTTTATATTATCAGCTGGCCCTAAGCCCGAAATTCATGGTGTCACACCAATATTAGACATGGCCACCATGAATTTCTAGTAATGATAAAAAAAAACAACACACAGAAAAATATTTTTATCAGAAATAAAACACAACACAATTAGTGACTCCATCTTTGTTGAAATAAAGAACCCCCCTCCGCAGTAATCCTGGGTCAAGGGTCCTGCGCTGTCCAATCCGGATCCAATATCATCTCATCGGTTTGCTGGAAGGCAAAGCGATCAGATGATGTGTCAGCTTCAAGTGCCTGAATCACATGACACAGCAGCTGATTGTGTAAACTGCTTTTATACAATCAGCTGATGCATCAGTGCAAAAAAAAAGTCTACACATGTACGTGCTGACTCCTGTCCGATCGCTGCAGGAGCTGCCGGTAATCAGTGAAGCGGTCTCCTGACGGCATCAGCAGATAGCCGGCCGGGCGGTAAAAAGCCGGCATCACCGTGAGACTTACGATCAGCTGATGCGTCAGGTGACCGCATCAGGTGATCCACCGCCAGGTCCTGCAGCCATCGGACGTGCCTGGGAGCTGGCACACAGTCGGAGCGGCGGTACCGGGAGAGGAGCTGGGAGCGGGCATGGCACCGGGAGCCTGCAGACAGGTGAGTATGTCTTTTTTTTTTCTAATGTTCACTTTTGATTTTGCAGCTGCTTCTTGCTCCCGCACGGGAGCGGACTTAGCACTGCACGGGAGATTGAAGCAGCGGTGGCGGTACCGGGAGGATTCGATGACCACATTTATATATATATGTGTGGGCTGAGAAGAGTCAGTGGATATAGTGTATGTGTAACAGTCAGTGTCTATATGTGTAACAGTCAGTGTATATATATATATATATGTGTGGGCTCAGAACAGTCAGTGTATATAGCGTATGTGTAACAGTCAGTGTATATATGTGGAATAGTGTTTCCACTTTACTTCCGGGTGGAGCTGTACAATGCATATACAGTCACCCATAAAATGGCGACACATTACTATGAAATACACCACCTCCCCTTTTGGGTGCAGTGTAACACCCAATAGGGGGAGGAGAATAGGCATGTCATCTAGTGACTGCCCAAATTTGCAGCTATCATAAGTCTACTAAGGATTACTATAGGATTACTATAGCTTTTTGATGTGTACACAGGAAGATGCTCCCCCTACTGGTAATTATAAGTATTTTTTATATAAAAGTTTTATTTTACATATTTAAAAGTTGAATTACATTAAAAAAATAGTTGTTACACAATTATAATAATATTGTTTGCTGATTTGGCCTACAAAAAAAAATTAGACGATACAGTCCCTTTAAACATCTGTATGTAATTTATTCACCAATTACACATATCTGGTCACAAGGTCCATTCAATAGCTATGTGTATAGTCATAGTTGTTAAGGTGTGGCACTTTGTCCTGCATTTCAGTAGACTCCTCCACAATTCTATGAATTGCGTAAGCCTTTTGCTTTTTAAAAAAAAAATGCATCCCACCCTCCAATATCCATGATATATATAGTAGTCTGTATATAAATTTAGCTTGCAAATGAGATTTTAATTAAGTTATGTGGCAACCACCTTTTTAACAACAGAATATACCATTTAAGGAACCATTCATGAAATCAGGAAAGATGATCAATAAGAGGATAAATCATGTGGTCAAAATCTTCCATATATATATACTGTATATATATTGGTATATAGCCAGAATCATTCTTAGGAAGCATTTCATAAATTACAGAGCGACGGATTAAGAGACCTGAAGAAAGGAAGCACATTTACTGGAGAGAATGTGGCATCTGCGACTTTGTAAGTGCATAAATATTTAACGTTGAAAGAGATAAGCGATTATTATGAAGAGAAATGATCATTTTAGAAAAAGAACCTCCCAATGTCTTGGGAAACTCTCTTATGCATTGCATAGTAGTGATCTAGTGGAACTAAACTGTAGTTGTAATTGTAAAATGTATGTTGCATTTGGGATTTTAAAAATAAAGTAATTATATATAAGTAAATATAAATATATATATATATATATATATATATATGTTCATATATTTCAGTAATCCATACAAAAAGGGAAACGCATACAGTATATTATATAGTCATTACAAACAGAGTGATCTATTAAAAGTGTTTATTTCTGTTATATATATATATATATATATATATATATATATATATATATATATATATACATACCGCGTGCAGAATTATTAGGCAAGTTGTATTTTAGAGGATTTTTTATTATTGATCAACATCTATATTCTCAATCAACCCAAAAGACTCATAAATATCAAAGCTTAATATTTTTGGAAGTTGGGGTGTTTTTTTTTTAGATTTGGCTATCTTAGGAGGATAACTGTTTTGAAGGTAACTACTACTGTGCAGAATTATTAGGCAACTTAATAAAAAACAAATATATTCCCATCTCACTTGTTTATTTTCACCAGGTAAACCAATATAACTGCACAAAATTTAGAAATAAACATTTCTGACATGCAAAAACAAAAACAAAAAAATTAGTGACCAATATAGCCACCTTTCTTTATGATGACACTCAACAGCCTACCATCCATAGATTCTGTCAGTTGCTTGATCTGTTTACTATCAACATTGCGTGCAGCAGCCACCACAGCCTCCCAGCCACTGTTCCGAGAGGTGTACTGTTTTTCCTCCCTGTAGATCTTAAATTTTATGCATGTGATGGAGCATTGTCCTGCATGAAAATCATGTTTAACTTGAACGATACCGACTTCTTCCTGTACCACTGCTTGAAGAAGTTGTTTTCCAGAAACTGGCAGTAGGTCTGGTAGTTGAGCTTCAATCCGTCCTCAACCTCAAAAGGTCCCATAAGTTCATCTTTGATGATACCATACCAGCTCATACCAGTACCCCACCTCCACCTTGCTGGCATCTGAGTCGGAGTGGAGCTCTCTGCCCTTTACTGATCCAGCCTCTGTCCCATCCATCTGGCCCATCAAGAGTCACTCTCATTCCATCAGTCCATAAAACCTTTGAAAAATCAGTCTTAAGATATTTCTTGGCCCAGTCTTGACATTTTATCTTATGTTTCTTGTTCAAAAGTGGTCGTTTTTTAGCCTTCCTTACCTTGGCCATGTACCTGAGTATGGCATACCTTGTGCTTTTTGATACTCCAGTAACGTTGCAGCTCTGAAATATGGCCAAACTGGAGGCAAATGCCATCTTGGCAGCTTTACGCTTGATTTTCCTCAATTCATAGGCAGTTATTTTGCACCTTTTTTGCCCAACATGCTTCTTGCGACCCTGTTGGTTATTTGCCATGAAACCCTTTTTTGTTCTGTGATCACGCTTCAAAAGTTTGGCAATTTCAAGACTGCTGCATCCCTCTGCAAGACATCTCACAATTTTGGACTTTTAAGAGCCCATCAAATCTCTCTTCTGACCCAATTTGCCAAAGGAAAGGAAGTTGCCTAATAATTAAGCACACCTTATATAGGGTATTGCTGTCATTATACCACACCGCTCCTCATTACAGAGATGCACATCAGCTGATTTACTTAATTGGTAGTTGTCTCTCAAGCCTATACAGCTTGGAGTAAGACAACATGTATAAAAAGTATCATGTGATCCAAATACTAATTTGCCTAATAATTCTGCACACAGTGTATATATACAGTATATCACAAAAGTGAATACATTTCTCATATTTTTGTAAATATTTTATTATATCTTTTCATGGTACAACAACAAGATATGACACTTTGATACATTGTAAAGAAGTCAGTGTACAGCTTGTGTAAGAGTATAAATGTGGCGTGCCCTCTAAATAACTCAGCACCAACACACATCCATTAATGTCAAAACCACTGTCAACAAAAATTGTTGACAACCATTATTTTAAAGCATTGCCTTAACACTCTTGGGCATTAAGTTCACTAGAGATTTACAGGAGCCAATGAAATTCTCTTCCACTTTTTTCACATGGAGCTGGGGGTGGATGTTAAAGACCTTGTGATCCTCCACCTTCCACCTAAAGATGCCCCACAGATGTTCAATAGTGTTTAGGTCTGGAGACATGCTTGGACAGTCTAGCACCTTTACCCTCAATTTCCTTAACAAGGCAATGCTCATCTTGGAGGTGCTTTTGGGGTCGTTATCATGTTGGAATACAAAGGTAGGGGATCATACTCTGCTTCAGTATGTCACAGTATATGTTGGCATACATGGTTCCCTCAATTAACTGTAGCTCCCCACAGCTGGCAGCGCTCATGCAGTCTCAAACCATGACAGTCCCATCACCATGCTTGACTGTAGGAAAAACACTCGTCTTTGTACTCCTCTCCTAGTTGCGGCCACAAACTCTTGACACCATCTGAGCCAAATAAGTTTAAAGGGTGCTTTACACGCTGCGACATCGCTAACGATATATCGTCGGGGTCACGTCGTTAGTGACGCACATCCGGCACCATTAGCGACATCGCAGCGTGTGACACCAAGGAGCGACGATCAACGAGCGCAAAAACGTGAAAAATCGTTGCTCGTTGACACGTCGCTCCTTTCCCAAATATCGTTGCTGCTGCAGGTATGATGTTGTTCAACGTTCCTGCGGCAGCACACATCGCTATGTGTGACACCGCAGGAACGAGGAACATCTCCCTACCTGCGTCCACCAGCAATGAGGAGGGAAGGAAGGTGGGCGGCATGTTCCGGACGCTCATCTCCGCCCCTCCTCTGCTATTGGATGGCTGCTGTGTGACGTCGCTGTGACGCCGCATGAACCGCCTCCTTTGAAAGGAGGCGGTTCGCCAGCCAGAGCGACGTCGCAGGGAAAGTAAGTCCGTGTGACGGGTGTTAGCGATGTTGTGCGGCATGGGCAGCAATTTGCCTGTGCCGCACAACCGACGGGGGCGGGTACGCTCGCGAGCGATATCGGTACAGACATCGCAGCGTGTAAAGTGCCCTTTAGTTGGGATCATCAAAACAGGACATGGTTCCAGTAATCCATGTCCTTAGTCCGCTTATCTTCAACAAACTGTTTGCGGGCTTTATTGTGCATCATATTTAGAAGAAGCTCCTTCTGGGTAGATAGCTGTCGAGCCCAGGGTTATGGGGTACTTTGTCCCGGGCGGTGTATAACTAGGGAATGTTACTTTGGTCGCCGTTGCCCAGTTCCGTGCCCTGGGCCCCTTTTGTAAAGGGGATATGTTTACAGGGAATTAGATTAGTGTTCACGTGATGCCACTTGCGGTGTTGCGGCTATGTGGATGGAGCCGTTGCTGCACAATATCCACTACTGGGGCTGCTGTTAATGGCAGCCTAGATGGTAGGCCCTCCGCAAGCAGGACCAGGCGTCAGAGGGTAGGTGATGTGACGGGTGTCGGAAGAAGGTAGTCCACACAAGAGTTCAGTGCAACTGGGTTTTTACTCACTTTTGCTGGTGGTAACTGGTTAACCGAGGCCGGCTGATTTCACCTCCAGGTTCCCTTAGTCCCAGTGCCAGTTTAGTAATCTGGTGCCTTCTTCCCCTGCACCTGTCTCTGGTTGGTGGGTCCCCGTGGCGTAGAGCAACTGGGGGTCCCCGTCCGGTGGTGTTTCTTTCCACTGCTGTCCGCCTGACAGTAGCGTGAACCCTGTGGGGTTGGAGTCTCTGGTCCTGTCCCCAACTCTCTCTGTGCTACTGAGTCTCGGATTCTTAGGGTCAGCAAGGTTATTGATGGACCCCTCGCTGTGCAGGTGTTAACAGACTGGCCTCGAGCTTCTGCCTGTCCTAGGGTCCTCTACCCCATCGGTGCGTAGTTCCGGGAGTACTCCACAGTACCCCACTGGCAAATACCCTCCTGGGCACCAGGTTACTGTCAACCCCATGTCTGTGCATCTCTTCCTGTCCAACTACACTCCTCGACTCCCTCAGACTATCTGACTGTCTGTCCTCAGTCTGCCACTCCCACCTGGTCCTCTAGTGGACTGCACTGGCTCCACCTTTAGGTGGCCATCAATTGGTCCGACCCTAGCCCTGTACCATTGTATGGTAGATTGTTGGGGGTAGGGCCTGCATCCTGGTGACGATGCAGAACCTTGTAGCTCCCTGATGGCTTCAGGGGCACTACATAGCCATGCAGACTAATTTGATACAGTGTGTCGTATGGTTTATGGTCTTGGCCACTGTGCTGCAGCTCAGTATTCAGTGCACAAGGGCGTTTGCCTGAAACGCATTTGAATATATTTTATTTTCTGTTCTGCATGGATTTTAATATGGAATAAATAAAGCACACAAAAATTTTTATCTGGAGGATCCGGATTCCCGTCTTTCCTTATACTGCTGCTTCCATTAGTCCATGGTTGGGAGCTGGACTCCAATAAGGATTTTGGCATGGTTGGAGGATTTAGTAGAAGACTGGTGAGCAAACATGTGCACTTTCAGCTCAGTTTCATGTTGTTAGCAATCTTCTAATAGCCTATGATATGTTTATGTAGAGCCACAATCTTTTTTCAGATCCTCAGAGAATTTTGTGCCATATGGTGTCATATTGAACTTCCAATGATCAGTATGAGAGAGTGTGTGAGCGCTAACACAAAATTTAACACACCGACACCCCATTCGCACCTGAGACCTTGTAATACTAATGAGTCACATGACATTGGGAGCAGAAATGGCTAATTAGGCACAATTTGACCATTTTCAATTAGGGGTGTACTCATTTTTGATACCAGGGGCTTTGACATTAATGAATGTGTGTTGAGTTATTTAGAGGGCACCAAGTTTACACCGTTATATAAGCTGTACACTGATTACTTTACATCATATTTTCAGTGTTGTCCCATGAAAAGATGTAATAAAATATTTACAAAAACGTAAGGGTTGAATTCACTTTCGTGATACATGGTATAGATGAGGAAATTTCTCATTAAGCTTTTCAATATATAAAGACTTTAAGAGATTATTTGAGAGATGTATAAATAAAAATAAAGTTCTTTAATATATACCAATCGAATCTAAAAAAATACTTTTGCATAACTTTTGAATGCAGGCTCAAATTTGGAAGAAATGAAGATGGAAATGCAAATTTTGAGAATTTAGAAGTAAACCAAATTGAACTTGTTATTTGAAGCAGTTCATATTCAGATCTGCATTATTACATATAATCTCAATTATAATTGCAACATAAAAATGAGCTAAAGATACAATAACCAACATTATTGACTACGTATGTTACTTATAAGAATGGAAGGCTTTTGCTGCTTGTTTTACACTTTTGTAAATGGATCCTTAGTTAATAGATTTTGAATATAAAGTAGTTGTCCACTGTAGATAATCCCTTTCTGTTAGAATCCTTCAACATAAGATGACATCATTATGCTATATTTTGGAACACCTCTCGATTCTCTCTTATTTTTGAGAAAAAAAATAATTACAGCACAAATTCAATTTTCCTGAATCAATACCACAAAGGAAGTGAGCACTGCTTACTAAAGTCAGTAGGCTGCCCTATGAATATCCTGATGTAGGGATGGTCTTTTATTGGATGACGTCCTATGTGTGCATGCAGCAAAACTGTAGGGTATAGGCTTTTCTTCACTCATGACAATTTAGGCTGTGTGCGCACGTTGCGTAATTTCATGTGTTTACGCTGCATATTGCACTGCAACCTGAATGTATGCGTCCTGTGTCCCCAGCACAATCTATGAAGATTGTGCATAATCCTTGCGCACGTTGCATTTGAGAGCGCAGTGATTTGCATGCTGAAATTTTGATCCAAATCGCTGCGCTCAAAAATGCAGCATGTCACTTATTTTGTGCGCTTTGGATGCTGCTCCCACTCTGTCTATGGGAGAGGCAGCATCCAGAGCGCATGAAATCAGCATCTATTCTTTTTTTAAACATAAATTTTTATTGCATTTTTCAGAATTATTACAATATGTCTAACATTTGAACAAGAATAAATTCACCTTACCAATTTACCCACCCTTGTCTTAACCCACCCTCTTTTATTCCCACTTTATCCCCCCAACATTTTTAATACGCTGAACACCAGGTATAAGTCGCAAAAGAACACACAGCTCCTCTATATTCTGATTCCCGTTTGAAGCCCTATTTCTCTGAAACCCTCGTCTCGCCCTACTGTTGTGTCTCTACTGCGTGTGTATTTTCAGCTTTCCCAATGTGCCTTGCAAGTCTCCCAGTAGATACCATTCCGTATTAGTGAAAGGAGATACCACTTTCCGTATTTCTGCAACTCCATACTGTTGTACTATAAATCTCTTCCATTTTTTAAAAAAGTTTCCCGTTAGTTCATCCTTATTTCTTTCGGCTTCCAACTGTTCAATATTGAGCAGCTTTTTAATCTGATTGACCACCTCTTCCTCTGATGGAACAGATTCCTCGAGCCATCTGCGTAGTAGGGCCTTTTTCCCTATCATAGCAATATTATGAAAGAGTCTTGGAATCGTGGTCCCCCGTGTATCTCCTCCTCCTTCCTTTTCTTTAGTCCTGTGGTGGAAAATCCATAACAATGGGTCTAGTTCCATTTCCACTTCCCATACATTTTCTGTAAGTGTCTTCATTTTTCCCCAAAATTTCTGACTTTGTGGGCACTGCCAAATCCCGTGGTATAAGTCCGTTTTCGGCTGTTTACATTTGGGGCAATGTTCTATTTTATTCATAGTCTGCTTGGTGGGGATGTTAAAACCATAAATTGCTCTGTGCATTAATCTAAACTTTTTTTCCTCACTGCTTTCCACGCCATTATCGTATCCCTACATACCAGGGAGTGCTTAATTTTCCTCAGAATATTGGCCAATGACGTGTGTAATATTGCCCCCAAGTCCCATGGTCTACAGTACTCACTTTCCAATTTTATGTTAGAATAGCTATTTGTCTTCCTCAGCCAGTCTATTACGTGCCTCATCAAGCATGCAAGGTTGTAGCCTCTCACATTTGGCATCTTGATTCCTCCCTTTTCCAGTAGTAGCATTAGTTTTTCCGCCCTAATTCTTGGTCTTTTTCTCTTCCATAGGAAGTTTGTAAATGCTTTATTCAGTCTATTTACATCCGCATGCTTTAATAATATAGGTAAAGTCTGCATTGGGTATAGCAGCTTCGAGAAACTCATCATTTTTAAGAGGTGGTTTCTACCTAGCAGGGATAGCGGCAGCCCCTCCCACATCTTTAGCTCTCGTTCTATTTTCTGTATCAACGGTTTGAAGTTTAATTCATAAATGGAGGCAGGCTGGCGTCCCATCTGGATCCCCAGGTATTTAAGGTGGGTTTTTGCTATCGGTATCCCCATATGTTATCCCCTATTCCATAGGTTTTCAGGGATGACATGGTTCGCTCATTCAGAAACAGTACTTCACATTTTGTCTTGTTCAATTTAAAACCTGCCATAGACCCAAATCTCTCTATCTGTTGTATTGTTTTTAAAAGGTCCTTCTGTGGTCTATTCATGAATAATATGATATCGTCCGCGAATAGAGCTGAATGTACTTTTTCCATTCCAATGTTAATGCCCTCAAAGCAGTCTCCTCCATTGATCAGTTTTGATAATGGCTCAATGGCTAGATTGAACAAGAGAGGAGACAGCGGGCACCCCTGTCTCGTCCCTTTGGTCAAAGAGAAGGGTCGTGACAAAAATCCGGGTGTCGCCACTCTTGCCTGAGGGTTTGCATATAGTATACCTATAAATGTTCTGAATGCTCCCCTGAAGCCCATATTATCTAGGACTGTTTCCAGCCATGGCCACTGCACATTATCAAACGCTTTTTCAGCATCCAACGTGATCATGGCTGGCAACTCCCCTCCTTGTAGATCCCTGTGTCTGATGGCGTCCATTACTATCATGGCCTTTCTTACGTTCGTCACGGCTGCTCTCCCCTTTACAAACCCCGATTGGGCGGGAGAAATTAGCCTTGGTAATACCTCTGCTAATCGATTGGCCATCAATTTGGCCACTAGTTTAAGGTCTTGGTTGATTAGTGAGATTGGTCTATAATTCGTTGGATTGTCCAAATTTTTGTCTCCTTTGGGTAAAAGTTTTATATATGCAGTGTTAAGGTGGCTAGACATTCCCGTACCCCCTAACATTTTATTAAACATACGTGTCAGCGTTGGTGATATTTCCTCCTTTAGTACTTTATAGAATTCCCCATTGAACCCGTCAGGCCCCGGTGCTTTATGTATACTCAGTTCTCCTATTGTTGTTTGCACTTCCTCTATTGTGATGTCCGCGTTCAGTCTAGTCAGTTCGTCCTCGGTTATTTGTGTAAGTCCTAATGTCTTTAGCCACGCCCTCCCTCCTTCTCTATTTTCATCCCCTTTACTATATAGTTTGGCATAGTATTCCCCCAAGATCTGGTTGATCTCCTGCGGATTCGTCGATTTGGTCCCATCCTGTCTTGTCATACTATCTATTAACGTCAACGGTCGTCTTCCCTTTGCCAGGTTAGCCAGCAGTTTACCTGCCTTATTGCCAAATCGGTGCAAGTCAACCTCCTGCTGAGACCTTACTAGTTCTTCTCGTTTTCCTACCCACATGTCAAACTCTTGTTTTGCTTCCTTCCATTCTTCTTTTGCTTTTTGGGATTTGTTTTCTAGGTACCTTGTGTATTTCTCTCTCAAACTAGTGCTTGCCTCCTGGTAATGTTTTTGCATCTGTTTCCTGATTTTGGCTACATGCCCCATCAGTCTCCCCCTTAATACTACTTTCGCTGTTTCCCAGAATAGCATTGCTTCTTCCTCATGCCCGCTGTTAGTGCCGCAATATTCCTCCCACCACTCCTTTAATGTTTTAATAAAATCTTTATCTTTGAGTAAGAATGATGGAAATCTCCATATATAATCCGAGCCCCTCTGTATTCTGTCATTTAAGTCTAAGGTCACCGGGCTGTGGTCGGATATAACCATGTTCTCTATGTCTACATCCTTGACCCTGTGCCAGAGTCTTTGGTCTACTAACATAAAGTCAATCCTTGACCATGCTTCGTGTGGGTGTGAGTAGTGTGTAAATTCACGTTCATATGGGTGTTGCGTTCTCCAACTGTCCTGCAGATTTGCGTCTTCCAGTAATTTGGCCATCAAACCCTTTGTATTCCTACTCTGCCTACCTTGTTCCTTGCCATACCTCCTATCCTCCTCTTTCGAAACTACTGCATTAAAATCTCCCCCCACTATCTTATTTGGGTCTACATCCACTCCCAATTTGTTAGTGATAAAGTCAAAGAAGGCTTTTTGTTCGGTATTGGGGGCGTATATATTGTGTATACTAAACTCTCCCTGCGGGCTAGTTAATTTGATATGTATGTACCTCCCACCATCATCACTGTCTTGGGACACTATTTCGTGAGTAAAGTGTTTGTTTATTAAGATCATTACCCCTGCCTTCCTTCCCTGGGATCCTGACCCGACTACCGCCCCCACCCATAATTTTTGCATACGAAAAAAATCCCCTTTTTGCAGGTGGGTCTCCTGCAGTAGTGCGATATCTACCTTCAGTCTTTTAAGGTGTCGTAATATCATCATGCGCTTATGTGGAGACTTCAAACCTTTTACGTTCCAAGTGACTAATTTAACCATTATCCCAACATCTCGGGACATTTATGTCGCTATATGTTCTAACTTGTGTGTGTCTTGGCGCCTTTCCCTGGTCTTTTCCCTGCCTTAACTCCGCTGCGTACTGACAACTATGTATTGCCTGGGCGCAACCTTGTGTCCTCTTCTTGGCATTAACTATAAACCTGTTGGCTACCCCCCCAACTGCCCTCAGTTTTCTTTCGGTGTTCTTATAGCGTTGCTTTCCCTGAACCCAACTATTCAACCTAAATCTATGGTCAACTAACAACCCCTCAACTGTCCCCCCCTTTACAATCAATCGTCTCATCACTTTCATTTTTTCTGTGATGCTCCTGGCTCCGCAATCCCCTCTCAGCCCCCTAATTAACATTTACATATGGCCTGTCCCCCATTGTTCTGTTAGCGGAAGCAGAAAGTAAAGATGCAATAATAAACAGTAGATGTTACTCATCCCCTGCATTCCGTCAGTCCCCTCTCTCTTGGGCCCCTCAGTTCAGTTCAAAAATATCGATTCTTCTCCCTGCAGCCTCTCTCATGGCGCTCCCCTCCTCTGGCCTCCAGGCCAACGCGACGGCGACCTCCTTGCTTTTGGACTTCCTGCATGTATCTCCTTCCCCTCCATCCAGTCGTTCCGGCCCGATGCCCGGCTCTCCTCCTCTCTTCCTTGCCGAGTATGTTGCCTCTCAAGGAAGTCCTCCATCTGGTTTCTGTTCTCCATCTTCTCCATCCATCTCTCCGCCTCACTCAAGTCTTTCGTTGCAAAAAGGGATCCATCACGTCTTGTTACTCTCAGTATTGCAGGATACAGCAGTTGGAATTTTATGCCTTTACGATACAGCGCGGTACAAATCTTACTAAAGGCTTTCCTTTTGCGTGTAACCTCCGCCGAGTAGTCACCGAAGATCAGCACCTTATGCCCTTGTAGAGACAGTGGGGTCCTCCTTCCTCTAAACGCTCGCAGTATCTCTTCTTTGTCTTTGTATTCCAAGTATTTTATTATCACTTGACGCGGCCTGGCTGGTCCCGTCACTCCCGTGCTGTCTTCCTTCCCATTTGTTCCTCCTGTGCCTGGACGCTCTCTTACAGGGCCCACTCTGTGCGCTCTTTCCACCCTGCATTTGTGCGTTAGACCTAGCGCCTTGGGGAGCTCTGCTTCACATATGTTGTCCAATTGCCGCATGCTTATAGATTCCGGCAAACCCACCAGCCTTAAATTGCTTCTTCTGGAGCGGTTTTCCAGATCCTATAGTTTGTCTCTCATGGCCTGGGATCCCTCCACCATCTCCTGCAGCTGCCCCTTTAATGCTGCCACCTCGTCCTCTGTGTCAGAGATTCTTTGCTCCATCTCTGACATCCTGGCTCCCTGCTGTGCGATCTGTTCCTTTAAGGGTGCTAGCACTGCCCCCACCATAGCCTCTAGAGCCGGGGTCTCAAACTCGGCTGGGTGTATGGGCCGCACCGAGGAAAAAAATAATTTGGGGGGCCGCATTCTTTGCAGGACAAAGTGACATTTTTATTGGTACCATATATATTTTTTTACACACCTTTGGATGACTGATTTTCAACATTTTTCACTTGTTTATTATAACAAATGTGCACATTCTTTGGTTAAATCTAAAAAAAAAATTTGATGTTAAAAAAAAGTCATGCCTTATTTTGTTTTTTTTTTTACATTTTATCCCTTTCTTGTAACTAATAGTGTTACAATTATCACTGTATAGAAATTTTGGCCAACATCCTTTAGTAATGTTCCCTATCCTATAGTAATGTGCCCACCTTGTCCCCATCCTATAGTAATGACCCCAGCCTTGTCCCTATTCTATAGTAATGTCCCCATCCAATAGTATTATGCCCATCCTTGTAATGTCCCCATCTTTTAGTAATGTCCCCATCCTATAGTCATGTGCCCACCTTGTCCCCATCCTATAGTCATGTGCCCACCTTGTCCCTTTTCTGTAGTCATGTGCCTACCTTGTCCCCCATCCTATAGTCATGTGCCCACCTTGTCCCCCATGCTAGAGTAATGTGCCCACCTTGTCCCCATGCTATAGACATGTGCCCACCTTGTCCCCATGCTATAGACATGTGCCCACCTTGTCCCCATGCTATAGACATGTGCCCACCTTATCCCCATGCTATAGACATGTGCCCACCTTGTCCCCATCCTATAGTCATGTGCCCACCTTGTCCCCATGCTATAGACATGTGCCCACCTTGTCCCCATCCTATAGACATGTGCCCACCTTGTCCCCATCCTATAGACATGTGCCCACCTTGTCCCTATCCTATAGACATGTGCCCACCTTGTCTCCATCCTATAGACATGTGCCCACCTTGTCCCCATGCTATAGACATGTGCCCACCTTGTCCCCATCCTATAGACATGTGCCCACCTTGTCCCCATCCTATAGACATGTGCCCACCTTGTCCCCATCCTATAGACATGTGCCCACCTTGTCCCCATCCTATAGACATGTGCCCACCTTGTCCCCATCCTATAGACATGTGCCCACCTTGTCCCCATCCTATAGACATGTGCCCACCTTGTCCCCATGCTATAGACATGTGCCCACCTTGTCCCCATCCTATAGACATGTGCCCACCTTGTCCCCATCCTACAGACATGTGCCCACCTTGTCCCCATGCTATAGTCATGTGCCCACCTTGTCCCCATGCTATAGACATGTGCCCACCTTGTCTCTATTCTATAGTCATGTGCCCACCTTGTCTCTATTCTATAGTCATGTGCCCACCTTGTCCCTATTCTATAGTAATGTCCCCATCCTGTAGTAATGGGTGGTGGGGGCAGTGGCGGCGGCGGGTGAAAGGTGATAATTTACCGATCGTTCTCGGCTTCCACCCACAGATTCCTGAGTGAAGCTGAGGGGGCGGTGTCTGGCCCCAGATCCACAGTGATTGGACAGATCGGTCACAAGGCCGGTCTCTCCAATCAGAGCTGGGGGCAGGTGAAACTGAGGTCACCCAGCTCCAGCCAATGATCGGTGCTACAGCTGCACTGATCAGGGCTGGATTTCAATGTTACAGCCATTTTCAATGGCTGCAACATTACAGTGGCTGTGATTGGCTGACGAACGCCGCACAGCCAATCACAGCCTCCGTAGGTCCGGGGAGGAGACACCACCCCTCCTGAGGTCCCCTCCTCCCCGAATCTAAGGTATTTGCTATTTGCAATGCAAACAGCGATCGCAGCCACCGGGGCCGCGATTTCACCATGACATACTGGGTATGTCATGGGTCCTTAAGTACCAGGGAGCCATGATGTACCCAATACGTCATAGGTCGCTAAGGGGTTAATGTGCCGTCCTTCACATACACAAAAAATAAAAAAAAACACCTTTCTTCTCACCTGTCCTGCGCTCCCTCGGCTCCTCACCTCTGCTTCTTGCTGTCTGCAGGCCGTGCCCCGGTCACTATCGTGGCCAGTGCAGGGACCGCAGCCCCTGGCAGCGTTTTATGTCAGATCAGATGAGTGTTTTGCAGGCGCTGTGCGCGCACAGTCCTTGCCTCTGAGAACGCAGCACTTGCAAAACACTCATCTAACAAAGTGCAGACAGTGGCTGCGGCCCCTGCACCGGCCGCGATAGTGACCAGGGGCATGGGCCTGGGGGCCGCACGAAGCAGCGTGACGGGCCGCATGCGGCCTGCGGGCCGCGTGTTTGAGACCCCTGCTCTAGAGAGTCTTTGATCTTGTCTGCCAGGTGCACTGCCACTGCTCCAGCCAGACGGTCATAATCAATTTGCAGGCCTGGGAACTGCTCGTGCTGCTGGGCTGTCTGCTGCTGGGCTGTCTGCTGCTGGTGCTGCTGGGCTGTCTGCTGCTGGGCTGTCTGCTGCTGGGCTGTCTGCTGCTGGTGCTGCTGGGCTGTCTGCTGCTGGTGCTGCTGGGCTGTCTGCTGCTGGTGCTGCTGGGCTGTCTGCTGCTGGTGCTGCTGGGCTGTCTGTTGCTGGTGCTGCTGGGCTGTCTGCTGCTGGTGCTGCTGGGCTGTCTGCTGCTGGAGTTGCTGGGCTGTCTGCTGCTGGAGTTGCTGGGCTGTCTGCTGCTGGAGTTGCTGGGCTGTCTGCTGCTGGAGTTGCTGGGCTGTCTGCTGCTGGTGTTGCTGGGCTGTCTGCTGCTCGTGCTGCTTGGCTGCCTGCTGTTCGTTCTGCTCGGCTGCCTGTTGCACGTGTTGCCGAGCTCTTTGCTGCTCTCTCAGCTGCTCCCCCTCCTCCTCCTCCATCCGTCCCCGCTCACCTCCCTGCACACCGCCGCGGCCCGCGGCCGCCATTTTGCGCTCCATGTGCACTGCTTTCTCTGCAGCACCCTGCTCCAGCTGTCTGCCACCGCTCCGGAGGAGGTACCGCTCCATGCACGGTCACCTCCCGCTCCTCGCCTCCCCCTCTCCGCCTCCTCCCCCGGCCGTGGGGCTCCTGTAGTCGGTGTGTGGGGCTGAGGAACGTGCGGAGCTCTGTCTCCCGCGTCCTCACATCACAGCGCCGGAACCGGAAGTCAGCATCTATTCTGCAGACACACTGCATCTATTACGCAGTGTTTCTGCAGCGATTTGACGCGCACATGAGCTGCCAAATCACTGCAGAATATTTGTGGCGGCAGTACGCAACATGCGCACATAACCTTAGTGTCATCCCCCACCTCCACTTACATGCATATTTAGCAATTTTAATATGGACTCCCATAAACAAAATTAGGACTGTCTTACAATTTACATTGAAAGTATCTTTATATTCATAGTGCACGCATAAGTAGTGGCATACATAGAAATCATTGGGCCCCATAGCAAAAGTCCCAATCTGTCCCCCCACTCATAAAGGAAGAAAAAATTTGAATATACGATAACCATTTCTTGGCCCTTATAGAGTATGATGCCAACACTAATACCTACAAATTACAGTATTATACCCCCACATAGTAAAAGTGCCCACACAGCCCCCCACAGCTGACAGCTCCTTGTTCCACCATTGCATATTCTCCATTGTATTAGCTGCGGCAATAAAACTGTATTCATATGTCATCCGAGTACAGACTGATGTTTTCCATGCACTCATAGACTTGAGTCCGATATTAGCGGCAAATTCCAGCGGTCTGCAATTTTTTTCACTGATAGAATATGTCAGTGAAAAATAATATACCATATGATAAAGGATATTTGGTAAAGGATTCATATGATAAAGGATATAATGATCATCAGTTCTGCCTCATTGATTAACAATTGTCTGAGTGCAATCCACAAAAAAACATCAGATAGCACTTGTCCGATGTATACGGTAGTGTGAACAAGCCCTTATTGTGGTTTTCTCTGCTGCAACAGTTAGTGAGGATGCCTCTATACAATGTGTGGGAAATCAGGTTGTATATCCGAAATCAGGCTGTATATATGAACATGCACATATGATGATGCTCAATTCAATGGGCATAGGGAGAAGGACACATATTCCTGAACACTTTAATCCCTTCATGACATATGCTGTACGCTCTGATGCTACTGTGGATACTGACAATGGCATCTATCGGCTTGTAGAGAGAGGGGCCTACATCTCTGCTTCAAACAGCACAATGCAATTGTGGTTTCCTTGTGCTGATGGACTCCATGGTGACCCCAGACCGAATAATGGCTAATAATGAATAATAGGGTCACCAAGGTACAGAGGCCCATGAGATCTTGCCTGTAAGCCAGTCACTGATCTAATGCCCTGCAATGTAAAAGCATTGCAGAGTATTAAATCAGTGATCAGGGTAGAGAAAGTTGATATGAGATATCCCATCATAAGACTAAAGCAGGGTTTACACGCACATACCTGGTCAGCGATGTCGCTCTGGCCACCGATCCGCCTCCTTTCGAAGGGGGCGGGTCATGCAGTGTCACAGCGATGTCACACGGCAGCCGTCCAATAGCAGAGGAGGGACGGAGATGAGCAGCCGTAACATGCCGCCCACCTCCTTCCTTCCTCTTTTCTGGTGGAGGCAGGTAAGGAGATGTTCGTCGCTCCTGCGGTGTCACACACAGTGATGTGTGATGCCGCAGGAACGAGGAACAATATCGCTAATAAACAGGCAACGATATTTGGTTTTAGGACGACCTCTCCAAAACCAATGATTTTTGCCTGTTTTGCGATCGTTTATGATCGCTCGTACGTGTCACACGCTGCAATGTCGCTAAGGACGCCAGATGTGCATCACTAACGACGTGACCCCGACGATAAATCATTAACGATATCGCAGCGTGTAAAGCCCCCTTAAGTAAAAATAAAAGTTTACAAAAATTTAAAAAATGGGAATAATAAATAAAACCCCCACCACAAAATAAAGAACAAAAAAACTGAAATAAATATTATATGAATAAATACATATATTTAAGTAAAAACAAAAATAAAAAAGTTCACATATTTGGTATCGGTGCACTCAGAACAACCCACTCTATAAAGCAAGGTAACATCTTCAGTGGACACTGTCACAAACCGGGCCGAGGTGGGAGGGGGGGGGAGTCACTCAGGATGCCTCTGCTCGGTCGTGGACCTGTCAATCTGTGACGAAACCACAGCTTGCAGCCCCACCCTGGCATCTTTAATACGTCAGTACTACGCGAGACGACCTTGTTACTTTTGCCAAGATGCAACGTTCTGCGCCACCAAGGGGTACGTTAGGTCCACTTGGCACAATGTAGCACTGACATCTCCTGTCCCCACGGGCAAAGGGATGTACAGGGAGGAGGAACAGGGAAAGCCGCACAACCTCCGGCACCCAACTTTCCCGCAACCCCAACAGGAACTTTCCACTAGCCCCAGAGGAACAGAATTATGTTGGTCTTGTCCAATGCGGTTGACTGCCACCAGTTCCTCATTAGATATAGGCCTGGTCTGTTAACAGGACTATATCAGGCTAGAAATCAGCCCAGGTAGCGTGTAAAACTAAGGGCGGCTTTGCACACTACGACATCGCAGGTGCGATGTCGGTGGGGTCAAATCGAAAGTGACGCACATCTGGCGTCACTTGCGATGTCGTAGTGTGTAAATCCTAGATGATACGATGAACATGCGCAAAAGTGTCGTTATCATATCATCGGTGCAGGCTCTGACATTTCCATAATGCCGGTGGCGCGTCAGGTACGATGTAGTTCCTCGTTCCTGCGGCAACACACATCACTGGAACATCTCCTTACCTGCCGCCAGCGGCTATACGGAAGGAAGGAGGTGGGCGGGATGTTTACATCCTGCTCATCTCCGCCCCTGCACCGCCATTGGCCGCCTGCCGTGTGACGTTGCTGTGATGCCGCACGACACGCCCCCTTAGGAAGGAGGCGGGTCGCCGGCCAGATGGACGGTCGCAGGGCAGGTGAGTGCATGTGAAGCTGGCGTAGCGATAATTATCGCTACGCCAGCTATCACAAGATATCGTACCTGCGACAGGGGTGGGGACTATCGCATGCGACATGGCAGCATTGGCTTGCGATGTCGCAACGTGCAAAGCCCGCCTAAGCCAAACTGACAGACATGGGATTCGTGGATCGAGATAAAAGCTACAGCCCAAGATGAAATTATATAATTTAGTCGCCTTAAGAGCACACTAGATAATACACTATATATATGATGGAATTTACAGATTATATGTCAGAAGTACAGCTACAGATAAGATATGGTTACAAACAGATACACAGGTGGATCAGATACCTTATTGCTTATGAATATGCCTGGTATTGGATTGCACAGGGGAGGTGCTGTGGAACCACAAGTTCCTGAGACTCCTCACACATGTATCACATGTGACATCTCAGAGAAGAACACCCACAAAATACCTGCTCTGGTTTTTAAGAACCTACGTTCCCCTCATGTCCCAACCCCTTTGTGACCTCACACTGGGCTGGATAGGGGTTATGCCTTTTTTCCCAGAAAGATATAGATTTGCAGTTTTCCCCATATCTCCTCCCCTGAGTGTCCCACGCAGAAGATACGACAATCATTTTGCCAGTTTTGTTTTGATCTATCTATAGATATGAAACATGATTGGTCTTTGGATTTCCTTTGGAGAGTTTTTAATTTCAAGCTGATTTGCACGTCACACTATTAATATTATATATGTGGGATGTGCGCCTTCGCCTTGCTATGGCGAAGCCGGAAATATACTTGCCCTATTTGTGGGAGCGATGCATTCCACGATTGTAACTCTTACATAGGCACCTTCAAGTCTGGACTTTTGATTGATGCTCGGTTGCAAAACCTATAATTGGCCGCCTATATCCTGAGGTGAATACCCAGCTCAGCAGGAGCTTGCTTCTACTCTGGAACTTCTTCTGCAGGCTTAATTGGATTTGTCACCTTGGCCAGTTGCTGATTTCTGGCCCGGCATGATGTGTGTTAATGGAATGAGACAGCTGGTTGACTTTTATGAATGTTATAATCCTAACAATATTTCTGAGAATAATCCTCACAAACGCGATAAAAAATGTAAAAACTTGACGAAAAAAATGATACTTTTTCATCATACCACCAAAAAAAAGAAGAATAAAAAGCAATCAAAAACTATAATGTACATAAAAATGCTATAACTGAAAACATCATCTGTCCTGCAAAAAATAAGCCCCCTCTCAGCTCAATTTGCAGGAAAATAAAAAGCTATAGCTCTCAGAATATATTGATGCAAAAACAATTTTTTTTTAAAAAATTCCATTTATTGTATAAAATTGGCAAAACATAAAAAAATTACATAAATGAGGTATCGCTGTAATCATACTGATGCCAAGAATAAACCTTTCTTATTAATTTTACCACACGGTGAACGGCATAAAAAAAATAAAACAATTACTCAATTGTTGTTTTATGTTCATTCTGCATCACAAAACCAGAATAGAAAGTGATCAAAAAATGTTATGTACTCGACAATGATACTAGTAGAATATGTCAATGCATCCCACAAACAATAAGCCCTCACATGTCAGCAGAAATACATTAAAATAATAGCTCTCAAAACATGGCAATGAAAAAACTTTTTTATGTAAAACCAGCAATTTTTGTGTGACAGTAGCCAAACTAAAAAAAAAAAGCTATGTAAATCTGCTATCAGTGTAATCACATCGACCTGTTGAATAAAGCCACCTAGTCACTTATACTGCACGGTATAACCTGCTACTGAGTTATTCATTCTTCCTCTTAAAGATCGCAGTAAGGCTGGCCTCATGTTTATCATGATCTGAGCACGTACACTGGGGTTTTTGTATATATCTCTGAAATACCTGATTCAGACGGAACTCCTTATGGAACATTCCCTACAATGAGGCATAGGGAGTCCCCTTGGACTCTCTCTGGCTTATGATCCTGTGGTGTCTGTCTTTTCAGTGATGCATAACAGTGTGGTCAACCATTCTTGTACACTTCTGAAAATGACAGCACTGAAAAGGCCAAATGGAGTCCAGAGTAACTCTGCTGCCTCATTATAATGAATGGATCCCTCGGGGGTGTCATCTGAATCCCGATGTAAGTGCTCAGCATAGTGCACAAGTTAAATATGATCCAAAATTTTATGTTAAATGTTCCCAATAAACGTTTCAACTCAATCCACAAAAAAAAAAAAGTCCCCACTCAAGTCCATCATCTGTCAGTGGAAATATAAGGGGCTGTCACATTACTGGTAGCACAAAGGCTCTCAAAAGCACTAAGGCTCCCCCCTCCAAAAAAAAAAAATTCAGCAAAACCCGTTCTCTAAAATCCAAATTCCCTCTCCCTTCTGAGCCTCACAGTCTATCTAAACCACATTTAGCGTCCAAATGTTTGGCACTTCTGCAGTGAAGAAAGACCACTTAATTTACGAGGTGCGTGTATCAAGAAGCATGATCTGGGCACAATCTATGGGCACTACAATGTATTGGACAGTACAATGTAATGGGTACTACAATAGCAGATTTGCAATTTTCACTCGGCAACATCCATTGCTGCTTTTTCTGGAAAACACCCATGGAGTCAAAATCGTAGATAAATTCCTAGAGGGGCGTAATTTTCAAAATGGGATCACTTCAAGGTGATACTGCTCTTTTTGCTCTGCATATGGAGTCTGCAAACTACTATTTGTATTTCAAGAGTCAAGTAGCACTCCTTCCCTCCGGAGTCTTGTTGCGTGGCTAAGCAGTACTGTATGCCTCCCTGAGACACGTCACAATGACGCCCTTACCGATGTGTCATCACCACACTCCCACCATGTGGGCTCCTTCCTAACTGCCACAAATAGCAGCCGCACATTACCAACGCCATTCCATTGCAGCTGAGGTACCACACTCACTGCGCTGCTACTGTGCATATGTCCACTTATACTATGGCAATCAAGTAACGTTTTAAGCACATGTATGTATATTCTCCAATGGGCAGCTGTACTATGGGACTTTACTTATATCACCCTCTGAGCTACTTTCTTGGCATTCTCTCTTTTTCAGGCTGTCATCTACATTCAATATATATATTTCTACTACAGGTTTCTCATGGTGTTATACTACATTACACCATTTTCAGTAACCAATGTATTATTTTACATTGCTCCTCCTACCTTATTATCGTTTGAGAATTTTTGTCATTGCTACCTGCTAGACCACAGGTTACAAGTGATATCTATCAATGATTTGTTACATGTAACCATCTAAGTGATCTTGGCTGTACCCACAATAAGTACTCTATGTTTCTTGCTTCTATTTCTATGTATATATTTACATTTCATGGTCATGTCTCTTATATTTGTTTTTCTCACTTTTGTTTTGTACAGTTTCTGATGAAGGTCCGGATTTAGTGACTGAAACGTTAATTATTGTTTTGGATTACCATTAAAGCTTTATGTCCATTTACTGCTACATTGAGTGTGGAGTCTCTTTCTTTAGTACTGTACAGTCAGATGTGAAGTATTGCGACGCTCAGCAAAAATTGTGTGAAAAGTTTGATGCCCTTTTTACCCATTTTCATGTGTGAAAATGTAAAATCTAGGTGGAAAATATCTAACTACCTTTTCGTCAATCTGTGACACATCTGTGATGTAAATTTGATCAATGCACCCTTAGATGAATTTACAGAGCGGTATAGTTTGTAAAATGAGGTTACTTATTGGGGTGTTCTGCTGTTCTGGCATCTCATGGGCTCTGCCAATGTGGCACCCACAAACCATAAACACAAAATCTGCACTCCAATATGACGCTCCTTCCCATCTGAGCTTTGCACTGTACCTCAAAAGTAGTTTTCGATCACATATGGTGTATTGGCACACTCAGGAGAAATTGTGTAACAAATTGTATAATTCTTTTTTCCATTACCCCTTTGCAAAGTAAAAATTTTGAGGCCAAAGCAACATTTCAATGGAAAACAAGAGTAATTTTCATTTACTCAGCCGAGTGTTATACAATTCTGTGAATCACCTGATGGTTAAAAATGCTCCCTAATCTCCTAGATGAATTTCTTGAGAGGTGTAGTTTCCTTAATGAGATCACTTATGGGGTTTCTGCTGTTTTGGCATGTCACGGGCTTTTCAAAAGTGACATGGCGTCTGGAATGTATTCCAGCTAAAATTGTGCTCCTTCCCTTCTCAGCCCTGCCGTGCACCCAAACAGTAGTTTTCCACCACATATGGGGTATCGGCGTACTCAGGAGAAATTATAGAACAAACTGAATACTGCATCTTCTCCTGTTCCCTTGTAAAAGTAAAAAAAAAAAAAGAAATTGGTTAAAGCAACAGTATTGTGGTAAAAATGTATTTTTTTATTTTAATGTCTCAATGTTATAACATTCTGTGAATCACTTGGGGTTCAAGGTGATCACCTGTCACACTGGTGACTGGGATTTGACTAGATAGGGACCCCTAAGCTTGTCATCAGATTAGGTAGTACCCTGAGCTGACCCTCAACCCAGAGGTACTCTCAATAGTAGTGAGAGTTTGGTCTGGGCCCCCAGTTTCCCTATTTCCTGTCAAAGACCCTGATGTAACACCCACCACACCCACTACCCAAGGGTTGGATGGGGACAGTAGTCACAAGATACCACAGATGGCTTAGTCAGCAAAGAGAGAAAGATGGAGGAAATATATACGCCCTAGTTGCCTTCCTCCAAATGACCAGGGGAGCGTGGCTTCTTGAGAGGGGAAAAATGTTTGGGGCGAGATGGGCAAACCCCAATAAAGTGACCAACAAGTCCACAATAAAATCAGGCCCCCATTCCATAGAGAATGGCAGGCAACATAGCAAGAGGGGTGACCCCTCCCACCTGCATGGGTTCACCCACATAGCCCTGGGGGACCTTCTCCTGAGGAAGAACTATTGGAAACCAGGTCTTGCTCAGCCTTTCCCTGAGGTGTCTATCCACCCTGATAGCAAGGGACATAGGAATCTCCAGCAACGTAGGAGCTGAGTACTGGACCAGAGAATCCCTAAGCCAGGCAGACAAGTCCTGGAGAAACTGACTCCTGAGAGCTGGATCATTCCAATGGATCTCCGGAACTCAAAACAGTACTCCTCTTCTGACTGCACGCCCTGCAGGAGATTATGGAAAATTGGATCACACCAGAGAGACACCATCAAGGTCGCTGTAGACAAAGTCCAAGGCCGCGAAAAAGTCATCTACTGACTGAAATACCTGAGAATCGGTTGGTAGAGAGTATGCTCAGGACTGGGGATCTCCCTTTAACAGGGAGACAATGATCCCCACTTGCTGTTCCTTGAAGAATGGGGACGGAGCCTGAAATACAGCCTGCAGGCCCCCTCAAAAACCCTAAACCTATCCCAACCCCTAGAAAACCTGTCAGGAAGCGCAACTTTAGGTTCAGGATGTGACTGGGTTGCAACTAACAGGCTCGAGATACTACATGCTGCAGCTGTTCCACTACCTGACCTGAGCGCACAGATCCCCAAACTCCTGCATGAGGGTTTGCCCCAGATGTTGCAAAGCTGCAGCCTGTGCCATAAGGACAGAAAAAAGGCACGGCTCATAATTATGTCACATTGGTGACTGGGATGTGACTAGATAGGGACCCCTAAGCTGGCCATCAGACTAGGTAGCACCCTGAGCTGACCGTCAACCCAGAGGTACACTCGATGATAGTGAGGTCTGGGCCCACAGCATGTCCCTATCTCCTGTCCAAGACCCTGATGTAATAGCCTTCACACCCCCCACTCAAGGTATGGGCAGGGATAGTAGTCACAAAACCCCACCAACAAACAACACAGACAGGGGGGACAACAAAACTCAAGCATATGAATGCAAACACCAGGGGGACTAGAAAAAATGCCCAGGAGGTAAATAGGGTAAGGATAAAGTAACAAAACTACAGGGTTACTTCCACACTAAGCAACAGAAGACGAAGCAGACAACAACAACGATGGCAACGACTCCTTCCCGCTAAAGACCAAGCTCCAGAATTAAATCTAAAATACCGGCACCCTCTGCTGGGAGCAGAGGGTATTTATCCAGGTTGGGAGTGGTCATCAGTGAAAACACCTGCTCAGGGTTAATGAGCTTGCTTCCAGCAAGAAAACTGACATTAACCCCTTCACGACCGGCCGATTTTTCGCTTTCTGTTTTTTTCCCCCAACATTCTTCTTCTGAGAGACGTAACTTTTTTATTTTTCAGTCAATCTGGTCATGTGAGGGCTCATTTTTTGCAGAACGAGCTGTAATTTTAAATTAAACCATACGTTTTACCATATAGTGTACTAGAAAACGGCAAAAAAATTCCAAATGCGGAAAAATTGCAAAAAAAGTGCGATAGCACTATTGTTTTTGAGATATTTATTCACTATGTTCACTATATGGTAAAACTGATGTGTGGATGTGATGCCTCAGGTCAGTGCAAATTCGCCGACACCAAACATGTATACGTTTACTTTTATATAAGGGGTTAAAAAAAATCAGAAGTTTGTCCGAAAAAAGTGGCGCACATTTTACGTCACATTCCGTGACGCATAGCGTTCTAATTTTTTGGGATCTATGGCTCATTGACAGCTTATTTTTTGCGTCTCGAGCTGATGTTTTTAACTGCACCATTTTTGCGCAGATGCTACGTTTTGATTGCCTGTTACTTTTCAATGGGGCAAAAGGGGGGTGATTTGAACTTTTAGGGTTTTTTTTTTTTTTTTATTTTTAAAACTTTTTTTAACTTTATTTACTATTCCCCCTAGGGGGCTATAGCGATCAACAATCTGATCGCTCTGCCCTATCTCCTGATCACAGCTACACAGCTGTAAACAGCAGATATGCTCACTTTCTTCTTCACTCGGCTTCGGGCTGAGTGAAACTGAAAGTAATTCATGTGTAGTACAGGAGTCATCACATGACCTTGTTACGTGACGTCCGGTATCGGCGGGTAAGTAAAAGTTTACCGCTGATGCCGTTATAATGGCGCTGTATATTGACAGTGCCATTTAAGGGGTTAAACGACATGAGCAGATAACGTTTCTGCTCGTGCCAAGCTCACACACAACAGCTGTGAAAATCAGCTGAGATGTGGGCCGATCGCGGCATGCTGCCGGCGGCAGACCACGGGCAGTAGCATTCTGACCGCTAGGGCGTAGTATTATTGCCCGCGGTCGTTAAGGGGTTAAGCTCGAGCATGCCAATAGGAAAAAACACATTTAATATGTAGAGTCTCAGATGGTAATAAGAGACTCAGAACCTGAGCCTGTCAAAAGGAGATGACCTTGACATCACCACACCTCTAGATAATTCCTTGAAGGGTGTAGTTTCCAAACTGGGATAACTTGTTGGGGGTTTCCACTGCTTAGGCACATCAAGGGCACTGCAAATGCCCTATGGCATCTGCTTTTAGTTCCAGTCAATTTTGCGCTCCAAAAGTCAAATGGTGCTTCTTTCCATTTCAAGCACTACTGTGAGCCTAAACAGTAGATTTCCATCACATATGGGGGTATCAGCGTACTCAGGAGAAATTGCACAACAAATTATTTACTATATTTTCTCCTGTTACCCTTGTAAAAATGCAAAATTTGGGTCAAAAACAACATTTTTGTGGGAAAAATAGGATTTTTTTTTTAATTTTCATGGATCAACGTTATAAAAGCCTGTGAAGCACCTGGGGGTTCAAGGTGCTCACCTCACATCTAGATGAATTTCTTCAGGGGTCTAGTTTCCAAAATATTGTAATCTGTCAGGGTTTCCACTGTTTAGGAATATCAGGGGCCCTTAAAAAGTGACATGGCGGCCACTATCTATTACAGACAATTTTACGTTCCAAAAGTCAAATAGTGCTCCTTCCCTTTATAGCCCTGCCATGCACAAAAACAATAGTTTTCCATCACATATGGGGTATCAGTGTACTCGAGATATTGCACAACAAATTGTATGGTGCATTATTTTCTGTTATTCTTGTAAAAATGCTAAATGTGAAGCTAAAAAAAATTTTTTGTGAAAAACAGTTAAATTTTAATTTTTTCCTTCCACATTACGGTACTTTAGTTCCTGTGAAGCACCTGAAGGGTTAATAAACTTCTTGCATGTGGTTTTGAATAGTTTTGAATACAGAATAAAGGAAAGAAAAAAAGAAGAGAACAACGGGGCGCCAAATCTAAGTGTAGATGTATGGAAACACAGATTGTATGATCATACGAATTTTACACTCACCGTGCAGATTTCTTCTGTTTTCGCTAGTATGATCCGTGTAGTGGATCAACTCTCTTATTAATCCTCCAGTATGCAGCACGAATCCTCGGGAAAAACAATGAGAGTCCTGAACGGGTGCTCCCACGTGGGTAATGGAGTAAAGACAAAATCCCTTTCGGCGCTTCCGGAGGATAAATGGATTATCAGTGCAAGTTTGCAACAACTTCAAGAACAAGAGTTTATTAAGGGTTCAATAAAAAACGGACAATTACGGACAACGCGTTTCAGCTAACAAAAGCCTTCATCAGGTGTAGTTTACATTGCTGGTATTAAGAAAATCTAATTTATAGACTGATCTGTCTATGTGTATGATGTAGGCGGGTATGAGGAACATGGGTGTGTACTTCCAATTAGATTAGCACTCAACCTCGAAGAGGTAAATGGTGGTTCTTGTGCTGAAATCCTTATATGGATCATGTGTAAATATGATCATGCAGCAAATATTGCTGCTATGCATGAATGATACAATTTATGAATGAAAAAGAATAAAAATTCTAATTGTTAATAAGGAAAATTTTGGTGTTTAAAATATGCGGTGATATAAAACACATAATAAATTATTCAGATTAAAAACACAATTTTTTTTTTTTTTTTTCCTTTCTCTCTTTCCTTCATCTCTTCCTTCCCTTCTCTTTCCTCTCTGTAGAAAGAATTGCAGAGGACGATAGTGACAGTTTTAAAAAATTAAATAGGAAGGAGTCCTATTGGATTTTTAAGCTGAACACCTTATACCCAGATGGTTTGAACGATGTGATAGAGAATGTCTAAATGTATATGTATCTTTTTTTTTTTTTTTTTTTTTTTTTTTTCCTCTTTGTCTCTTATTTATAAATGCAATATATCTGGAAGTGATTTTTATATAAGTGCATGAATTTTAAACTATTCTCTAAAGGAAAAAGGAAGGAAAGGGAGAGAGCAAAAGGGGAAAGGGAGAGAGAGGAAAGAGAAGGGAAGGAAGAGATGAAGGAAAGAGAGAAAGGAAAAAAAAAAAAAATAAAAAAAAAAAATTGTGTTTTTAATCTGAATAATTTATTATGTGTTTTATATCACCGCATATTTTAAACACCAAAATTTTCCTTATTAACAATTAGAATTTTTATTCTTTTTCATTCATAAATTGTATCATTCATGCATAGCAGCAATATTTGCTTGCCCTTACACATGATCCATATAAGGATTTCAGCACAAGAACCACCATTTACCTCTTCGAGGTTGAGTGCTAATCTAATTGGAAGTACACACCCATGTTCCTCATACCCGCCTACATCATACACATAGACAGATCAGTCTATAAATTAGATTTTCTTAATACCAGCAATGTAAACTACACCTGATGAAGGCTTTTGTTAGCTGAAACGCGTTGTCCGTAATTGTCCGTTTTTTATTGAACCCTTAATAAACTCTTGTTCTTGAAGTTGTTGCAAACTTGCACTGATAATCCATTTATCCTCCGGAAGCGCCGAAAGGGATTTTGTCTTTACTCCAATAGTTTTGAATAGTATGAGGTGTACAGTTTTTAGAATGGTGTCACTTTAGGGTATTTTCTATCCCCTGCCTAGACCTCTCAAAGTCACTGCAAATGTGATGTGGTCCCTAAAAATGGTTTTGTAAATTTTATTGGAAAAATGCAAAATTACTGGTGAACTTTTAACCCTTTTAGCAAAAATAAAATTATTTTTGAAAAACTACGCTGATGTAAAGTAGACATGTAGTAAATGTTACTTATTAACTATTTTGTGTGACTTAAAGGGGTTATCCGGCTTCTTTGACATTTTTTTTTATTTCCCTATTGGGCTACATTGGGGCAGGTAAGTAGATAGTGAGCACTTACCTGCCCTGCTGTCAGCCCCTCTCCCCCGGCTCAGAGCGGTCATGTGACCGCTCCTGCCGCGATTTTGCTGCTTCCGGTCATTTCATGTCTACATGGGCAGGGCCATGTTGACATGCAAATGTGGAACAGCATGTCGCCTCCCTGCTGGGTGTCTACAGTGTGATGAGCCCCGCCCCCCTTCCCTGCACCCTCCCACACATTTCCCCGCACCTCCAGTAACCTCCCCCTGCACTGCTGTGGGGTCCGTGACCTGGGGGCGGGGCCTGGCGGAAGCTGCCGTGGTGTCAGCGCCAGCACCGGGCCCCCTGCCCAGGATCGCACATTCAAATATACCGGCATCGCAGATCACCGATGCCGGTACATTTGAAAGTGCTGATGAGAAGCAGCGCAGTGCAGCTTCTCATCACTGTCCTTCCCGCTGTCTGTGCTCTCTTCAGCACAGTGGTGACGTCAATACTGTGCTGAAGAGAGCACAGACAGCGCGCGAACGTGCAGGAGCGGCGGGGACCGAGGACAGGTGAGTATGTACTCCACATGTGTTCCCGATGGGGATGGGGATGGGGGGGTTGCAGAGCCATATGTGTGCGTGTGCTGAGCCATATGTGTGCGTGTGAGGTGCAGAGCCATATGTGTGCGTGTGCAGAGCCATGTGTGTGCGTGTACGGTGCAGAGCCATGTGTGTGCGTGTGCAGAGCCATGTGTGTGCATGTGCGGTGCAGAGCCATATGTGTGCGTGTGCTGAGCCATATGTGTGCGTGTGAGGTGCAGAGCCATATGTGTGCGTGTGCAGAGCCATGTGTGTGCGTGTACGGTGCAGAGCCATGTGTGCGTGTGCAGAGCCATGTGTGTGCATGTGCGGTGCAGAGCCATATGTGTGCGTGTGAGTTGCAGAGCCATATGTGTGCGTGTGCAGAGCCATGTGTGTGCGTGTACGGTGCAGAGCCATGTGTGTGCGTGTGCAGAGCCATATGTGTGCGTGTGCGGTGCAGAGCCATATGTGTGCGTGTGCAAAGCCATATGTGTGCGTGTGCGGTGCAGAGCCATGTGTGTGCGTGTGCAGAGCCATGTGTGTGCATGTGCGGTGCAGAGCCATATGTGTGCGTGTGCAGAGCCATGTGTGTGCGTGTACGGTGCAGAGCCATGTGTGTGCGTGTGCAGAGCCATATGTGTGCGTGTGCGGTGCAGAGCCATATTTTGTGCGTGTGAGGTACAGAGCCATATGTGTGCGGTGCAGAACCATATGTGTGCGTGTGCGGTGCAGAGCCATATGTGTGCGTGTGCGGTACAGAGCCATATGTGTGCGTGTGCGGTGCAGAGCCATATGTGTGCGTGTGCAGAGCCATATGTGTGCGTGTGCGGTGCAGAGCCATGTGTGTGTGTGTGCAAAGCCATGTGTGTGCGTGTGCGGTGCAGAGCCATATGTGTGCGTGTGCGGTGCAGAGCCATATGTGTGCGTGTGCGGTGCAGAGCCATATGTGTGCGTGTGCGGTACAGAGCCATATGTGTGCGGTACAGAGCCATATGTGTGCGTGTGCAGTGCAGAGCCATATGTGTGCGTGTGCGGTGCAGAACCATATGTGTGCGGTGCAGAGCCATATGTGTGCGTGTGCAGTACAGAGCCATATGTGTGCGGTGCAGAGCCATATGTGTGCGTGTGCAGAGCCATATGTGTGCATGTGCGGTGCAGAGCCATATGTGTGTGTGTGCGGTGCAGAGCCATGTGTGTGCGTGTGCGGTACAGAGCCATATGTGTGTGTGTGCGGTGCAGAGCCATATGTGTGCGTGTGCGGTGCAGAACCATATGTGTGCGTGTGCGGTGCAGAACCATATGTGTGCGTGTGCGGTGCAGAGCCATATGTGTGCGTGTGCGGTACAGAGCCATATGTGTGCGTGTGCGGTGCAGAGCCATATGTGTGCGTGTGAGGTACAGAGCCATATGTGTGCGTGTGCGGTGCAGAACCATATGTGTGCGTGTGCGGTGCAGAGCCATATGTGTGCGGTACAGAGCCATATGTGTGCGTGTGCGGTGCAGAGCCATATGTGTGCGTGTGCAGAGCCATATGTGTGCATGTGCGGTGCAGAGCCATATGTGTGCGTGTGCGGTGCAGAGCCATGTGTATGCGTGTGCAGAGCTATGTGTGTGCGTGTGCGGTGCAGAACCATATGTGTGCGTGTGCGGTGCAGAGCCATATGTGTGCGTGTGCGGTACAGAGCCATATGTGTGCGTGTGTGGTGCAGAGCCATATGTGTGCGTGTGCGGTGCAGAGCCATATGTGTGCGTGTGCGGTGCAGAACCATATGTGTGCGTGTGCGGTGCAGAGCCATGTGTGTGCGTGTGCAGAGCCATATGTGTGCGTGTGCGGCAGAGCCATATGTGTGCGTGTGCAGTGCAGAACCATATGTGTGCGTGTGCGGTGCAGAGCCATGTGTGTGCGGTGCAGAGCCATATGTGTGCGTGTGCGGTACAGAGCCATATGTGTGCGTGTGCGGTGCAGAGCCATATGTGTGCGTGTGCGGTGCAGAGCTGTGTCGCCCTGGGCAAGCCAGGGGACACAGGTCACACACCACCACACCCTACATCCCAGTTAGGAACACCACAGCTAACCACAAATCCTTGTTGCCTTCCTCCAGAGGCTGATGATTCACACCAGGGGGTGGGCCAGGCGGTTGGCTCCGCCCACCAAGGAGTTCACAGCTCTGGAGGCGGGAGAAACCAGGCAGTTGAAGTCTAGCTAAGGGCTAGAGAGGAGTCAGCTCAGGGAGGAGCAGGAGTGAGGAGCTAAGTAGAGGAGTTAAGAAAGTGAAAGTGAAAGTTGAAGGAAGTAAAGTGGTGACAGAAAGAAAGCCTGAAGTAGTCCAGCTGTGTGCAGGACAGGTCAGCAAGGTCAGCAACGGCGGTGACTGTCTGGAGGGGGACCGTGTGGAAGTTCCTGGAAGGACCGCAGACGGGTAGTGGCCCGGCGGTCTGGAGCAGTGTACCGAAGGCCAGTCAGCACCAGGGCAGGGGCCTCTCGGACCCTGGCAAGGCTAGGAGTCGCCATAATTTGCCAAATCCGTCAGTGAAGGGGACGTAGATCCCCCAACAACCAAGTCCTGATTGAAGGCAACAGCCCAACCAGTGTAGGAGAGAAACCGCCACCGCCAGGGCACCAGTCTCTCAGGGCCAGCGCCTGCGGGCAAAGAGTAGAGCTCCCCCGGTCCAGCTTGAAGCCAGGGAGTGGGTTACCGGTGGGAATCCATCGCAACCAACAAGTAAACAAAGGTGCAAGGAAGAGGGACATCACCGTCACCTACTGGGAGAGCAAGTGCAGCCGTCCGTGGGACCGTCTTACCAGCCGTTTGGTTTACCGTAAAAACTGTGTCAACGTCTCAGGCTGAGTGAGTACCACAGTGCCGCAAGGCACAGCGCTGCCCCCGCGTCCCTGCGCCCACCAGGCCCTGCACCTCACATCTCATCACCGGGCCCCGGGATCACCAACCCCTACCCACGGAGGGGCAACACAACACCTGGCTGCTCCGCATCACCATCCCCGGGATCCCCATACTGAGCAGCAGTGGTGAAATCACCACAACCGTGGGTGGCGTCACGGACAATAAACAATTCCCACACCCAACAACCCCCTTTCACTCACGGGCGAGGAGCGCCGCTCGAGAACCCCCGGGATCCGGCCCACAGCTCGAGCGACCACTGAGCAGCAGCCGCCGGACCCGAGCAGAAGGGGTGAGCGTAGTGTGCTGACACCCTACTCCCCGCCCGCGACAGAGCCATATGTGTGCGTGTGCGGTGCAGAACCATATGTGTGCGTGTGCGGTGCAGAGCCATATGTGTGTGTGTGCGGTACAGAGCCATATGTGTGCGTGTGCGGTGCAGAGCCATGTGTGTGCATGTGCGGTGCAGAGCCATGTGTGTGCGTGTGCAGAGCCATATGTGTGCGTGTGCGGTGCAGAGCCATGTGTGTGCGTGTGCAGAGCCATATGTGTGTGTGCGGTGCAGAGCCATATGTGTGCGTGTGCGGTGCAAAGCCATATGTGTGCAGTGCAGAGCCATATGTGTGCGTGTGCAGAGCCATATGTGTGTGGTGCAGAGCCATATGTGTGCGTGTGCGGTGCAGAGCCATATGTGTGCGTGTGCGGTACAGAGCCATATGTGTGCGTGTGCGGTACAGAGCCATATGTGTGCGTGTGCGGTGGAGAGCCATATGTGTGCGTGTGCGGTGCAGAGCCATATGTGTGCGTGTGCGGTACAGAGCCATATGTGTGCGTGTGCGGTACAGAGCCATATGTGTGCGTGTGCGGTACAGAGCCATATGTGTGCGTGTGCGGTGCAGAGCCCGATGTGGGGCTGTTATTTGCAATGCTGTAGTGATACCAGGTCAGGTGCTGGGGAAGAATACTGACAGGGACTGTGTGTGCAGGGGGCGGGCAGGGGGCGAGGCTGGACACTGAGGCTGGGCGGTGACAGCTCTGACTGAGGTTTTGCACAGGAAGTGGTCATGTTTGCTGGATCTGAATGTAAACAAGAGCTGCAGAGAATAAAGGGATAATTCAAGAGGAACAAAAGTTAGAAAACAAAAAATAACAATGTAGGTGTGATTTATATGACAATACAGCGCAGATAAACTCAAAAATTTTTGTTAAGCTAATGTCGGACAACTCCTTTAACTCTCTGGTTTAAGGGCATAAAAACTAAAAGTTTGAAAATTGCAACATTTTTCATCAACTTTCAGATATTTTCACAAATAAACACAAAAATATTGTGTTTAAATATACTACTAACATGAAATACAATATGTTACGAAAAAAAACCCAATATCAGAATCAATGGGATCTGTTGAAGCATTCCAGAGTATTCTATTATAAAGTAACGATGGTCGCATAGTCTGCCTCTAAAGCGGGCTTTACACGCTGCGACATCGCTAATGCGGAGTCGTTGGGGTCACGGATTTTGTGACGCACATCCGGCCGCATTAGCGATGCCGTTGCGTGTGACACCGATAAGCGATTTTGCATCGTTGCAAAACAGTGCAAAATCGCTAATCGGCGACACGGGGGTCCATTCCCAATTATCGTTACTTCAGCAGTAACGAGTTTGTTCGTCGTTCCTGCGGAAGCACACATCGCTGCGTGTGACGCCGCAGGAGCAAGGAAGCTCTCCCTACCTGCCTCCCGGCCGCTATGCGGAAGGAAGGAGGTGGGCAGGATGTTACGTCCCGCTCATCTCCGCCCCTCCGCTGCCATTGGGCGGCGGTTCAGTGACGTTTCAGTGACGTCGCTGTGACGCCGCACGGACCGCCCCCTTAGAAAGGAGGCGGTTCGCTGGTCACAGCGACGTCGCCGGACAGGTGAGTGTGTGACGGCTCTGGGCGATGTGCGGCACGGGCAGCGATATGCCCGTGTCGCGCAACAGATGGGGGCGGGTACGCACACTAGCGATATCGGGACCGATATCGCAGTGTGTAAAGTAGCCTTAAGGATAGTACGCCCCTGTGCATAAGTAAAATATTACACACAAATAAAACTGCTATACTAAACCCCACAAAAAATAAGAACCCAAACTAGACCCTTTATTAAAGTGAACCTGTCATCAGAAATTTAGCTATAAAGCTAAAAGTTCCCCCCTCTGCAGCTCCTGGGCTGCATTCTAGGAAGCTTCCTATAGTTTTTGTGGCCCCTTTTATTCCAAAATAAATACTTTACAAACTTGTACCTTTTCGTATGCAAATTTCTTAAATCTTCCATTGTGGCGTGCTGCCTGATGTACGTTGCTGTCCTCCTGCCGATTTACGCCACCCCCGAACGCTGAATTTCAAACCTCAGGACGCCGCCCCTGGGCGCCCGTGGTCCCGCGCATGCGCTGTGCTACTGTAGCGGTGCCGTGCACTGCGTGCACGTGTGACCACTGGTGACGCTTTTGCGTGGGCACCGACTGCTCCGTCCGCTCCTCCCATCTATTTCCTGCTGCTGAGCAGGATGGGAAGGAGGTGACGTCCGGTCATCTGGCCAGCGAGCGCTTGCGCAGAACGCTGGAGGAAGAGGGGAAAGTGTGGTCACGAGGTTATGGGCGGCACTTGCTGATGACACTCACAGCGCCGCCCATAACCTCGTGCCCGCGCAAAGTGTCACTAGCTGTCACACGTGCACACAGTGCACGGCACCGCTACAGTAGCACAGCGCATGCGCGGGACCACGGGCGCCCAGGGGCGGCGTCCTGAGGTTTGAAATTCAGCGTTCGGGGCCGGCGTAGATCGGCAGGAGGACAGCAACGTACATCAGGCAGCCCGCCCCCATGGAAGATTTAAGAAATTTGCATACGAAAAGGTACAAGTTTGTAAAGTATTTATTTTGGAATAAAAGGGGCCACAAAAACTATTGGAAGCTTCCTAGAATGCAGCCCAGGAGCTGCAGAGAGGGGAACTTTTAGCTTTATAGCTAAATTTCTGATGACAGGTTCCCTTTAAAGGGAACCTGTCATCAGAAATTTCGCCCAAAAGCTAAAAGCTTCCCCCTCTGCAGCTCCTGGGCTGCATTCTAGGAAGGTCCCTGTTATTATTGTGCCCCATGTGAGACCAAAATAAAGCCTTTATAAAGTTCTACCTTTTTGTATGCAGCTTCTGTAAATCCGTCACGGGGGCGGGCTCTCTGGCGTCCGTTATTCTGCCCCCTGGTCCTGTATGCCGCCCCCATCGCTCCTTTCCATATCTGATGCACCGCCCACTGCTCCAGCCATCCCCGCGCATGCCCAGTGCCAGTCTCACAGGACTGAGCAGTGTGACCGCTAGTGACGTGTGCGCAGGCAAGTGATTATGGGCGGGACTGTGACTGTTATCAGCAAGTACCCGGCCATAATCTCTTGAGCGCGCAAACCTCTCCAGCATTCACACTGAGCTCAGTGTAGATGCTAGACTGTATGGGCTGCTTCCAGGGATGACGTCCCTTTGTCATGTGATAGGGGCGTGTTCGAAATACTATCACATGACAAAGGGACGTCATCCCTGGAAGCAGCCCATACAGTCTAGCATCTACACTGAGCTCAGTGTGAATGCTGGAGAGGTTTGCGCGCTCAAGAGATTATGGCCGGGTACTTGCTGATAACAGTCACAGTCCCGTCCATAATCACTTGCCTGCGCACACGTCACCAGCGGTCACAGTGCTCAGTCCCGTGAGACTGGCACTGGGCATGCGCGGGGATGGCTGGAGCAGTGGGCGGTGCATCAGATATGGAAAGGAGCGATGGGGGCGGCATACAGGACCAGGAGGCAGAATAACGGACGGCAGAGAGCCCGCCCCCGTGACGGATTTACAGAAGCTGCATACAAAAAGGTAGAACTTTATAAAGGCTTTATTTTGGTCTCACATGGGGCACAATAATAACAGGGACCTTCCTAGAATGCAGCCCAGGAGCTGCAGAGGGGGAATCTTTTAGCTTTTGGGCGAAATTTCTGATGACAGGTTCCCTTTAAGTCAGACCTACACCAGGTTGTATACCTCTCTTTCTCCCAGTTCCTGTTTACTTTTGGGTGATTCTGCACTGATCCAGCATCAGAAAGCGATTTGTGCAAACTACGCAGGGGCAGGCATAGAGCATGTGCATCCGGATTAGCGTGTAACGGTAGGCTCGCGGAGGCAAGGGACATAGTCCCGCACCCGCTTGACACGTTACAGAAACGGGGGATGAAGTGTGCAGTGGAGTAGGTGTGGTGTGGTTACCTGTGAGCCATGGTGCTTGTGGGTTATAAGCCCGCTGTTTCACGTCTGGTTTACACAGTGTGGTTTTTCTTTCATGAGAATTAAAGCTGCACTCAGACCAGTTACTAAACGTTTCCACTTTACTCACAACAAGGTTCACACACCGTTGTTCTTCTCTTACAGAGAGGCACATCTCCTTCACAGAAATATTCTTCACAAATACACTGCGTCTCTTGAACAGAGTCCCACAGACTACCAAGGAGCATGAGAGTTTCTCTACAGGTATAGGCACTTTGCTGATCCCTGAGAGGCTATTCTACACCCGGTTGAATCCGAGTGTTACGATGTAATGCAGAAGGCTCTAAAAGAGAGAAGTCTCCAGAGATAAACTGTGAATCTGAATAGTCATCATGGCATCTGGACCAGATGGAGACAAAAAAAAGATGAGGACTGCCTTCAGAGAGACATCACTTTTAAAGTACCTGGGTCTAAATGTTTATTAGTTAAATTGACTGCATCTAATCAGTACTGTGGATCTTATATGGTTTGAATATGATTGATAACAACAATTCCCAGCATCTCCTTACCACTGTTAATTACATACTAGGAGTTGTGGGTTCATGTGATATAAGTAAATATGCGGAGATTGATTGACATTGCATTTGATCGCTGTACTATGCTTGGTGTTGTATTTATATACCGATGATGATTCTGATGCTGTATTTTTGTACTAATGGTGGTTTTGGTGATGTATTCATGTACTGTTGGTAGTTCTAGTGCTATATTCCTATACTGCTGAAAGCTGTAGTGTTGTGTTCACGTATTGATGTTGCTTTTGGTGATGTATTCCTGTGTCGATAGTGATTGATGTGCTTTATTCTGTCATAGAAGACAGTGATTTGTGTTATATATTCCAATACTGTGGTATTCCTATACTAATAGTGATACTGGTGCTGTGTTCATGTACTAGTGGTGGTTCAGGTGCTATATTCATATACTCATGGTGGTTCTGCTGATGTATTCATGCAGTGATGTTAGTGCTGATGATGTATGCATCTTAAGATGATGGCTCTGGTGCTGTATTTTTGTTTTGATGTTTCTTGCTGGTGATGTGTTTGTATATACTGATGGTGGTCTTGTTTCTGTGTTCATGTAATGGTGGTGATTCAGTTGATGTATTCCCATACTAATGATAGTTTTGGTGATGTATTTATCAACTGATTGTTGTTATAATAATGTATTCTTGTACTTGTGATTGTTCTGGTGCTGTATGCATGGTTTTGGTGTTTTATATATGTACTGGATGGCAACTCTGGTGATTTTCCATGTACTGATGATGATTCTGCTGCCGTATTCATGTACTGATTAGGGTTCTGGTGAAGTTTTCTTGTACTAATGGTGTTTCTAGTGTTGCATTTATGTATGGATGGTGGTTCTGATGCTGTAATCATGTAGTGATGGTATTATAGTGATGTATTCTTGTACTCATAGTGGTTCTGATTATGTATTCATGTAATTATGTTGGTGTTGATGATGTATATTGAATAGAACAGTGCTGTTCAGCTCCATTCAAAAGCAGCCACATAAGCTTATAGCTGATTGGTGAAGGTGTCAGTTGTCAGAACCCAGCTGATAAAATATTGATGATCTATCCTCATTGTAGGTCATCAATATTATATGCCAGGACAATTCCTTTAATGTAAAATCTTGCTACGTTTAGCTGTAAATACTTCTTTCCATCGTCACTCACAAGGGATGAAGCATTTTCAACTTAATTCTGAGGACTCAAAATGCACATAATCAAACTAAAGGGCACTATGTGCTACTATGTGATTGATAGCTTCTATTTGTCAACATATCCCCTTGTACCAACTTGCCCTCCAGTCATTGAAAAATGAAAAAATAAAGGTAAACAAGCTCCGTTTGCCTATTACACTTCATTGATCCAGGTTAATTGTACATGCAACATGATATGACCCATTTTGCATTAAGTTTTGTTTTAATACAGGGGTGGGGAACCTCTGGCCCGTGGGCCGTTTGCACAGGACTTGGGCAACAGCCGCGCTTTTGCTCTCTGCCGGCCCTTTAAATCCCACTGCGTAATGCGAGGACGTGCACGCACCTTGCGTGCGCATACTATAAGGTCCTTACGCAGACCTGTGCCAGCATGTTCAGGGCTTAACTTGTGAGCGGGATAAGCAGCATGAGATTCACTGTGCTCTTTTCCCACTGAAAAAGAGGAGCAGCAGTTTACTGGCTTCCCTGGTGTACATGCCTCCTGGACCTGTGATGTGTGACTTTTTCTCCCTCCCAGTACTGTGAGTCCGCAACCCAGTGCTGTCCCCCCAATGCTGTTTACCTCCTAGTACTGTGTGTACCCCTCAATGCTGTGTGTTTCCTTAGTACTGTTTGTACCCCTCCAGTGCTGTGTGCCCCCAAGTGCTGTGTACTCCCCTAGTGCTGTATGTGCCCCCCAGTGATCTGTATGCTCCCCAGTACTGTCCGTGCCCCCCAGTGCTGTCCGCACCACCAAATGCTGTCCATGCCACCGCCTTTGCTGTCCTTGCCACGGTCAGTGCTGTCTGTGTCCCCTAGTCCTGTCCACGCTCCCCAGTGCTCTGTACCCCACTTGCCACTTTTGTCCGTGCCCCTCCAGTGCTATCCATGCCCCCCTGGTGATGTGTATGCTTCCCCAGGCAAGTCTGTGCCCCCCCTAATGCTGCCACCTAATGCTGTCCTTGCCACTGCCAGTACTGTCCGTGCTGCCACTAGTCCTTTCCTTGTCCCCCATTCCTATCTTTGACTCCAGTGCTGCCCCCGCCAGTGCTGACCCTGCCACCAACAGTGCTCTCCATGCTACCGCCAGTGCTGTCTGTGCTCTCCCAGTGCTGTCCATGACCCCTAGTGATGTCTGTGCCCCAGTTTCTTCTGTGATGTATATGCACCAACCCCTCCTGTGATATATGTGCCCCAGCATCTCCTGTGATGTATATGCCCTAGCCTCTCCTGTGATGTATACCCCACAGCCCCTACTGTGATGTAAATGCCCCCAGCATCTCCTGTGAGTTAAACGCCCCAGCCTCTCATGTGATGTATATGCCACAGCCTCTTCTGTGATGTATATGCTCCCAGCCTCTCCTGTAATGTATATGCCCCTAGCCACTCCTGTAATGCATATGCCCCCAGCCTCTCCTGTAATGTATATGGCTGTGCCCTTAGCCCCTCCTGTGATGTATATGCCCCAGCATCTCCTGTGAGTTAAGCACCCAAGCCTCTCCTGTGATGTATACGCCCCAGACTTTCCTGTGATGCATATGCTCCCAGTCCCTCCTGTGATGTATATGCCCTAGTGTCTGGTGGGATGTATATGCCGGGAGCATCTGATGTGATGTAAATGCCCCCAGCCTCTCCTGTGATGTATATGCCCTCAGCCTCTCCTGTGATGTATATGCCTCCAGCCTCTCCTGTGATGTATATGCCTCCAGCCTCTCCTGTGATGTATATGCCTCCAGCCTCTCCTGTGATGTATATGCCTCCAGCCTCTCCTGTGATGTATATGCCTCCAGCCTCTCCTGTGATGTATATGCCTCCAGCCCCTCCTGTAATGTATATGCCCCCAGCCCCTCCTGTAATGTATATGCCCCAGACTCTTCTGTAATGTATATGCCCAAGCCTCTCCTATGATGTACATGCCCCAGCTTTTCCTGTGATCTATATGTCCCAGCCTCTCCTGTGACATATATGCCCCAGCCTCTCCAGGCTGAAACAAACCTGGAAAAGTAGTTGTAAGAAACAACATGATCAACATCACCGAACACCACAGTCGCACCAAAGAGAAGAAGCTTCAGCCACCACAAAAGGGATGAGTTAATTATTTGACCAAATACGGCCGGGTAATTTTCAAGTTGATCATTTTCTGCGGCCCCTGAAGGTTGGCAGAAAGGTTCAAATGGCCCCTTGCAGTAAAAAGGTTTCCCACTCCTGTTGTAAGACTAGAAATGCCTATCGTGTCATTGTATAAAAGAGGACGTGCAATACAGGGTAATATTGTGGTACCGTGTTAGCCAGAAAAATCAATTGAAATACTATGTCCCAAGAATGACAAAAGTATTTTAGGAGTGATACCTTTATAGGCTAACCAGAAAAATCATATTAGCAAGCTTTCAGAGCACACAGGCTCCTTCTTCAGGCTTATAATTAGTAATTCATTTGTAATTGCCTGAAGAAGGAGCCTGTGTGCTCTGAAAGCTTGCTAATATGATTTTTCTGGTTAGCCTATAAAGGTATCACTTCTAAAATACTTTTGTCATTCTTGGGACATAGTATTTCAATTGATATAAAAGAGGACGTGTCACTTGACATTAATTGGGTCATTAACATTTGTTTTATTCTTTGCAAATTCCACCGTTCTCCTGAATGTATTATTTTTATTCCTGCACTTCTCCCCTCTTGAGATATTGCCATGTTTCCTTTTTTTGCGACTTGTATGTAAATCTAGTTATTGGTTTTTATTTAGAAAACGTGGTACGCTTTTTAATACACTTTGTGTTTCAGTTCCCTCAATCTCTGATTAATGTACCCAAAACTGCTCATTCTTATCTCCGATTATAATTTGAAAACCCCTTACCACTTCTTGTTCCACTCTGAAAAATGAAAGATGGGAGTTTTAACAAATAAACAAAGGAGTTTTGCTGAATACCACAAGCCACATAGCCTGAGCAGTGTTTGTTTCGTTAAATCACTGGAAAAACAGGTTTCATTTATCTGCAGTAATCTCACATTAGTTGCAGCTTTCTCGGTGTAAAGCATATGGCAGAATCCTCAGTACATAAAATATCGTGGTGCCTTAACCCCTTCACGACCGGCCGATTTTTCGCTTTCCGTTTTTTTTTTCGCCATTCTTTTTCTGAGAGACGTAACTTTTTTATTTTTCAGTCAATATGGTCATGTGAGGGCTCATTTTTTGCGGAACGAGCTGTACTTTTAAATGAAACCATAGGTTTTACCATATAGTGTACTGGAAAACGGCAAAAAAATTCCAAATGCCGAAAAATTGCAAAAAAAGTGCAATAGCACTATGGTTTTTGAGATATTTTATTCACTGTGTTTACTATATGGTAAAACTGATGTGTGGGTGTGATGCCTCAGGTCAGTGCGAGTTTGTAGACACCAAACATGTATAGGTTTACTTTTATATAAGGAGTTAAACAAAAATCGGAAGTTTGTCCGAAAAAAATGGCGCACGTTTTACGCCATATTCCGTGACCCGTAGCGTTCTCATTTTTCAGGATCTATGGCTCAGTGCTGGCCTATTTTTTGCATCTCGAGCTGACGTTTTTAACGGTACCATTTTTGCGCAGATGCTACGTTTTGATCGCCTCTTATTGCAGTTTGCGCAAAAGTTGTGGCGACAAAAAAACGTCGTTTTGGCGTTTGGAATTTTTTTGCCGCTACGCCGTATACTGATCAGATTAATTGATTTTATATTTTGATAGATCGGGCGTTTCTGAACGTAGCGATACCAAATGTGTGTATATTTTTTATTTTTTTAACCCTTTAATTTTCAATGGGGCGAATGGGGGGTGATTTGAACTTTTAGGTTTTTTTGTTTTTTTTAAATTTTTTAAAACTTTTTTTTTAACTTTTTTTTTAATTTTATTTTACTAGTCCCCCTAGGGGGCTATTGCGATCAGCAATCCGATCGCTCTGCAGTATTTGCTGATCACAGCTACAAGGCTGTAAACAGCAGATACGCTCTCTTTCTCTTTTGCTGTGCCGCTGGCACAGCGAAAGTGAAAGCAAGTCAGGTGTAGTACAGGAGTCATCACATGACCCTGTGCTACCATGACAACTATCGGAAGTCACGTGATCGCGTCACGTGACTTCCGGTATCGGGCGGTAAGTAAAAGTTTACCGCGATCGCGCTTATAATGGCGCTGTCACATATTGACAGCGCCATATAAGGGGTTAAACGGCATGAGCAGATAACGATTCTGCTCGTGCCTAGCAGGCACACATCTCAGCTGTGAAGATCAGCTGAGATGTGTGCCGATCGCAGCATGATGCTGCCGGCAGAACGCGGGCAGTAACGTTATGACCGCTAGGACGTAATTTTACGGCCCGCGGTCGTTAAGTGGTTAAAGTTTGTGAACCCTTTAGAATAATCCATAAATTTGCATAAATATGACCTAAAACTACACAAGATTTTCACACAAGTCTTAAAATTTAATGAAGAGAAGCAAGTCAAACAAATGAGTCTAAAATATTGGACTTTGTAATTTTTTAAAGCACCACTCCAGCATTTGTTTGTTGTTTTCACCACTGGAGTGATGCTTTTAGCCTAAGGTCCCTGCCCCTAGTAATATACTAATTTTCCTGCATCTTCCCTTTTTACCGAAACTGCTCCGGTCCCACAGAGCCATCTTGCAACCACAAGCTCCGACTGGCTGGAAGTTAGAAGTTACGTCTAGATTTGAGTGAACCCGAGGTTTGATGTTCGGTGTTCATACTAAACACAGATGTTACAAAAAAAACAGAGTTCGGGTGCTTTACATATGAAAACAACATGCGCAAACATTGCTATGTTCAGGTATGCTTGGTCCTCAGCCAAGGGCAAGTCAATTGCAGTGTTTGAATGGCTCGAACTGGGGGTAACAACAGAGTGATCAGATTTACTGTGCACCAAACAAGAGAAATAGAAAACCCCACCTACCTGTCCCGGAAGTGTTCTGTTTATGACAAGCTGCATGTGGGCGGAGACCCGAACTGCCCAATTAGAGACTCCCTTTGGGGTTCAGGTTAAGTCCGGGTTCCAAACCAAACTTTATATAAAGCCCGGCTGCACCCACTAAACTGAACATCCACGAGTTCACTCATCTCTAGTTACAAAATCAAGCTCTCAAAGTAAGTCTATGAGAGCCAGAATGAGGCTTTCATAGACTTGCATCGAAGAATGACCTCTGGCTAGTTCTGTGAAGTACTGGAGCTAGCCAGCAGGTTACAAACTGCTGGAGACTGACAGGAGCAGCTGTAAACAAAAGTGAAGATGGTGGTAGGTTAGTATAAGAGTAGGGTCAAGGAACTTAGATTTAAAGTACCACTGCAGAAGTAATATTTAAAAATGCTGGAGTGGTGTTTTAAAACAAGTACTTTTAGGCCAAACATCATCTCTGCAAATTGAGCTTTTATCCTAAGTCATATGGCAAGGCCACTTAAAGTGAATGTGTCAGCAGGTTTTTACTACCTCAACTGGGAGCAACATGATGTAGGCAAGTAGATTCTGAATTCAATGGTGTAGCACTTAGATTACTGACTTCAGCCGTTCTGACACAATCTGAATTTTTCGGTTTAGTCATATAGCTGAGCTCAGGGGGCTGTCCCCGCCCACTCCAGACTCTCTGTACAGATTGTTAATTGACAGTGAGGTGTCCATCAGAGGAGTGGATATGTTGGACTTCTCTGCACTTGAGTTTCTAGTCCTGCAATGATAAGGTTCCTGCTGCTTAAACAAACATAGAAAATAAAAGATTGGACTGTGACAAAACAAGCATGCCTGAACTTTCTCTGTGTTAATCCTTGTGACATGCTGGCTTCATCTTACATAGCAAAAACCTGCTGACACATTTCCTTTAAAAGGTTGATATTGACTTTTACGATTGCTAATTCCAATAGGTTGCACTAGAGTTCAAGTCCTCTTCCTCTCTGAAGAGGCAATTTGCATATTTAATTTCCCAGAAGAGCATTGCAAGGCATTTAAGACTCCTCACACTGGAAAGCCAGACCTAGCATGTCACTCTCCATCAAAAGAAACCTTACCCCTTAGATCTAATTTTAAAATTAGGACACATGAAAGGCTCTGGGCCTTATGAGGGGAAAAGTGCATTCTTAATCATACAGTGACTCTGTAAAGGATATACGACACGCCCACACTGGGGCCTGGGGTGACTCGTTACTGGGTAGTGGTTCTGCTCCTGGTATGCCGCGGAGGCGAGGCCCGGTTCCATGACCCCGGCGATGTCGTTTAGTAAAAAGGAAGGGGATGATGACAGTTTATTTGTGACGCTACCTGTGTTATGTGGCAAGTTGGGTGCTGCCGCTGCGAGATGGGGACTTCTGGGGAAGATGGTGACGCAGCTTAGATGCTGGGCCCCAGGGCGGATGGGGGTAATAGTAGGTGATGGCGGGGGTTGCAGAGCGGGAGGCGCAGGTGAATGACGAAGCGACACAGGGATGCAGTCTCAAAGTTTTTACTCACTGTAGCAGGTTCAAAGGTAACACAACATGCCAGTGACTGCCCTTGGAAAGGTTTCACTGTGATGGGCTCCAGCCCATCCCAGGTAGATCGGAAGTCGAGTCCGGTTCACCTTTCTTGTGTGTACCTTCCCTGGCTGTCTTCCTGCGCTTACTTCTCCCTCCTGCTTTGCGCCCTCACACACTGAACTCTGTGCCGGTGCCCCTTGACCCTTTTGGGTGGTGTCAAGCTCTATCCCTTGGTCTTTTGGGGTCACATTTCAGCAAATTCGTGTGTGGATGTGGCCTTGGTGCTTGCAGTCCCCTCGGTCTCTGGTTTTACTAGCGGAGTACGTAGATTCTTCTCCTCTAGCCTAGGGTCCAGTCCCCGATTTGCAACCTAGTCCTTCCACCCAAAGGTTAGATGTGGAACAAGGCCACGGGAGTATGTTGCACTTCCCCATGGTCTCTAGGACCTCTTCTATCTTGCGCCTGGGTCGAGCCGTGCCAGCTCCAGACCACAGGTTTTTCCTCCTCCACCGCTCATTCACACTCCACTGACACTACTGTGTGTTCCCACTCTTAAGCCTCCACCCTCCCGGCCTGGCTTCGGGTGCAATATGCCTTTGCCATGTCTAATGAGGTGTTGCTGAATGAGAGTGTTGTGTTTTGCGTGAACCGGTGATGACCTTCTCCATACTCAGGATGGAATACCACACCTCTGGATGAGGTGCAGTATCTCTGTGGCGACTGAAGCCTCAAGGGCGCCACTTATACAGTAGATGTTGCATTAGAAGAATTCAGTTCTGCCAATTGCATTTACTATTAATTTACGGAATGTGTTCATTTTTTGGGCATATTTTTCCAAGGACCAACATATAATTGGGGCCAAGTTGTGATCCGTAGCCCCAGGTAATTGCACTATTATATTTGGTTGCTATTACATATAATTTTTGGTACTCAAAAGCAGGAGGTCAAAATTAATACAATTTAGGGCTCATGCTGATTATTAATCATATAGGAAACATACAGCACACTGATCCATGTTATTCCAGAGTGTTGTTCAGATGAACGATGTTCTCCTTAGTCCTATTGTCAATGAGAAAATAAATTACAGCATGCACAACTTTCTTCCAAGTCTCTGATGAGACTCACACATTCACGTCTAGGGTACATGGAAAAAATCAGATCTCACACACAACTTGCAAGTGGCATCCAATTTTTATGGATAGATTTCCATTACAAACTTAGGAAATTACATTTGATCATGTACATTTTTTAATGTAGTTTTTCAAAACTGATCACACACGGAGGTCACGTGGATTTCAAACGGATGGAAAAAACTGAAACAGATGATTTTTCTGGATGAAACTTGGATGATTTTTCACATGCTTGTCTGCTGTCACCCTTATTGATAGGCCCCCACTGACCATAAGAGCTTACACTTTTCAGGAGAGAGAGAGAGGGTTCCACTGACCATAAGAGCTTACACTTTTCAGGACAGAAAGAGAGCCCCGCTAGCCATAAAAGCTTATACTCTCCAGGTTATAGAGGGCCCTACTAACTAAAGAGCTTATATTTCACAGAAGAAAAAGAGAATTACCCACTGACTTTGGAGATTGAAATCGACTCTGCCGTATAAACTGTGCTGCACTGGGAACCGCTGATTTCTGATGGCCCAGATAGCGAACACCATTGTACAAGATATGATCTGTAAGCTATCATAGCTTGTGGCATTATGGGCAAACCTAATCCACTCTCTGATCTTGCAGCAGTGTGGAAATTATTTCAGGTACAGTGGGTATGGAAAGCAGCCATTTAGTAAATTCAAAACACTTCATTTTTTTTCTCATTAATGTACTCTCTGCACCCCAACTTGACAGAAAAAAAACAGAAATGTCAACATTTTTGCAAATTTATTAAACAATAAAAACTGAAATATCACATGGTCATAAGTATTCACACCCTTTGCTCAGACACTCATATTGAAGTCACATGCTGTCCATTTCCTTGTGATCCTCCTTGAGATGGTTCTACTCCTTCATTGGAGTCCAGCTGTATTTACTTAAACTGATAGGTCTTCATTTGGAAAGGCACACACCTGTCTATATAATACCTCACAGTACATGTTAGACCAAATGAGAATCATGAGGTCAAAAGGAACTGCCCAAGGAGCTCAGGCACAGAATTGTGGCAAGGCACAGATCTGGCCAAGGTTACAAAACAATTTCTGCAGTACTCAAGGTTCCTAAGAACACAGTGGCCTCCATAATCCTTAAATGGAAGAAGTTTGGGACCACCAAAACTCTTCCTAGACCTGGCCATCCAGCCAAACTCAGCAATCCTGGAAGAAGAGCCTTGGTGAGAGAGTTAAAGAAGAACCCCAAGATCACTGTGGCTGAGCTCCAGAGATGCAGTAGGGAGATTGGAGAAAGTTCCACAAAGTCAACTATCACTGCAGCCCTCCACCAGTCAGACCTTTATGGCAGAGTGGCCCAACGGAAGCCTCTCCTCAGTGTAAGACATATGAAAGCCTGCATACAGTTTGCAAAAAAACACATGAAGGACTCCCAGACTTTGAGAAATAAGATTCTCTGGTCTGATGAGACAAAGATAGAACTTTTTGGTGATAATTCTAAGCGGGATGTGTGGAGAAAACCAGGCACTGCTCATCACCTGCCCAATACAATCCCAACAGTGAAACATGGTGGTGGCAGCATAATGCTATGGGGGTGTTTTTCAGCTGCAGGGACAGGACGACTGGTTGCAATTGAAGGAAAGATGAATGCAGCCAAGTACAGAGATATCCTGGAAGAAAATCTCTTCCAGAGTGCTCTGGACCTCAGACTTGGCCGAAGGTTCACCTTCCAACAAGACAATGACCTAAGCACACAGCTAAAATAACAAAAGGAGTGGCTTCAGATCAACTCTGTGACCATTTTTGACTGCCCCAGCCAGAGCCCTGACCTTAACCCAACTGAGCATCTCTGGAGAGACTTGAAAATGGCTGTCCACCAACGTTCACCATCCAACCTGATGGAGCTGGGGAGGATCTGCAAGGAAGAATGGCAAAGGATCCCCAAATCCAGGTGTGAAAAACGTGTTGCATCATTCCCAAGAAGACTCATGGCTGTACTAGCTCAAAAGGGTGCTTCTACTCAATACTAAGCAAAGGGTCTGAATAACTTATGTGATATTTTATTTTTTTGTTGAATAAATTTGCAAACATTTCGACATTTCTAGGTTTTTTCTGTCAAGATGGGGTGGAGAGTGTACATTAATGAGAAAAAAAATGATTTTTTTTTTAATTTACCAAATGGCTGTAATGAAACAAAGAGTGAAAAATTTAAAGGGGTCTGAATACTTTCCGTACCCACCCACAGTAAGTTTTTTTTGCGCACCAGGTATCGAATCTCAAAATGTTCACATTTGTGTGACACTATGTATTTAATGAAATTTGACTCAAACTTGATCCTTTGCAGATCGATGCACACATTTCCACTTATAAGCCATGCAATGCTCCTTAGGGAATTTAAATATGTAACTATTTTTTTCCAAAAGAAAGAGGGCTTGAATCTATTGGAGGTAGCAATCGGAAAGGTCAATATTGAATCTTTAACAAGCCTTGCCATATGACAGGGTAAGAAGCCAAACAAGCCAGGATTTTTGCCTCTCATCAGTGTAAAGTAAAAGATCTGATTTGGCTGGTGGAAAGGTCTCTGACAGGAGGACTAAGTGGGAAAATGGACTCAAAATGGACTCCGGATATGGTAGCTATCATATTACAGTTCAAAGTATTGTTTGGTATAGATTTATGTCTATACAGAGAGACATAAAGAACAAGATGCAAGTAAATTCTTTAAAAAGTGGAAAACATTTGCTAAATCCACTACCCTAGGAAAGACATGCAAGATTTAGTCCACCCATTTTGTTACACTGAATGGTACTGTACAGAAGACTTGATGGGGACTTTGGGTATCATGAGACTGAAGAACTGAACAGGACTTCGACAAAGGAATGTCATTTAGGTTTCATCATTGGGACTTGTGTTACGTGATTTTCCTACGGGGTTTCCACCGTGAGATAGCAGATCCTAATGTACTTTACCATCTGGGTGAGATATTCCACCATTCCTCATGTATCATCATGTAGTTAATGTGAAATACAGTTAGGTCCATATACGGTATGTTTGGACAGTGACAACATTTTTCACATTTTTGTTCTGTACATTAACACAATGGATTTTGAACAAAACAATTCAGATACAGTTGAAGTTCAGACTTTCAGCTTTAACTTAGTGGGTTGAACAAAATGATTGCACAAAAATGTGAGGAACTAAAGCATTTTTAAACTCAATCCCTTCATTTCAGAGGTTCAAAAGTAAATTGGACAAATTAAATATTTGGAAATAAAATGTTAACTTCTAATACTTGGTTGAAAACTCTTTGTTGACAATGACTGCCTGAAGTCTTGAAATCATGGACATCACCAGACCCTGTGTTTCCTCCTTTTTAATGCTCTTCTGGCCTTTGCTGCAGTGGGTTCTGGTTGCTGTTTGTTTGTGGGCCTTTTTGTCCTAAGTTTAGTCTTTAAAAAGTAAAATGGATGCTCTATTGGGTTGAGGTCAGGTAACTGACTTGGCCATTCAATAATATTCCACTTCTTTGCTTTAACCCCATAGCGACGGCCTAACGTCTCAAGACGTCGGAAAAACAGGGTATTTATTCTGTTCCGACGTCTTGAGACGTCAGGCCGGAAAAAGCTTGTAGCGCCCCCCAGTGACGAAAAATCTCGGGGGTTTCAGCTACCGGAGGTAGCTGAGACCCCCAAGATTATGAATCGGGGTGTTTTTTTTGGACCCCGTTAATGCGATCGCCGGTATACACCGTATACCGGCGACAACATTAAAAAAAAAAAAATGGCCGGTAAAATTGATTTATTTCTCATCTGACGTGATCAAACATGTCAGATGAGAAATAAATATAATCCTCTAGTGCCCCCAAAGCCCCCGGTACCGGAGAGTCCCCCCACCACCCCTACCCCCCCTCCGGAAAATCCAAGATGGCGCCGACGCGCGCTGAAAACTGCCGCCGCCGCCGGCTCTGTATTCATTTCCCTCCGATCTGAAATGATCAAACATTTCAGATCGGAGGGAAATGTCCTCCCCCTGACCCCTCCTCCGGTACACCGGAGATCTCTGGTCCCCGGAGCCCCCTCCGGTTCTCCAGAGCCGCCTCCCCCCTCCCCCCTCCGGAGCGTGGAAAATGGCGGCCGCATTCATCCTACTCTTTCTGCCGCATGTGACACGTCACATGCGGCAGAAAGTTGTCCCCAGGTCCCCCCGTCACCCTCCGTCACCCCCCCAGCCCCCGGTCATACGTTACCTGTCTGCTGGTGCTCCGGCCCCGCGATCACGCCGCCTCCTTCTCTTGAATGCTGGCGGCGCATGCGCAGACAGCGGCTGTCAGCTGGATCCCTGCAAGCAGGGATCCTGCTGACGTCGCTGATGCACAGGCTCCACTGTGGACCGGGGGAGGGTGAGTGCAGTGATCTGCAGCCACACTCCTCACATGGAGAGGCTGCTGTTCCAGAAAATGGGGGGTACGTTCTGTGAGCGTGCCCCTCATATTCTGGAATGAGGTTACTGCAGGTCACTCTGCCCTAGGTTGGACCGGGGCAGTGTGAGTGCAGTATTCTCAGATTACTGCACCCACACTGCTCATGGAGAGCTTGCTCTTCCAGAAAATGGGGGATACGTTCCCTGAACGTGCCCCCCATATTCTAGAAGATCCAGAGACGGCGTGGGACCTCAAAAATGGATTACAGCGACCGAAATTTATTTATTTACAATAAATTGGTAAAAGAGGAATGTTTCGGGGAGTTTTTTTTCAAATAAATTTTTTTTTTGTCTTTATTTTTTTCTATTTCTTGACTGGGTTAGTGATGTCGGGTATCTGTTCAGATGCCGTGACATCACTAACCCCAGGGCTTGATGCCAGGTGACATTACAGCTGGTATCAACCCCATATATTACCCCATCTGCCACCGCACCAGGGCGCGGGATGAGCTGGAGCGAAGCGCCAGGATTGGCGCATCTAATGGATGCGCCACTTCTGGGGCGGCTGCGGCCTGCTATTTTTAGGCTGGGAAGAGTCCAATAACAGTGGCTCTTCCCACCCTGAGAATACCAGACCCCAGCTGTCTGCTTCACCTTGGCTGGTGATCTAATTTGGGGGGACCCCACGTTTCTTGTTTTTTTTTAAAAAACGCCTGGGGAGCCCTCCAAATTGATCACCAGCCAAGGTGAAGCTGTCAGCTGTGGTTTGCAGGCTACAGCTGTCTGCTTTACCCTAGCTGGCTATCAAAAATAGGGGGGACCCCACGTCGTTTATTTTAATTAATTTTTTGGGGGGCTAAATACAAGGCTAGGCACCCTTTAGTGCCACATGAAAGGCACTAAAGGGCGCCAGCTTAGAATATGCAGGGGGTGGGACGTTATATTTGTTTGACATCTATCCATTCATCCATTGTAGCATTTTAGGCTGTGCGCCCACAATCGGGATTTGCAGCGTTTTGGGCGCAGAGTGTTTTCCCTGCGTCCATAACGCTGCATTGTGCAGTAGAAGCACAGTGGAAGGATTTTTAGAAATCCCATGCCCAATGTGCTTGCCCAATGTACTTCTCCGCAGCATAAACCGACCTGTGGCGCAGCTTCCCGAGCCTCAGCATGTCAATTTATGCTGCGGAGATGAGTGTTCTCTGCAGGTAGCATAGAGCTCCACAGCGGCCTGAACCCAAATCGTGGGCATGGGCAGCTGCGTTCTCCCGTGGACAACACTCACATCTCTGCAGGAGGCTGACACTGTGTACTAGACGCCGTGTCGCTGGATCATGGCCACATAGCCTAAAAGTGAGACATTTGTTGCTACAGCAACATTTTTGTGAAGTACCTGTGGATTCAAAATGCTACTATACTCCTGAATAAAATCCAGTTTCCAAAATGGAGTCACTTGTGGGGGGTTTCGAATGTATAGGTACCCAAGGGGCCCTGCAAATGTGACATGGTGCCCGCAATTTATCTCAACTTTTCCAGAATTCAAATGGTGCTCCTTCCATTCCAAGCCCTCCCATTTATCCAAACAGAGGTTTTTGGCCACATGTGGGGTATCCCTGTGCTCATAAGACATTGGATAACAACCTGTTGGGTCCACGGTTTGTTGTTGTCTCTTGAAAAAGTGAGAAATTTGATGCTGAAGCAACATTTTTGTGAAAAAAATGAAAATTTTCAATATGGCAACCTAAGCTTATCAAAATCTGTGAAGTATTCGTGGATTCAAACTGCTCACTATACACCTAGATAAAAGCCTTGAGGTGTCTTGTTTCCAGAATGGAGTCACTTGTGGGGGACAGCCACTGTTTAGGCACCTCAGGGGCTCTCCAAATGCAACCTGGCGTCCGCTATTGATTCCAGCCAATTTTGCAGTCAAATGGCACTCCTTCCCTTCCGAGCCCTGCTGTGCACCCAAACAGTTGATTTCCACCACATATAAGGTATCGCCAAACTCAGGAGAAATTGCACAATAAATGTTATGCTGAATATTTTCCTTTTACTCTTGTAAAAAAAAAAGCTACCTGGTTGAAATAACAATTTTGTGGTAAAATTTTATTTTTTTTTTTTCATGGCTCAACGTTATAAAATTCTGTGAAGCACCTGGGGGTTCAGGGTACTCACCAAACATCTAGATAAATTCCTTGAGGGGCCTAGTTTCCAAAATGGGGTCACTTGTGCGGGGTTTCTGCTGTTTAGGTACCTTAGGGGTCCTCCAAATGTGACATGGTGCCCGCAATCTTTTTCAGCCAAATTTCCTTTCCAAAATTCAAATATTGCCCCTTTCGTTCCAAGCCCTCCCATTTGTCCAAACAAAGGTTTCAGACCACATGTGAGGTATCACATGTGGTTAACAAACCTTGAGGTCAAATTTTTGGAATTACCTCTTGAAAAAGTGAGAAAATTGATGCTAAAGCAACATTTTTGAGAAAATTATTAAAATTTTCAATATGACAACGTAACGTTAACAAAATCTGTGAAGTACCTGTGGATCTAAAATGCTCACTATACCCCTAGATAGAATCCTTGAGGGGTCTAGTTTCCAAAATGGTGTCACTTGTGAGGGATTTCTTCTGTTTAGGTACCTTAGCGGACCTGTAAATGCAACATGGTGCCCGCAATCTATTTCAGCCAAATTTGCTTTCCAAAATTCAAATATTGCTCCTTCTGTTCCGAGCCCTCCCATTTGTCCAAACAGAGGTTTCTGATCACATGTGGGGTATTGGCGCGTTCATAAGAAAGTGGGGAACAAGTTTTGGGGTCCATTTTGTTGTGTTATTTCTTCTAAAAGTGAATAAATTTGGGTTAGAGCAACATTTTTAGGTAAAATTTAATTTTTGCTTTTTTTCATTCCACATTGCTTTTGTTCATGTGAAGCACCAGAAGGGTTAATAAACTTCTTGAACGTGGTTTTGAGTACTTTGGGGGGTGCAGTTTTTAGAATGGTGTCACTTTTGGGTATTTTCTATCATCTAGGCCTCTCAAAGTCACTTCAAATGTGATGTGGTCCCTAAAAAAATGGTTTTGTAAATTTTGATGTAAAAATGAGAAATCGCTGATAAACTTTGAACCCCTCTAACTTCCTAACAAAAAAAAATTTTGTTTCCAAAATTGGTCTGATGTAAAGTAGATAAGTGGGAAATGTTATTTATTAACTATTTTGTGTCACAGAAATCTCTGGTTTAACGGTATAAAAATTCAAAAGTTGAAAATTGCAAAATTTTCAAAATTTTTGCCAATATTCAATTTTTTTCATAAATAAACGCAAAAAATATTGTCCTAAATTTGGTACTAACACGAAGTCCAATATGTGACGAAAAAACAATCTCAGAATCACCGGGATCCGTTGAAGCGTTCTAGAGTTATAACCTCATAAAGTGACACTGGTCAGAATTGCAAAATTTGGTCTGGTCATTAAGGTGAAAATTAGCTCCGTCACTAAGGGGTTAATAAACCATTAGGTTGCTTTATGTTTTGGATCATTGTCCATCTGAATCATGAAATGCCAACCAATCAATTTGGCTGCATTTGGCAGGATTTCAGCTTACAGTGTTTCTGTAAACCCCAGAATTCATCCAGCTGCTTAAATTCATCCAGCTGCTTCTGTCCTGTGTCACACCATCAATAAACACTAGGAGCCCAGTGTCACTGGCACCCATGCATGCCCAAGTCATCACACTGCCTCACCGGGTTTTACAGATGATGTGGTAGGAGCTATACCATGCCTTCACCATACTTTTTTATTTCTATCATTCTGGTTGAGAATGCTTTTCCAGAACTGTCCTGTTTTTTGAAGTTTTTTTTTTTTAGCAAAGTCCAATCTAGGCTCTTTATTCTTGAGGCTTATGAATGGCTTGCACTGTGCAGTGAACCATTTGTATATCCTTTCATGTAGTCTTCTCTTTATGGTACATTTGTATATTTATATGCCTACATCCTGCAGAGTGTTGTTCACTTGGCTGGATGTTGTGAAGGGGTTTTTCTTCGTCATGGTAATTATTCTGTGATCATCCACCACTGTTGTCTTCCGTGGGCGTCCAAGTCTATTTGCATTGTTGAGGTCACCAGTGCTTTCTTCCATTCTCAGGAAGTACCAAACTGTAGATTTAGCCACTCCTAATATTGTAGCAATGTCTTGGATTTTTTTTCTGTTTTTGCAGATGACGGATGCATGGAGAGCTCCTTTGACCGCATGTGTACTTCTCAGCAAAAATTTCAAAATGCAAGCACCACACCTCAGATTAACTCCAGGCCTTTTATGTGCTTAATTGAGAATGAAATAACAAAGGAATTACCCACACCGGCCCATGAAACAGCCTTTGAGTCAATTGTCCAATTACTTTTGGGCCCTTTAAAACCAAGGTGGCACATGCAAAGGAGCTGAAACTCCTAAACCTTTCATCAAATTTGAATGTGGATACCCTCAAATGAAAGCTAAAAGTCAGGACTTTATAGAACTATAACTTGAATATGTTTCAGTACACAGGTAAAAAAAAAACTAAATTTGTGCCAGTGTCCAAATATATATGGACCTAACTGTAGTTAGCTAAACTTCCAGTCCCTTTAATTTGTGCAATGCACAATTTTCTTTGATATTTTGTAACCTCTAATAAGCATTTGTCTTTTTTTGTTGATTTAAAACTATTACAAAATTAATAAAAAGTTAAGAAAAAATTGAGTTTATTTTTTTTCAGAGGGAAAGAAGTCAAATTCAGAATTGACATTAAGCACTTACTTTATTAACAGAATGATTATACAACGGAGTTTAAAATTTTCATAGTCAATATGTTTTTTTTTGTGGAGTTGCTTGGAAGGTGTAGTTTCGGCTTTAATCCTCAGTCATCATCATAACCACACTATAGTCTTGAAGGAACCTTACAGTTTTTGCTGTCACCTGTACACAGCCTTGTCAGTCATGGTATTACTCCAGGATCTTTGTAAAAAAAAAAACAAAACAAAAAAAAAAAAGCCAGCATACATAAGCGTCACTTCCTATTTTGCGGAAGACTTACTAGTGGCAATCGCTGTATTAGTGTACATTTTCCATGTGATTGAAAAAGATAGGAGGAGATGACAGGCACCATAAAAAAAGACAACTTCTTCTTTCCGAGACAGTGATAGCAGGCGCAGAAGTAGAAGACTGTCTTGTGTCTCTTAGCATGGTGGGGAGATATAGAAAGTGTGAAATATTTTCAGGTATGTATTATGTTGCTTTCTTATTTATACATATCTCAGCTGTAATCATATCATGTACATAATCCATCATGCCACACTGGAAGTGGGTTTTCTTTAAACTTATGAGACGTGATGCAAGGTTGCTGCCTGGCAAAGCCACTTACATGGCACGTGTACATTTTTAATTGTAGTCTACTATAGATGTGTATCCTGCTATAAATGAAAGAGATGCTGATATTTGAGAATTTGCAATTAGAAAGAGCCAAAATCAGAACAGAACTTATAGATTCATAAAAAAAGGAATGGGATGAGAATTACAAACAGATCATTACTTACCTCCCCTGCTCCATCGCAGGCACTTCTTTGCTGCCACTAGTCTTTGTTGACAGCCTGCAGAGGTGATGTCACTTCGACAGCTCCATGGCCAATCACTGGCTCAGCAACTTGTGCCGTCTACATCAGCAGAGATGCGCAGCTTAGCGATTTGCAGCAGCACTGTTGATATAATGTCACTGCTGCAGCCTGTCACTAAGAACCAGAGGAGGGAGTAAAGAGCCGGGATTGGAGCAGGGGTAGTTAACTTGATATCTTGATATTTATATTCCATGGGAGCCTATAAAGTAAAATATATATATATATATATATATATATATATATATACATACATTCTGGAAAAACCCTTAAAACAATTCTGCACTGATCATTAACACTGAGTCATAGGGTTTTTTCATGAGTTATAAATAACACTTTTAATATTGTGCTTAAAGACTAACATTTTTCTATGTGAAGTATTTTCATAGGAAAAAACCCTTGAGGTTAGTGTAACACTTCCACAGTGCAATGATTACATGCAAATCTGCCATATTGGTTTTGTGGTTTTCCTGGGCTAAACCTAACTAGAAAAGCATAGTAGGATAACTTAAGGTTAATTCTACAATATAGGAGTATTAAAAAAAGTCATAAGTGCTACTAGGGTAAGCTTTGCTGTTATTTACTGTATATTATTTTACTATATTGTTTGTAAGAACTCGCTTCTTCTGTTATCAATGGGGAAGCTGAGGAAACTACATGCACCCACTCGTGATTCTAAATTGGAAACTTTTCTTTATATTACATTCATTTAAATGAATTGGTGACCGTGTTATACCTGATTGTACACAAAATGCTTCACCTATATGGTTCTCTATTAGGTACCTACTTTCATGTCAATGCTAATGGCAGATGCCTCATCTTATTGCATTGCAAAATCTGTCCAGGAATGATTTGGAGAACATGAAAAAGAGTTCAAGGTGTTGATTCAACTTGCAGATTTAGAAAAGCTCATTAAGACTTCCCTCACATGCCTGTGTCTCCAGTATGTGCGGTGTCCATTTTCACACGTACTGGAGACACATTCACATCCATACTCATTAAAATAGGTGTTGATTTTTACTATGGATAACAAAAGACAATAGAAGTCTATGGGTCTGTGAAAAACACGCACAGCGCACGGACGAGAATTAAATGCATTCAAAGAATTACTGATTTTTAAGTGTTAAAGATGTGTAAAGATGATAGAGATAGAGATAGATAAATAGAGTTTACAGCTATTAACCAAATAAATAATTAAAAGAAAAGATGTAGGTCCTCCCAATTTTTGATAAGCAGCAAAGGTTAAGCAGACAGTTGCGGGCTGTCAGCAGAATGCCAGCTGACACTACACAGCTAACAGCAACCCCATAAACTATTAACCCAATTACCATTGCAGTAGGACAATCGGGAAGAGCTCAGGCGAATTTGGTGCATCTAATGTGATGTGCCACTTCTGAGGTATCTGTGGGATGGTATTGATAGGCTGGTAAGGGCCCAGTAACCATGGACCTTTCCAGTATAATAAAACCAGCCCCCAGCTGTCTGCTCTACCTTTGCTGGTTATGAAAAATGTGTTTAGGGGGAACATATTTTTTTCTTTTATTAATTTGTTTGGCTAATAGCTGTAAAATGTATCTATCTATTTATCTTTGCACATCACATCTTTAATACAAAAAAACATTCATTTTGGTGTTATGCGTTTTTTCCGCTATGTGTCACACAGACAGCACACCTATGTTACATACGTACACATGGATGGCACACGGATATCACATGGATGACGCATATATACACTCGGATGGCCACAAGGATGATGAAAACGGAAAGTGCTACACATGCAATTTTTTCTTGGACATATGAAGGGGGACTAAAACAGACCATCTATTGGGTGTGCTGGTGTAACACTATTGTACGTTCTGAGGATTTCGATAGCGTTAGGGCAATGACAACCAGAGACGAGTTCTTGGTACAAGATGTTTATAATATGTAACCACGGTAGATACACAACGGAACAAACACAGTAGAACACACACACGAAATACCTTCCCGAAACGGAGCGAAGGGGATTCCCGGGGCCACGCACCGGACTCCCCCAGGGAGACCACCAGAGCGAACCCCTATACAGGGACTGTCCGGCAATCACCCCGAAAGGCCTAAATGCGCAGCAGCCGGGACACAAGGGGCAAGTGGTAAAGTCCAGAAGTGTCCGTACGGGATGATAGTCCAGAGTGGTTACGAACCAGAAGGAACCGGGCCGAAGTGCTGACCAAAGACGGCAGACGGAGTCCGGGCACAGCTTGGAGAAACCGGGTATGGTCCAGAGTCGGTCGGTAGTCTTTCAGAAGGATCCAAAAGGCAATCAGGAAGTAGAAGCAGCAAAGCAGGAGCACACAGCAAGCAGTATACTCAGGCACTGGACTAGGCTTAGAGGCGGCCTTTTAAGCAGCTGGACAGGAAGTAGGGCAACAGAACATTAAACTCCATGTTAACTGAGGGCAAGCTCTTTCAAAAGAGAACTGGAAAACCCGGAAACCTGACAGCTGGAAAAACAAGTACAAATCTTGGGGGCTCCACCTCTTAAAATATCTGCTGCCAGATATCAATCAGACACCTTCTGAGGTCTTGTAGAGGTAAAGCATCAACAGAGTAGGTACTCAAATTCCTTGCGTTCACTGCTTGCTTCCTTGTGTCTTGGCTGCATCAGTGACATAAGGCTGACAGCTCGTGTCATTACTGTAGCCTATCCCTGACCTCAGCAGCTTGTGTCGTCTACCGTACCACAGCCGCTGAGCTTATTGATTGACTACAGTGATGCACACTATTGACATGACATCACATCTGCAGCCCAAACTGACTAGGTATTTTAGAGCATTTCCAGGTAATTTTCCTGAAAGAGGAAAACCCCTTTAAAGCACGTAGAGCTGTAGACAGATATGACACTATCTGTTAAGCTTTTGTTTTCATCCTGGACAACGCCTTCAACTTTTTTGTGTCATTTACATCCTCATCTGTCCAGTTGCATTAAAACATAAAATATAGCTATAAGCTTCAAGGACATGGTAGGTGCAGAAGCAGTAATATTAACTCTAAAGCCTCATGTAAACGTTTTGTAATTTGAAAGGAAGTTGTTGCTTAATACTATTTAGGTCTTTCTACATGTCCTCATAACCTCATTCTCTTATGAACACAAACCACAGTGACGCATTACAATGCAGTCCATCAAAGCCATTGGGGCATTAGGCAGAATTTAGAATGGAGAGCTGAAGCACTTGATAAGAATGGGTTTCCATATCATTTATATTATAAATAGAATGGTTGTCCGCTTAAGAGAATCTCTGTCCATCCTGCGAATAGCATAGCAAATCTCTGTAAATTAAGTGGGACAGTAAGACTTGCAATAAACATTGTAAGGGTGTGATCTGACCTAAAAATTGTAAGCTGCTACTGGACAACCCCTTCTGCTCCACATAAAATTAGAAAAACACATACCTCCCACTCCAGGCCCATACCAGCAATGTCTTCCATTATAAGTGGGACTGCACAAACCACAGATAGTGTTAGGCCATGTGCACACCATGAGTATTTGGTGAGTTTTTTACCTCAGTATTTGTAAGGCAAAACCAGGAGTGGATAAAAAATGCAGAAGTGGTGATGGTGTTTCTGGAGCAGCCAGGGATATGGGTTACTCGGTTCCGGGCAGTGTCTCTCTTGGGAATGTCACAATGGTGGCCGTTACCCGGTTCTGTGCCCTGGGCCCTTTTTGTAATGGGGATATTTACAAGAGATCTGTGAATAAGTTATTCATGACACCACTTGCGGTGTTGCGGCTAAGTATAGGAAGCCGCGGCTGCACTGTCTCTACTGGGGCTGATGGTATGGCAGCTAGTATGGTAGTCCCTCCGCAAGTAGGGTATTGCCCCAGCGGGTGTATGGTGCCAGTGGACGTCGGAAGAATGAGTCCAGACAGGTATTCAGTGCAACTGGTTTACTCAATGTTCTTAAGGTGTTAGCTGGTTGTCCATGGCCGGCTGGTTTGGCCTCCAGGTCCCCTTCATCCCAGTGCCAGTCTGGTTCTCTGGTACCTTCTTGCCCTGCACCTATCTCTGGTAAATAAGTCCCCGTGGTATGGAACACTGGTGGTCCCCGATTTGTGGTTTGTTCACCTCTGTCCGCTTTATGGTAGTGTGAACCCTGTGGGCTTGGAGTCTCTGGTCCTTTCTTCGGCTCTCCCTTTGCTACTGAGTCTTCCGATTCTTTAGGGTCAGCAAGGTCCTTGATGGTCCCCTTTTCTGTACAGGTGTTAACAGGTCGGCTTGAAGCTCTTTCCTGTCCTAGGGTCCTGTACCCTGTTGGTGCGTAGTTCCGGGAGTACTCCACCGTACTCCACCGGCAACCACCTCTCCTGGGTACCAGGTCATCGTCAACCCGAGTCAGGTAGTCACTTCACTTCCACCTTTACACCTCGGCTGTCAACTCTAGACTGACTACTCTCCACAGTCTGACACTCCCACCTGGTCAACTAGTGGACTGGAGTGGCTCCACCTCTAGTCGGCCATCCATGGTCCCACCCTAGCTGGGTACCATTGTATGGGGGATTGTTGGGGAAAACTGGGATTACCTGGGTTTTTCGTGTTACCGGCACCAAGGTTCTGGGTACCTAAGGGGGTAGGCCCCGCATCCTGGTGGGGATGCAGAACCTTGTAGCACCCTGATGGTCTCATGGGCGCTACATTTTTATTATACTTTTTCTCTGATTGTTCCACTTCTGGTTTTGGCTTACAAATACTGAGGTAAAGAAAACTTACCAAACACTCAGTGTGCACGTGGCCTTACTTTCCTTCCTTGGACTGAGTTTCTACTTCTGCTCCTAGATTCTGCTGTGTTAGGCCACAAGCACACATTCAAAATTTGGCGATTTTTTTCCACTCCGTATTTGTAAGCCAAAACCAGGAGTAGGTTAAAAAATGCAGAAGTGGTGCCCGGGTTTCTATTATACTTTTCCTCTGATTGCTCCTGGTTTTGGCTTCCAAATAGCGAGGTAAAAAAAACTCACCCAATTCTTTGTAAGGGTGTGATCTGAGCTAAACAATGTAAGCTGCTACTGGACAACCTCTTCTAAGTACTGCACATAAACTTAGAAAAACACATACTTCCCACTCCAGGTCCATTCCAGCAATGTCTTCCATTATAAGTGTGACTGCACGAACCACAGATTCAACCCACCTCTACTGTTAGGCCACGTGCACACGTAGAGTATTTGGTGAGGGTTTTTTTACCTTAGTATTTATAAGGCAAAACCAGAAGTGAGTAAAAAATGCAGAAGTGGTGACGTGTTTGTATTGTTCTTTTCCTCTGACTGTTTCCCTCCTGGTTTTGTCTTACAAATGATGAGGTAAAAAACTCACCAAACACTCAGTGTGCATGTGGTCTTACTCTCCCTCCTTGGACTGAGTTTCTACTTCGGCTCCTAGATTCTGTTGTGTTTGGCCATGTGCACGCGTTGAAAATCTGATGAGTTTTTTCACCTCAGTATTTGTAAGCCGAAACCAGGATAGGGTAAAAAATGCACGGGTTTCTATTATACTTTTTCTCTGATTGTTCCATTCATGGATTTGGCTTACAAATTCTGAGGTAAAAAACTCCTCCAGTACTCAATGTGTGCACATGGACTTACATCTATAAGGCTGGTACTTTATACCAATGTCCCTTATCCACACTAACCATCCCCTCCGACGGTCACTCAGCTTTCTTTAGAAGCAGGTATGAAAGGTCCAAGTGGTAGATCAAAGTATCAGCGACACATTATAAAACTCTTTAGCTTTTATTAATGCTTCAACAGAAACGCCCATAAGAGGAAAGAAATCCACTGGCCTGCTGTTTCACTGCAAAAAAAATAACCTAAATAAACAAAAACAGAATTGCTGTTTTGCTTTGTAAAATAAAGCCACGACCAGTCCACAAATGTACCAATAAAAACAAAACAAATCATCACTCATTTGTGAAACAGCAAACAAAAAAAAGTTATCAGTTTTTGAAAAAATGTTTTGTAGTAGCACATAAAAAATTATATGAATTTGGCGCTACGACTATCATGACATCTCTTTTACATCACACAATGAACACCGTAAGGAGTAAAAGCATTGTAGAATTAAATTTTTTTCTATTCCTTATCCCCCAAAAAACAATTTTTTTTTATATAATCATGGTCGAAAGTGTTGGCATACTTGAAATTGTTCCAGAAAATGAAGTATTACTCCCGAAAATTATTGCGATTGCACATGTTTTGTTATACACATGTTTATTTCCTTTCTGTGTATTGGAACAACACACAAAAAAGGTAAAATGGACATAATTTCACACAAAACCCCAAAAATGGGACAGACAAAATTGTTGAAACCCTCAGCTTAATATTTGGATGCATGCCCTTTGAAATAAAAAATGAAAATCAATCGCTTGCTATAACCATCAACAAGCTTCTTGCACCTCTCAACTGGAATTTCGGACCACTCTTCTTTTGCAAGCTGCTCCAAGTCTCTCATATCTGAAAGGCGCCTTCTCCCAACAGCAGTTGTAAGATCTCTCCACAAGAATTCAATGGGATTTAGAGCCAAACTCATTACTGGCCACTTCAGAACTCTTCAATGCTTGTTTATTGTATGTTTATATGTTGTGTTTTTTTGCGAGTGAAGATGGTCTTTTTCTTTCCTCTCTACTTGGTTAATAATAATGAACCTGATTTAAAAAATAACTCTTCAATGCCTTGTTTCCATCCATTTCTGGGTGCTTCTTGAAGAATGTTTGGAGTCATTGTCCTGCTGGAAGACCCTGGGCTTTCTGACCAGCTTTCTGACACTTGGCACTATATTGCAACCCCAAATCATTTTGTATTTTTCAGATTTCATGATGCCTTGCATAGTCAAGGCACCCAATGTCAGAGGCAGCAAAACAACCACAAAACATCTTTGAACCTCCACTATATTTACTGTAGATACTGTGTTCTTTTCTTTGTAGGCCTTCTTCTGTTTTTGTTAAAAAGCAGAATGATGTGCTTTATCGAAAAGCTCTATCTTGTTTTCATCTCTCCACAAGATGCTTTTCCAAAAGGATTTTGGATTATTCATGTACAGTTTGGCAAACTTCAGTCTAGGTTTTTTATGTCTCTTGTCAGCAGTGGGTTCAACCAGGGTCTCCTGGCATAGCGTTATAGCATTTAATTTGATTTGAATGTTGATGGACAGTTCACACTGACACTGATGCACCCTGAACCTGCAGGACAGCTTGAATTTATTTTGAACTTGATTTGGGCTGCTTATCCATCAATCAGACTATTCTAAGTTGCAATATTTTATTAATTTTGATCTGCCGTCCATGTCCAGGGAGATTAGTTACAGTGCCATGGGTTATTAAGGTCTTGATTATGTTGTGTACCATGGACAAAAGAACATCAAGATCTCTCGAGAAGAATTTGAAACCTTGAGATTGTTGATATTTTTCAACAATTTTGTATCTCAAGTCCACAGATAGTTATCTTCTCCTCTTTCTGTTCTCTGTGATTAGTGTGGTATGCACAGACATACATTGCAAAATTGTCAACTTCTCTCCCTTTTTATCTGGTTTCAGATGTGATTTTCATTATTGCCCACACCTGTTACTTGCCACAGATGATTTGCAAGCATGTCATGCTCATTAAAAGTTGTTTATCCACAGTTTTGGAAAGGTGGCAACAATTTTGAAGTATTTTCTGAAATTATGTCCACATTGCCTTTTTTCTATCTTTTTCGTGTTCTTCTGATACACGCAAAGGAAATAAACGTGTATAACAAAACGTGTAACTGCAATAATTTTCTGGGAAAAATACCTCATTTTCTGAAGCAATTTCAAGGGTGCCAACACTTTTGGCCATGACTGTAGAATGTTTTTATACAAGATAGACTATATGTACACTAAAAGGGTGCCATTACAAATGCAAATTGTCCTGCACAAAAAAAAACTAAGCTAAGTTGATGGTAACAAAAGTTATACCTCTATGAGGAAGAGGATAAAAAAAAAACTAAAAAGAAAAAGAAAAACAGTGCTTACAATCACAAAGCTGAATGGACCTGGCCAGTTTTAATGTCCTCTATGCACCTCTGATGCTGCAAAGGCAAAGCTGTCACTGTTTGCAACATCAAAAAGCCCATAGTTTGCATTAGTGGGAACATACCACTACCTGATAAACAGGAAACCAGGAGTTAAGGGGGCTTTACACGCTACGATATCGTTAATGTTTTATCGTCGGGGTCACGTCGTTAGTGACGCACATCCGGCGTCATTAACGATATCACAGTGTGTGACACTTATGTGCAACATAAAACGATCGCAAAAGTTGCCAAAATCGTTTGCCGCGGAGAGGTCGTCCTAAAACAAAAAATCGATTACCTCACATTAGCGATGTTGTTCCTCGTTCCTGCGGCACCACACATCGCTATGTGTGACACTGCAGGAGCGAGGAACATCTCCTTACCTGTCTCCATCGGCTATGCGGAAGGAAGGAGGTGGGCGGGATGTTCCGGCCGCTCATTTCCACCCCTCTGCTTCTATTGGACGCCTGCCGTGTCGCTGTGACGCCGCACGACCTGCCCCCTTAGCAAGGAGGCGGTTCGCCGGTCAGAGCGACGTCGCAGGGCAGGTAATCCATGTGACGGGTGAGCGTGATTTTGTGCAACACGGGCAGCGATATGTCCGTGTCGCACAAACGATGGTGGCGGGTACGCACGCTAGTGATATCAGTACCGATATTGCTAGCGTGTAAAGCCCCCTTTAGTGCGCTCATGAAAATAAAGTTGAGAAAACTCTTTTAAAGGGAATCTATCACCAGGATCTTTCAATGTAAGCTGAGGAGAGCATGCTGCAAAGGTTAATGAAGAAAAAAAAACTGTGCTCCTCTTATCTGTGTGTGAGCTAGTGTTTACCTAAATTAAAGGGTTTATTACCCTGTGATTAACATTATAGGAGTACAAAGTAGATGCCCTGTTCTCTGGCACGCCCCCTGCTGTGATTGACACAAACTCTATTGAGAGCCTGGTGTGGGCTGGACAGCTCCCAGCTCTGGTACACTCTATTCTTAGATAATGTCAGAACAGCTGCACCCTGTAATCTAAGTTAAACATTGTTAGTTTCAGAATATCTTTGCCGACATCATGCTGCTCTCAGATGGAGTAGCAAAATCCTGCTGACAGATATCCTTTAAGGGTAAAGGAAGCTATCCAGGGGCAAATATAATATTGTTAGATATAAACTGAATTAAGCAATATTTCTATCTTTCTACCTAGGTTTCCTATATGGAATTTTCCTGCTGCTTAACATATCTGGTTATTGCAATGGTGATATCCTTAATCAGACCAAAGCACTGTTACATGAAATGCAACATGAAGCAAAAGAACTCTTTAATGAATCTGTAAGTATCATTTAGTTCATAATCTGTTTATTGTATATATGAATGCCATTCTGGATTAGCAATGGGGATCTTGGATTGTTAGGAAATGGCAATTATCAGTTACCTCTGTAATTATAAAATGACTAGTTAACACAAGAGCCAAACCAATTAGACAAGAACAGTTCAACTTTTTTTTCCTACTATCAGTGGATCCAAAAGTATCTTGTACACATCTATAATAACATAATGCTGCACGCATCCTTCTTTCCGAAGCTGGGATGGCCGCCCCGTATGCAATGCTAAGTTCACGTCGTAGTTGAATTCTTCAATAAAATGGCGCCGAAGTCAGCGAGTGCGCTGACCGCAAACTCTGGCACCATTTTATTGAAGACACTGTCTCTGCGAATATCACCAGTCACCAGTTTGTTTCAGATGTTATTCGCAGAGACAGTGCCTCAACTAATTATAAATAAAGGGGAGGAAAGCAGCCAGGGGAGGAATAAAGAAAGTCCGATCCACAAAGTTCTGCACAAACAAGGCAACTTAAAGAAAGACCAGAGTTTACACCAAAAATGTTATAGGACCTCTTCCCACATCCGTGATAAAAACACAGGTTTTTTACGGTCCGTGTGTTAGTGTTCAGCGTATGCTGTCAGTGTGCTCTCCATGTGCTATCTGTGATAGCACATGGACCGCAGGAACTTCTGTACTCACAAGTCCCCAGCGCTGCTGTCTCCACCACTGCTGCTGCTTCTGGGTCCACGGTGCAGTGAATATTCATGAGCATAATGAATAAGCCCGGAAGCAAGTGACAGCAGCGCCGAAGACAAGAGCACTGGAGACAGCTGAGTATACAAAATAATTTTATTTCAAAGACACGTGTTTTCTCTGGTACATGTCATAATGATGTTACACGGATCACATCAGTGTGTGGTCCGTGTGACACCTGCACTGTCCGAGAAAAACTGGACATGTCGTCACGTGGCACATGTCCATGAGAAAACAGGGATGTGTGCGCAGACCCATTGATTTGAATGGGTCTGCATATGCCCGTGTCTCTGGTACGTATGAAAACGGACATCATACGTACCGGAATCATGAATGTCTGAAGGGGGCCTAACAGAGAATTTTTTGCACAATAAATACATTTCGGTTACAGTTAAACTCAATAAAATTAAATATTAAAAATGTGCCAATAAAAATACTCAACACCTGGGCGTTGAATGTGTTCAATAGCTAGTCAGCATATATTAGAGTACATATAGCACCATTATAGGTATTAAATTGGTATTCCCACAAGAGTATTTCATATTTTTATTACAAATATATACATTAGAGAATTTTATATACATATACAGTATATATATATATATATATATATACATACAGTATTTATATATATACATATATATATATATATATATATTTTTATTATTATTATTTTTTTTGTTTGTGCTGTTTCGTGGCGCACAAATGCTCAGTACAGCAATGTTTTGCCAAGTGTTCAAGGTGCAAGTGCATACAGTATGCAAGAGATGCCTTCATTCCTAAATTAAGAAGACCAGTCCTTCTGTGTAATTATCATAAAAAGAATAAGACCTTAAAGTGGGGTTGAAAGAAAATACTCCATAACATTTCTTTAGGTAATGTTTGCTGATATATTAATAATCTGCAAGTAAATAGCGTAGAAACCATGCTTGACGGCCCTATTGAAATAGTGGATATAGGGGTGAAAGGAAGTTATATTCTCCCTGCAGCCTCTCAGTTCCAATCATCATGATAGTACAGTTAGTGATTACAGTCATCACTCACTATACAGAGACTGCCTTGTAATCACTCCTCTCCCCAGCAAATTAATTGACAGCTTGTCCTGCAGTGTGTGTGTGCAGCGTGTTGCAGTGTTTGTGCATAGCAGGTTGTCAATCATTGTGCAGGGGAAGTGGTTACAGCGCGCTCACTGTGTAGTAAGTGGTGGCTATAACAATTCTCTCCCCAATGCCTGAAAAGTGAGTGGCTGTGGGGAGAATGGAACTTAATTTCTCCCTGTAGCCAGGGGCAGATTAAGTTTAACCAGGGCCCCGGGCTGTTCAGGATCTGTGGGCCCCCCCAGCCCTACACACGGGTCATGTGACGGGTCCATCATCATACACCTGAAACAGATCATTTCTGAAAAATAGTTGCCGAAACGATAACCTTAAAAACATCCACTATTCTAGTAAATATACCCTTCAGTTTATAAAGAAACAACAATAAGGCAGAGATTTAAACAGTCCAACTTTAAACAAGACTACTGCCCCAAAAAAATAAAAAATAAAAAAAACTGAGCAAAAACATCATGTGTGAACATAGTTTAACAAATACTGAAGTAATATACTCACCAAATACTCGTGTGTACGAGGCCTTACAAATACTGAGGTAAAAACTCACCAATACTGAACGTGTGCTCATGACCTTAGCCTATGTTCAAACAGGGTGTTATTTTTCTGCAGCAAAATCTGAGCAAAAGCTACAGCTTGTTATTAGCATGTATTTACATTAAACCAATGGAAAAAAACTGTGAAACTGCCCTATGTGAACATAGCTTAAAAAATACGGTAACAAAAACTGTAATACTGAACATGTGCATGAGGCCTTGGGGCACGTGCACACGCTGAGTATTTGGTGAGTTCATTACCTCATTATTTGCAAGGCAGTGTCTGCACGTTCAGCATTTAGTGACTTTTCTACCTCCCGTATTTGTAAAAAATACTGAGGTAAAAAAACCTCACCAAATACTCAATGCGTGCACATGGCCTTATTGTAGTAGTGAAAATATATATGGGGTATGGGATTGGTGTGGGCAGATGTCCCCAGCCTGTAAACTGTGTGTGCCCCTCCAGTATATCCATTACATACATCATGACACATGCAGAATATATTGATGGAGGGGCACACACAGTATTTGGAGTCAGACATTGGAAATATCCAAGATGGAGGGTGTGCCAGTGGGGCACAGTGTGCTGGAATGTGTCACCCATGCAGTTTCAATCCTCTATTCCCAATCTATACATACACAGTGGATGTATTGGGAATGGAGACTTGAAACTACATAGATCAGATGCCCCAGAACACTTTGATAGAAGACACCCTCGTCCCCCCCTCCTTTCACATAGTGTGCCGCCATTCCCCCCCTTTCAAATTGTGTGCCGCCATTGCCCCCTCTTTCACATTGTGTGCCGCCGTTGCCTGCTGCTATTGAACAGGTCGGCAGGCACCTCCACAGAACAGGTCACCGGTCCGTCTCCATTCTTCAGGCTGCTGGACTCCAGCGTGGCCTGCAACAATGCCATCTGCCGTCACCATTACAGAGGATGCTCCTCTTCGGCAGACAGGTGGGCAGGATTCCCTCAGCTGCACCGCACCCTGTGTGTTGTTAGAACGTCCTGCCCAGGGCTGCCATCAGGAATTTCAGGGCCCCATACTGCCAACATATTCGGGGCCCCTTCAGACTCCGCCTCCACCACAGCTCCATCTCTACCCCTCGAAACTTCGGCAATAGAAAGAAAGTTGTTTCCAGCATCACGTCCAAGAAATAAGGTTAAAAAACAAATTTTATTCCATAAGGCTGATGGACGTCCACGAAGTATAAAACAATATCTTACGCGTTTCACACCTAAAAGAGGTTCTTAGTCTTAGACATATCCTGCTAGATTTGCACAAGTAAGTTATGGAATAAAATTGTTTTTTACCCTTATTTCTTGGACGTGATGCTGGAAACAACTTTTTTCTACTGCCGGACTTTGCCTCTCTGAACACGGAGCTTCCCTCCCTGCACTGTCCCTCAAAGAAAGGACCCAGGTAATGCATTTACAGGGTGAGCTCAGATCCTCCTCTGCATACTTACCTCGAACCTTCCACAGTACCTCCATCACTCTTGGAAAATCTCCTATTCTGCAAACAGTCCTCATGAATCAAACATTAACCTCTAGTCATCATTCTGACAGCCCGAAAAAAGCTGCATGCACCGTTTTTAAGGACATCAAAATGACAAGCCCAAGACAGAATTGTCAGCCATATGCGTATATCTAATATATAAAGCTGTGTGTATATATGTGTGTGTGTGTGTGTGTGTGTCCGCTAAAGGAGTCTGCACCATCACATTTACAATCACGTTATTTTGCACAGATGTGTCGCCCTGGGCAAGCCAGGGGACACAGGTCACACACCACCACACCTCACATCCCAGGTAGGAACATCTAAGCTAACCAAAAATCCTTGTTGCCTTCCTCCAGAGGCTGATGATTCACACCAGGGGGTGGGCCAGGCGGTTGGCTCCGCCCACCGAGGAGTTCACAGCTCTGGAGGCGGGAGAAACCAGGCAGTCCAGTGAGGGACATGAAGGAGTGAACAGTGCAGATTAGCCCAGGCAGGGCTTGAGTGCAGATAGCTCAGGGAGGAGCAGGAGTGAGGAGCTAAGTAGGGGAGTTAAGAAAGTGAAAGTGAAAGTAGAAAAGTGGAAAAGGAGGAAAGCAAGTGAGGTGACAGGAAAGAAAGAAGCCTGAAGGGTCCAGCTGTGTGTAGGACCAGGTCAGCAAGGTCAGCAACGGCGGTGACTGTCTGGAGGGGGACCGTTTGGAAGTTCCTGGAAGGACCCCGTATGCTGTGTGCCCGGCGGTCTGGAGCAGTGTTCCGAAGGACAGTCAGCACCAGAGCAGGGGCCTCTCGGACCCCGGCAAGGCTTGGAGTCGCCATAATTTGCCGAATCCGTCAGTGAAGGGGACGTAGATCCCCCAACAACCAAGTCCCGATAGAAGGCAACAGCCCAGCTAGTGTAAGAGAGACACCGCCACCGCCAAGGCACCAGTTTCTTAGGGCCAGCGCCTGCGGGCAAAGAGTAGAGCTCCCCCGGTCCAGCTTGAAGCCGGGGAGCGGGTTACCGGTGGGGACCCATCGCAACCAACAAGTACACAAAGGTGCAAGGAAGAGGGACATCACCGTCACCTACTGGGAGAGCAAGTGCAGCCGTCCGTGGGACCGTCTTACCAGCCGTTTAGTTTACCGTAAAAACTGTGTCAACGTCTCAGGCTGAGAGAGTACCACAGTGCCGCAAGGCACAGCGCTGCCCCCGCGTCCCTGCGCCCACCAGGCCCTGCACCTCCCAAACCATCACCGGGCCCCGGGATCACCAACCCCTACCCACGGAGGGGCAACACAACACCTGGCTGCTCCGCATCACCATCCCCGGGACCCCTGTACTGAGCAGCGGTGGTGAAATCACCACAACCGTGGGTGGCGTCACGGACAATAAACATTTCCCACACCCAACAAACCCCCTTTCACTCACGGGCGAGGAGTGCCGCTCGAGAAGCCCCCGGAATCCGGCCCACCGCTCGAGCCACCACTGAGCAGCAGCCGCCGGACCCGAGCAGAAGGGGTGAGCATAGTGTGCTGACACCCTCCTCCCCGCCCGCGACAACTTGGCGTCACGAACAGGATCTTACCGCTCTGCCATCTGGTAGAGGTGCGCCTTGTTACCGCCGGAGGCATCCGGCAGAAAAATTTCAGAAGCCGCCATCTTTGGCGCGAAAAGTTCCCGCTCAAGCGTCTTCTCGAGTAGAAGAGGCGCGAAGGCCAAAACCCCGCCCCGAGAGAGGAGGGGCCGAAAAGAGCTAAGGGGGACGCGATGGCGGCTGGACGCATGTAAGTGTGGCGGTGCAACAAACACACTGGGACCCTCCCCCGGTCCATCGACCCTAATGGGAAATGTCCGCCCCACCTAGTTCTGCAGAGACTACTGAGCTGGTGTCTGGAACAGCGGCATGGCTGAGGGCCCGAGCGGCGGAGATCTGCCGTCACTATCGGAGTCAGATCGGCGGGCTGATGGAGCAGTGGGCCGCAGAGGTGGAAGCGCTAGTGGCTGTGGCACGAGCGTATGGAGTGGAGGCCGTGATGGAGGAGCTGGAGAGTGACCCACGCCCCTGTGTCCCCGAGGGACCGGCCGCTGCGGCTGAGGGACCCGGTCTGCCCCTGGCTCCTGTGTTACCTCCGTCCTACGCACTCGCGTGCTGCACCGCACCTGGCCCATCGGGTGTGCCTCCCTCTGTGACTGCGGCGGGGGCAGAAGATAGCGACTCCGGGCCTGACACTGAGCCTGTGTCAGAAGAAGAGGAGGAGGTCGCTGCCCTGCCTGGCATGGAGGCCACTTATATTCCCCGAACCGGAGGCAACGGGTATCGGGCGGCCCTTCCACGCCGTGCTTGCTATGCACTGGAGGGGCTAGTGCCCGTGTCCTTCCACCCCGAGCCGGGTGAGGAAGACGAAAACACCCAGTAGGGCAGCGGATGCCCGCTGCACCGTCCCCGTTGGGACCACCACTTTGTTTGTTTAAAAGTTGAAAGAATGATAAGAAAATGATACCGAGTACCTCACCTGATTTACCGTGATTTGCAACCGGCTGGAGCCGGCACCGTTGTCCCCGTGGGGACCGTTTAAAGTTTTGCATGGAGGACTATCCATGGACAAGCCTGTGAACTTGCAGGGCAACCACAAACGTTAAGTGGCTTGTAAATAAGTTGTTTGCCGTTACCGTTTTCCGCAATGCCGCCTCCGGAGAGGCAGGTTGGAGGGAGGGCCCTGAGCAGAGCAGGTTGGGGCCGAGCCACCAAAGGAACCGGTGGCTACCCTCTGGAGGGGAAGGACAGATCCCGCTCGGGTAACTTGTGCTGGACTGTGGGTCAAGGGGTGCTGCCTGGGCTTTAGGGGCAGCATCAGGGCCAGGTTGCTTGGGTGGGAGAGAGCGGAAACCGTAACCGTAAACCGTTTGCAACGTTAAAAGAAATGTGCTTCCCGTTAAGGGAAGATTTATTAAAAATGTACATATGTTATTATTTTACTATGTTATCTTTTCCAGAAAAATAAAACCGGTGTTGGACGGCAGCCCGCGGACGGTCTGCATTTTGCTAAGGGAGAATGTGTCACCCTGGGCAAGCCAGGGGACACAGGTCACACACCACCACACCTCACATCCCAGGTAGGAACATCTAAGCTAACCAAAAATCCTTGTTGCCTTCCTCCAGAGGCTGATGATTCACACCAGGGGGTGGGCCAGGCGGTTGGCTCCGCCCACCGAGGAGTTCACAGCTCTGGAGGCGGGAGAAACCAGGCAGTCCAGTGAGGGACATGAAGGAGTGAACAGTGCAGATTAGCCCAGGCAGGGCTTGAGTGCAGATAGCTCAGGGAGGAGCAGGAGTGAGGAGCTAAGTAGGGGAGTTAAGAAAGTGAAAGTGAAAGTAGAAAAGTGGAAAAGGAGCAAAGCAAGTGAGGTGACAGGAAAGAAAGAAGCCTGAAGGGTCCAGCTGTGTGTAGGACCAGGTCAGCAAGGTCAGCAACGGCGGTGACTGTCTGGAGGGGGACCGTTTGGAAGTTCCTGGAAGGACCCCGTAGGCTGTGTGCCCGGCTGTCTGGAGCAGTGTTCCGAAGGACAGTCAGCACCAGGGCAGGGGCCTCTCGGACCCCGGCAAGGCTTGGATTCGCCATAATTTGCCGAATCCGTCAGTGAAGGGGACGTAGATCCCCCAACAACCAAGTCCCGATTGAAGGCAACAGCCCAGCCAGTGTAAGAGAGACACCGCCACCGCCAAGGCACCAGTTTCTTAGGGCCAGCGCCTGCGGGCAAAGAGTAGAGCTCCCCGGTCCAGCTTGAAGCCGGGGAGCGGGTTACCGGTGGGGACCCATCGCAACCAACAAGTACACAAAGGTGCAAGGAAGAGGGACATCACCGTCACCTACCGGGAGAGCAAGTGCAGCCGTCCGTGGGACCGTCTTACCAGCCGTTTGGTTTACCGTAAAAACTGTGTCAACGTCTCAGGCTGAGTGAGTACCACAGTGCCGCAAGGCACAGCGCTGCCCCCGCGTCCCTGCGCCCACCAGGCCCTGCACCTCCCAAACCATCACCGGGCCCCGGGATCACCAACCCCTACCCACGGAGGGGCAACACAACACCTGGCTGCTCCGCATCACCATCCCCGGGACCCCTGTACTGAGCAGCGGTGGTGAAATCACCACAACCGTGGGTGGCGTCACGGACAATAAACATTTCCCACACCCAACAAACCCCCTTTCACTCACGGGCGAGGAGTGCCGCTCGAGAAGCCCCCGGGATCCGGCCCACCGCTCGAGCCACCACTGAGCAGCAGCCGCCGGACCCGAGCAGAAGGGGTGAGCGTAGTGTGCTGACACCCTCCTCCCCGCCCGCGACACAGACACCCCATTTGACTCAGGGAATGTCATAGACTACGGTTTGAGGGGAAAATGTAACCCCGTGCTTTACAGTTATTTGCCAAAAAAACCTGCTTACATTAAAGTCAATGGAGCTGTGATTGGTTGCTATAGGCAACGAAAGACATTCTTAGTATAAGAGAAGCTTATGTGTGAGGTAATATGATTTCTGTGGAGAGACAGATAGAGACTGTCAGCCAGCCAGCCAGTGAGAGAAAGAGACAGCCAGACAGCCAGGGAGAGAAAGAGAGACAGCCAGGGAGAGAAAGAGAGACAGCCAGGGAGAGAAAGAGACAGCCAGCCAGGGAGAGAAAGAGAGACAGCCAGGGAGAGAAAGAGAGACAGCCAGGGAGAGAAAGAGACAGCCAGCCAGGGAGAGAAAGAGAGACAGCCAGGTAGAGAAAGAGACAGCCAGGGAGAGAAAGAGACAGCCAGCCAGGGAGAGAAAGAGACAGCCAGGGGGAGAAAGAGACAGCCAGGGAGATAAAGAGAGACAGCCAGGGAGAGAAAGAGAGACAGCCAGGGAGAGAAAGAGAGACAGCCAGGGAGAGAAAGAGAGACAGCCAGGGAGAGAAAGAGACAGCCAGCCAGGGAGAGAAAGAGACACAGCCAGGGAGAGAAAGAGACACAGCCAGGGAGAGAAAGAGACACTGCCAGGGAGAGAAAGAGACACTGCCAGGGAGAGAAAGAGACAGCCAGCCAGGGAGAGAAAGAGAGACAGCCAGGTAGAGAAAGAGACAGCCAGGGAGAGAAAGAGACAGCCAGCCAGGGAGAGAAAGAGACAGCCAGGGGGAGAAAGAGACAGCCAGGGAGATAAAGAGAGACAGCCAGGGAGAGAAAGAGAGACAGCCAGGGAGAGAAAGAGAGACAGCCAGGGAGAGAAAGAGAGACAGCCAGGGAGAGAAAGAGACAGCCAGCCAGGGAGAGAAAGAGACACAGCCAGGGAGAGAAAGAGACACAGCCAGGGAGAGAAAGAGACACTGCCAGGGAGAGAAAGAGACACATCCAGGGAGAGAAAGAGACACATCCAGGGAGAGAAAGAACCAGCCAGGGAGAGAAAGAGACAGCCAGCCAGGGAGAGAAAGAGAGACAGTCAGGGAGAGAAAGAGAGACAGCCAGGGAGAGAAAGAGAGACAGCCAGGGAGAGAAAGAGAGACAGCCAGGGAGAGAAAGACAGACAGCCAGGGAGAGAAAGAGACAGCCAGCCAGGGAGAGAAAGAGACACAGCCAGGGAGAGAAAGAGACACAGCCAGGGAGAGAAAGAGACACAGCCAGGGAGAGAAAGAGACACAGCCAGGGAGAGAAAGAGACACATCCAGGGAGAGAAAGAACCAGCCAGGGAAAGAAAGAGACAGCCAGCCAGGGAGAGAAAGAGAGACAGTCAGGGAGAGAAAGAGACAACCAGCCAGCCAGGGAGAGAAAGAGAAACAGCCAGGGAAAGAAAGAGAGACAGCCAGGAAGAGAAAGAGACAGCCAGGGAGAGAAAGAGACAGCCAGGGAGAGAAAGAGACAGCCAGCCAGGGAGAGAAAGAGACAGCCAGGGAGAGAAAGAGAGACAGCCAGGGAGAGAAAGAGAGACAGCCAGGGAGAGAAAGACAGACAGCCAGGGAGAGAAAGAGAGACAGCCAGGGAGAGAAAGAGACAGCCATCCAGGGAGAGAAAGAGACACAGCCAGGGAGAGAAAGAGACACAGCCAGGGAGAGAAAGAGACACAGCCAGGGAGAGAAAGAGACACAGCCAGGGAGAGAAAGAGACACTGCCAGGGAGAGAAAGAGACACATCCAGGGAGAGAAAGAACCAGCCAGGGAGAGAAAGAGACAGCCAGCCAGGGAGAGAAAGAGAGACAGTCAGGGAGAGAAAGAGACAACCAGCCAGCCAGGGAGAGAAAGAGAAACAGCCAGGGACAGAAAGAGAGACAGCCAGGGAGAGAAAGAGAGACAGCCAGGGAGAGAAAGACAGACAGCCAGGGAGAGAAAGAGAGACAGCCAGGGAGAGAAAGAGACAGCCAGCCAGGGAGAGAAAGAGACACAGCCAGGGAGAGAAAGAGACACAGCCAGGGAGAGAAAGAGACACTGCCAGGGAGAGAAAGAGACACTGCCAGCGAGAGAAAGAGACACATCCAGGGAGAGAAAGAACCAGCCAGGGAGAGAAAGAGACAGCCAGCCAGGGAGAGAAAGAGAGACAGTCAGGGAGAGAAAGAGACAACCAGCCAGCCAGGGAGAGAAAGAGAAACAGCCAGGGACAGAAAGAGAGACAGCCAGGGAGAGAAAGAGAGACAGCCAGGGAGAGAAAGAGAGACAGCCAGGGAGAGAAAGACAGACAGCCAGGGAGAGAAAGAGAGACAGCCAGGGAGAGAAAGAGAGACAGCCAGGGAGAGAAAGAGAGACAGCCAGGGAGAGAAAGAGAGACAGCCAGGGAGAGAAAGAGACAGCCAGCCAGGGAGAGAAAGAGACACTGCCAGGGAGAGAAAGAGACACTGCCAGGGAGAGAAAGAGACACTGCCAGGGAGAGAAAGAGACACATCCAGGGAGAGAAAGAACCAGCCAGGGAGAGAAAGAGACAGCCAGCCAGGGAGAGAAAGAGAGACAGTCAGGGAGAGAAAGAGACAACCAGCCAGCCAGGGAGAGAAAGAGAAACAGCCAGGGAAAGAAAGAGAGACAGCCAGGAAGAGAAAGAGACACAGCCAGGGAGAAAAAGAGACACAGCCAGGGAAAGAAAGAGAGAGCCAGCCAGGGAAAGAAAGAGAGAGCCAGCCAGGGAGAGAAAGAGAGACAGTCAGGGAGAGAAAGAGAGACAGTCAGGGAGAGAAAGAGAGACAGCCAGGGAGAGAAAGACAGACAGCCAGGGAGAGAAAGACAGACAGCCAGGGAGAGAAAGAGAGACAGCCAGGGAGAGAAAGAGAGACAGCCAGGGAGAGAAAGAGAGACAGCCAGGGAGAGAGAGAGACAGCCAGGGGGAGAAAGAGACAGCCAGGGAGAGAAAGAGAGACAGCCAGGGAGAGAAAGAGAGACAGCCAGGGAGAGAAAGAGAGACAGCCAGGGAGAGAAAGAGTCAGCCATCCAGGGAGAGAAAGAGACACAGCCAGGGAGAGAAAGAGACACTGCCAGGGAGAGAAAGAGACACTGCCAGGGAGAGAAAGAGACACATCCAGGGAGAGAAAGAACCAGCCAGGGAGAGAAAGAGACAGCCAGCCAGGGAGAGAAAGAGAGACAGTCAGGGAGAGAAAGAGACAACCAGCCAGCCAGGGAGAGAAAGAGAAACAGCCAGGGACAGAAAGAGAGACAGCCAGGGAGAGAAAGAGAGACAGCCAGGGAGAGAAAGACAGACAGCCAGGGAGAGAAAGAGAGACAGCCAGGGAGAGAAAGAGAGACAGCCAGGGAGAGAAAGAGACAGCCAGCCAGGGAGAGAAAGAGACACAGCCAGGGAGAGAAAGAGACACTGCCAGGGAGAGAAAGAGACACTGCCAGGGAGAGAAAGAGACACATCCAGGGAGAGAAAGAACCAGCCAGGGAGAGAAAGAGACAGCCAGCCAGGGAGAGAAAGAGAGACAGTCAGGGAGAGAAAGAGACAACCAGCCAGCCAGGGAGAGAAAGAGAAACAGCCAGGGAAAGAAAGAGAGACAGCCAGGAAGAGAAAGAGACACAGCCAGGGAGAAAAAGAGACACAGCCAGGGAAAGAAAGAGAGAGCCAGCCAGGGAGAAAAAGAGAGACAGCCAGGGAGAGAAAGAGAGACAGCCAGGGAGAGAAAGAGAGACAGCCAGGGAGAGAAAGAGACACAGCCAGGGAGAGAAAGAGACACAGCCAGGGAGAGCAAGAACCAGCCAGCCAGGGAGAGAAAGAGAGACAGCCAGGGAGATAAAGAGAGACAGCCATGGAGAGAAAGAGACAGCTAGCCAGGGAGAGAAAGAGACAGCCAGCCAGGGAGAGAAGAGACAGCTAGCCAGGGAGAGAAAGAGACAGCCAGCCAGGGAGAGAAAGAGACAGCCAGCCAGGGAGAGAAAGAGACAGCCAGGGAGAGAAAGAGACAGCCAGGGAGAGAAAGAGAGACAGCCAGGGAGAGAAAGAGAGACAGCCAGGGAGAGAAAGAGACAGCCAGGGGGAGAAAGAGACACTGCCAGGGAGAGAAAGAGAGACAGCCAGGGAGAGAAAGAGAGACAGCCAGGGAGAGAAAGAGACAGCCAGCCAGGGAGAGAAAGAGACAGCCAACAAGCCAGAGAGAGAAAGAGAGCCAGCCAGAGAGAGAAGAGACAGCCAGACTACCTGCACATATACATACACAGCTCTACAACAAGCACATCTCCTTACACACTATACATTACCACATCTTGCAGCTCTTCATCGGTGAGGCAGGGGAGAAGACACTAGGAGCTGCACGGAGGCTGCTGCAGCTGAATAACAGGACCTGTCAGTTCACCAGTCATGTGATCAGGCTAGGTCCTTCACCTTCTCAGCCTCCGTTCTGCTTCAGCACATTTCCTCCCTTGCTCTGCCCCTATCACATAGATAAGAGCAGAAAGAGAGGGCAGCTCTCTATGAGCGACCCGGGCCCCCCTCATTTCCCTGATGGCGGCCTCCTTTCTGCCGATGTGCTGCAGGGCAGGTGGACGACTCAGCATCTTTTAAATATTTCATGCGGATTATAATGGGGGCAATTTACTTTTTGTAGCATGGGCCCCCTGGAGCCTCGGGCCCCGGCGGTAGCCCAGATTGCCCTCATTATAATCTGCCTATACCTGTAGCCATTGCTCCAATAAACCAGCCAAGTATGATTTCAACACAAATTACATGCTTATCACTATATCTGCAGGTAAATAACATATCTAGGGTGACAGCTTCACCTTAAACATGTAGTTTGATCTTCCAGCACGTTATAGAGTAGGAAAATTGAGCAGATTCTTATACCGTAGTTTTCAGATAGCAAGGCGGGCTTTACACGTTGCGACATCGCTACCGATATATCGTCGGGGTCACGTCGTTAGTGAAGCACATCCGGCGCCGGTAGCGACGTCACAATGTGTAAATCCTAGGTGCAATGATGAACGAGTGCAGAAGCGTAAAAAAATCGCTGATCTGTGTCACGTCGTTCATTTCCATAATGTCGTTACTGCAGCAGATACGATGTTGTTTGTCGTTCCTGCAGCACCACACATCGCTGTGTGTGAAACCGCAGGAACGACAAACATCTCCTTACCAGCGTAATGTTCGCTACGGTGTGGCGCCCCTGACCTGGTCAGGCACCACTGAGTACTGCACCCATGCTGGGGACAGTACAATACAGGTAATCCAGAAGGCTGACCGGGGTGTGGAACACAGGCGCATAGTGATCAGGTCTCACACATGTACCCATGAGAGGACCCCTGGGGATCCCAGGAGGGGGAAAAGCCTTGGCCTTCACTGGAATAGTGGAGGGGGCCAAAAGCCTCCATCTCCTCTCAAGGGGTGTGGTAAGAGAATCTGGTTGCTAGGTGGCGTAGGCAAGAACAGGAGAGGAGGGGCAGTGAGTCAGTTAGAGCAGAACTCCATAGGGCTCAGTGAGGAGCAGACCTGTGGGGCTGTTGCTGTCTAACAGCGCCCGCGCAGTGGCTACTGACGGGGGAGAACGGTCAACTAGGGGTGCTACCCGAAATCCATCTTCAGCTAGAGAGAGAGCAACGGAGTGGGAAGTAAGGAGACTGCTAGAGAGCACCAGGCCCAACCGGGCGGCAGATCCCGAAGCGGAGATAGATCCAGCTTTCTTTTGCTAAACCTGCCGGTGTGGGGCTCTCAAAGCCCACACCACAACACCACAAAAAGCCGCAGCCACGTAGCCACAGTTAGGGCCCATAGCTCACAGGAGGCAAGAAGCTGGAGTGATCTGGTCCAGGCGACAAGCACACGGCGAACGAAGGGGAGTGAGGCTTCAGCAACTTCCCTGGGTGACCCCCATAGGGACTCAAAGTCGGGGTCACCCCAAACCACCAAGGGCTAAGGAAGGCGAGTTGGTAGTCACCCTCATAAAGTCAGCCTGAAGGATACCTGGTTCCCACCTGGTTCATCTCAGCTACGCCCGGGCTACTCACCCTGCCATCAAATGTGAGTAAAGCCCTTGAAAGACAGTTCTGCCTGTGTGAGTCATTCTGCGACTTGTAGTACTACGCATCTACACCGGGCCCTGGGGCTTGCCTCACTCTCAGGAGGCTATTCCAACTAACTGCACATACCATCAGCCCCAGGCGTCCCTCAACCTGCAGTGGCGGTCCCCACTGACCGCAATACTGAGAGTGGCGTCACGACAAGAAGAAGATCTCCTACCTGTGACCAGATCCAGCTACGTGGAGTCCCTGAAGGTAATGCACCGACACAACACCTGTGGGGCTTCACATCTGGCGTCACGAACAGGATAAGGACTAGACCTGTTCAGACAGGTGACCATGTGCCTGGGCGGTCCGCTTGGAAAATTGGAAGCGCCGCCATATTGCCACCATGAAAAGCGCGCTGAAAAACAACAGCAGCCCGCGCTGGAAGAAGTTACCGCCCACGAAGAGGTGTGGCTACCCAGAGATCCCCTGCAGAGTTCTGACCTTGCCAGCTATGAGAGTGGAAGCGTCCAGAGACGTCGGGACAGAAAGGGAGCCACAAGCCTGCTGCTGGGAGAGGAGCTGCTGAAAGAGGCAGAGCAGAAACTGAACAGCTTGCTACTAGAGGCAACGGCGAGTCCACAGCTGGAGAATCGTGCAGAAGACGGCGCAGAAGAAATGGCGTCTGACCGCAGAAACCCAGAACCGGGCTCCGCTGCCTGGTGGTATCGGGAGCTGGCCCAGTTCTGCGACCGACTGGAGACCCGGGTCGTGGAGCAGATCCGAGAAGAACGCATGGAACTTCTGGAGATGGCTGCCGCGGTTCAGGCCTATGAGAGGGGAACCGCACGACGAGTGCCAGACCGGACGGCGACGACTCAGACCCCGATGCTGCCACCGATGGGTGAGTCCAGTATTACCCCTGCCGGCCCGGATGCCCCGACCCCTGCTGCCACGCCCGCGGTCCCTGAAGAGGCGCCCGGCGCGGCGACGCTGAACCGGGCCGCAGCCACGCCAGGTGCGGCCCGCCAAGACCAGGCCGCCGCCATGCCGGGCGCGGCCCGCCAAGACCAGGCCGCCGCCAAACAGGGCGCGGCCCGCCAAGACCAGGCCGCCGCCATGCCAGGCGCGGCCCGCCAAGAAGAGATTACCTCATCATTTACCCCGGCCTGCAAGGCCAGAGCAGACACCGCTCCCCAGTCCAAAGAGGTCCCTGCTAGGAAGACCCTGATAGGAGAGGACCCCGAATACTGGAAGCTGAAGGCTGACCTAGAGGCCCAGTTCCCACAAGAGATGGTGGATCGGTATCTGCTCCCTCCGCATACCCCCAAGGAGACTCAGGCAACCCCTGCAGCCGCGCCGGAGAGTCCACCGCCCAGACCAGCTGAGGACCACTCATCTCCAGCGCTACCACAACCAGAGTGCTCAGAAGCACTAAGGGGGAGAGGAGGCCAGGAAGCTGAGGAGCTGACTCCGGAGCCACCGGCAGTGGAGCAATACTCAGAGCCGGAGATGTTACCCTATTCCCGTTGGGATGAGGAAGACCTGACACCGTCCGCTGACGAAGATCTGCCTAAAAGTCTCACCTGGGAGCTTGTAAGCTGCACTTCGCAGAACCCAGCCCGCAAGACAAGGCGTCGCAACAGAACAGCGCTGTCCCCTGCACCACAGTCTCCAGAGCAGAGAGAAGTCACAGCCAGAGACCTACAGGAGAAAAGGTTCCTGAGAAGAGCCAAAGCACAGGTCAGAGGACCCCTTTGCAGAGGAGTAGTAGAGGATTTCAATTTGAGAAGTGGATATGGATTCATTGTAGCCCCTGGTATCAAAGAAGGGATATTTGTCAACAGAAGAGATGTGAACGCTCATCTGCCTAGAGGACACCCTGGCAGAAACTTAAAGATGGGAAATACAGTACAATTCACTATGCATGAAGGCGAAAGAGGATTGTATGCGCTTGATGTAGTGCCATGTCCCAAGGAAGAAAGAAAAGACAGAGATACAGAAACAGATGCAGCAAAGGAAACAGATGAAGATCAAGAAAGAAAAGACAAGGAACCTACAGATGAAACTACCTCAGACGACGACAAAGAGCAAGAAAGCAGCAGGTGCCGCAGCCCAACAGGCCAAAGCCCTGGTATGGAGGAGTAAAGGAAAGTAAGAAGTTCAGCAGTTAGAAAGTTAAAGTTTTGAAAAGTTTGTTTTGCAACGTTTAGGTTTAAGCATGTGCCCACAAAAACTATTGTGAGAAAACCATAAACCTTAAGGCTATGAACTGGCTATAGCCACAAACTCTCGCAGTGTAAATAGTTACACCAGAGGGCACCACCGCCACCAGAGTCAGCCTGTTTAGGGGCTTGGCTCGTCTGCAACCAGGAGGAGCCCGTCCGTATATAGGGCCTTGGCTCACCTGCGACCAGAGAGCATGCCTGTTTATGGGGCCTGGCTCTCCACCACAAAGAGGGTACCTGGTCAGCACCAACTGTGGAGGCCGCCTCTACATCCTGCCAGAAGAGGCTGAAGGCGCGGATCCACCAGGCCAGGTATACCCTGAAACCACCAGCCCATGAAAGCCGCCTCTACATCCTGCCAGAAGTGGCTGAAGTCGCGGCCAACGTGAAAGGGTTTTGGGTGGGTTAACGGACTTGTGGGTGGAGGGTGGTGATGTATGGTACCTGGTGCTTTTAAATGTTTTACATGTTTTAATGTTTTATGCATTTTAAAATGTTGTCTTGCAGCCCGAGGACGTGCTGGTGATAACTAAGGGGGAATGTGGCGCCCCTGACCTGGTCAGGCACCACTGAGTACTGCACCCATGCTGGGGACAGTACAATACAGGTAATCCAGAAGGCTGACCGGGGTGTGGAACACAGGCGCATAGTGATCAGGTCTCACACATGTACCCATGAGAGGACCCCTGGGGATCCCAGGAGGGGGAAAAGCCTTGGCCTTCACTGGAATAGTGGAGGGGGCCAAAAGCCTCCATCTCCTCTCAAGGGGTGTGGTAAGAGAATCTGGTTGCTAGGTGGCGTAGGCAAGAACAGGAGAGGAGGGGCAGTGAGTCAGTTAGAGCAGAACTCCATAGGGCTCAGTGAGGAGCAGACCTGTGGGGCTGTTGCTGTCTAACAGCGCCCGCGCAGTGGCTACTGACGGGGGAGAACGGTCAACTAGGGGTGCTACCCGAAATCCATCTTCAGCTAGAGAGAGAGCAACGGAGTGGGAAGTAAGGAGACTGCTAGAGAGCACCAGGCCCAACCGGGCGGCAGATCCCGAAGCGGAGATAGATCCAGCTTTCTTTTGCTAAACCTGCCGGTGTGGGGCTCTCAAAGCCCACACCACAACACCACAAAAAGCCGCAGCCACGTAGCCACAGTTAGGGCCCATAGCTCACAGGAGGCAAGAAGCTGGAGTGATCTGGTCCAGGCGACAAGCACACGGCGAACGAAGGGGAGTGAGGCTTCAGCAACTTCCCTGGGTGACCCCCATAGGGACTCAAAGTCGGGGTCACCCCAAACCACCAAGGGCTAAGGAAGGCGAGTTGGTAGTCACCCTCATAAAGTCAGCCTGAAGGATACCTGGTTCCCACCTGGTTCATCTCAGCTACGCCCGGGCTACTCACCCTGCCATCAAATGTGAGTAAAGCCCTTGAAAGACAGTTCTGCCTGTGTGAGTCATTCTGCGACTTGTAGTACTACGCATCTACACCGGGCCCTGGGGCTTGCCTCACTCTCAGGAGGCTATTCCAACTAACTGCACATACCATCAGCCCCAGGCGTCCCTCAACCTGCAGTGGCGGTCCCCACTGACCGCAATACTGAGAGTGGCGTCACGACAAGAAGAAGATCTCCTACCTGTGACCAGATCCAGCTACGTGGAGTCCCTGAAGGTAATGCACCGACACAACACCTGTGGGGCTTCACATCGGCAGCAAGCACCAGATATCGAATGTACGACGGGGGCGGGTGCTATCGCGCTCGACATCGCTAGCAATCGCTAGCGATGTCGCAACGTGTAAAGCCCGCCTAAGACTCACTTTTTCTCCCCGAAAATTGAGGGAGAAATGGGAGTGTGTCTTAAAAGCCGAATGTAGCTTAACAGGGGGGAAGGAAGGCGCGGGGTAATGTGAAGCTGGTAGCACAAGTGATGCAATGCTGCCGGCCCTCGTCTTGGAGGAAGGGGTGTATTGGCAGTGCAAGGCAGGCGCCATTGTTCCTCCAGCGACAGACACAATAGACTTTAGGAAAATGGCGCCAGAGGTGGTGCATACGCAGATTGAGATTTCAGCTCTCCAAGATGTTAATATGTGCACGCGTCATCTCTGGCGCCTTTTTCCTGTAGTCTATTGCGTCCGTCACTGAGAGATCAATGGTGTCTGCCTTGCACTGCCGCAATACTCCCTCCTCTCAGCCCAAAGTCCCCTCTCACCACCGCCGCTGGTTTCTTGTGACCATTAGATTACAAGACAGACCCCCATTTTAACATTAAAAATTCATTTTTTTCCTCTTTTCCTCCTTTAAATTTGGGGTATGCCTTATACAGTAGCCTGCTGCATCTTGTAATCAAAAAAATACTTTAAGTTTCTGTGAAAAGATACAGCAGAAATGTAATTTGTTTTCATGCCAAGCTTTGATCATTATGGGCTCAAAGATAAATAGGTGGTCCTAAACAGCAATCTCTGTACGCACAGTTAAGGCCCCCCATACCCATTAGACTAATGTTTGCTGAATTTGTCATTATTGACAGGTTTGGCCGATGGTCTAATGTGTATGAGGACACTGGCCAATTGATGGTTGGGAGAGATGTCGAGCACGCATGGCTGTTTTCGGACTGCCAATCATATTGTGCTCCTGTAGATGAGCTGCTTTTTTTTATAAAGAATACACTTGGCCGAACGAGCACTCCTGTGTATGGGAGAGCTGGCTAATATGGCTATTGGCTGAATGATTGGCTGAAGCATACAGCATGAAGCATGAAGAGTCGGCCGACAGCCACCGGATGTGTATGGCCAGCTTTACAGCTGTATTTTTCCTTCATTGCTGTCAGATTGAGTAAAATGACCAAATGATTCAGTCTGACTGATCTATTGATCGCAGTGAGCATGGCTTCTTTCACCAGCATTGAACCCACTGAGTTCTCTTTGAGCACCCATCTGCAGCATTCTGATGAACGACTGTAAAACATGGATTGGTTGGTTCTGCTAGAAGATTAGAATCCCAAATTTGTTAAGTACATCAGAATGTGAACCTCAATTAATAAAAAATGTCATGTATGATATATGTAAAAGACTAGAGACAACTTTACAGCTCAGGCTTTTAAAATACATAATGCAGTAAGTGGTTTGTCATTTTTTACATTATTAATAAGTATAAAAATTAAAAAAAAATTGCATGAACACTTTAGATTTAAAACTAATGCTTAGTATAATTACAGTAAGCTTTGTTATATGATATAATTACTAAATATCTTTATATTTCAGTTCGAAGAACATGAAATTCTTGAAAATGACTGTAAAAAACCCTACCCAAGTGATACCATTTTGCGTATGAAAAATGCACTGCACAGATTAAGTGAAAGTCTACATTTCTTCAGAAAAGCTTTTGATTTGCTTTTTGAGAGAGAAAAAGATGAATACAAGCATGCAAAGAAGCTAAAAGTAGCAAGTGTGAAGAGTGAAGCACTGCGATCCAATCTATTAAAACTTATAACTGAGAAGAGAGTATGCCTGGAAGAAATTCTTGATCAAAAAATGCGTGAAATGCTACAGACTAAATTTCTGCTACCCAGCAATAAGGCCCATTATTATAGAAAGTCGGAATGTTGCCAACTGATAAATGTTTACATAGATTTCCTAGACGTTGTTCATAAAATAGTTTCAAAAATTCAAGCACAATGAAGAAGACTTATTTCCTCCACTTAAGTCTGTCGGACTAAGCTTTTGTTGGATTCTGTTCATCAACTCATATTACATGGGATACTATGAAGATAAACCACCAACCAACTAAATGAATGCAATTTCCACCAAATTTTGCAAAGATATGAAGTTGGCATGATTTCAACCCACCACTTTTGTAATATCCTTTTCTACCAGAATATGTTTGAGAAACATACATTTGCACATTAATTCAAGGAATTCTGAACATTGCAACCACAACATTCTGTGTAATAGGCTACATTATTCTCTGTAGTCAAAGGGCTATTCAATGATTTAATGTCCATTTAGGGTCTTTATACCCCAGTGTGTAAAACTGCATGTATTGGTCAACTAACGATACTGGTAAAAAACACATTCTATTACTTGATAGTTTCAGCACTTATGTTGAGGCCCATGTAATGCTGATAGAAAATATTACCAAGCACACTACTCACGACATAGGCAGCCATCACACACAAAAGGAAGGGCAGCAAACTCTTTACAAAATGAAAATTAGATGTTTGCTTACATTTTCTCATTTATGTCCTTTAGCAATACATAAACCATGAGATTTAAAAGCTGTCAGATATTCAACGTAATTACCTGGTGCTTTAAACTGAAATAGATGAAGGGTTTCTAAAGGCCTTTAAAAAGAATGTCTCAAAGTTGGGAATATTCTTATAGTAAATTCCCTGATATCAATCACCAGTTTTTGTTGTCTATATGTAGGTGACAGCTGCAGCCAGACACTCTCTTTAACAGTTTTGTGCCATATAAGGAAGAATTACTGATGCGGAAAGTGATTGGCTGCACCTATTAAGGCCACTTTACACGCAACGACATAGCTAACGAGATATCGTTGGGGTCTCGGAATTGTGACGCACATCTGGCCTTGTTAGCAACGTCGTTGCGTGTGACACCTACGAGCGACCGCTAATGATCAGAAATACTCACCAAATCGTTGATCGTTGACACGTCGTTCCTTTCCCAAATATCGTTGCTCATTTTGGACGCAGGTTGTTCGTCGTTCCTGAGGCAGCACACATCGCTACGTGTGACACCCCGGGAACGACGAACAACAGCGTTCCTGCGTCCTCCGGCAATGAGGTGGGAGTGATGTGAATGCGGCTGCTCTCCGCCCCTCCGCTTCTATTGGTGGTCCGTTGATTGATGTCGCTGTGACGCCGCATGAACCGCCCCCTTAGAAAAGAGGTTGTTCGCCGCCCACAGCGACGTCGCTAGGAAGGTAAGTCCGTTTGACGTGTCCTAGCGATATTGTTCGCCACGGGCAGCAATTTGCCTGTGACGCACAAACGACGGCCTTTACTCCTCATGATTGGTATCAAACCAATAACATCGACTGGTGGGACCACTGAAGTAGCTTAGCTGGAGCGGTCAGGGATTTACTTGCTGAGAACAAGTTATTTTATTATCTTATCACATTCCTTGTCTTAAGGCAATTTTATTTTAATCCTGGCCAGCCCCTTTTGCTGTTACAAATATAATATTTACTACTGTATTATTTATTTATTTATTGACATTAGGTAATTTTACCTAGTTTTACTCTGTTGGAATGTGATAGACCACCAATCCAATTAAAGGTAGAGAGTCTTCCATGGTGCCCAATATGTAGAATACATCTGAAGAAAAGTATTCTTGGATACTACTATGCACTTATTATTAATATTAATATTATTTATTTAAATAAATAACTTACCTATGCATGGGTATGGTTATAAGATGAGTTGAATATGTATCTATGTGAATTTATTCTATTATTTTATAATGATTATGCAGTAGAACAGTCCTCATGTACCGTCAGTAGGTCTTGTGTCATGTGCATGGGCAGCACAATAGCTTAGTCTTGGGGTCCTGGGTTCATATCCCACCATGGAAAACATATGCAAGGACTTTGTATATTCTCTCCTTGTTGTGTGGGTTTCCTCCAGATTCTACGGTTTCCTCCCACACTCCAAAGACATACTGATAGGGAATTTAGATTGTGAGTCCCAGTGGGGACAATAGAATTAATAGCGCTATATAAGTGAGTAAAATAAATAAATAAAATGTGTCCAGGATTACACTGGTAAATCACAAGGGATATAATAAATTAAGGCCCCCATGCACATTATATAAAAGTTAGACAAGCAACAATTTTGCCGGATTATAGAATGCCTACAATCCAATATGGACTGGATGGAGTCTTACAACTCTCCCCGACCATGTTGGGAAACGGGAATGATGGATGGTTGGATGGTTGTAGCGCCCTATCTATTTGTTCTCGGATAAGCCATTGCCTCTGTACGGTGGAATCATGAGACAGCTGTGAGCTGAACCTGTAGAATGATAGTTCAGCCACCATGTATCCAATGTATATGGATAACTTTATGCAAATTGCCCCTTCAGGGAGGAAGGAGACAAACTCTAGTGGGACCTATTGGAAGTAGGAATTCTAAAAGTGAAAAGTGACCCTTTAACAAGTCTTGTCATATGAATTAGGATTTATGCCAGAACAGAACCTCAATTTGCAGACAGTGTTTCAGGGTGATTGCCCCTCATCAGTGCAAAGTATGAGATCTGATCTGGCTGCATGAAAAGCTGGGTGGCACTAGAGTTCGTCTCCTTCCTCCCTGAAGAGACAATTTGCATATTTCCCAGAGGAGCATTGCAGCTATAAGTCTTCTCACTGTTAGCAAGATTAGTTTGTCAGTCTCCGCAAGGAGAAACGTTTCCCCTGGATAACTTTGCTCGTAATTTTTCTACATGTTATTGAGAAAAACATTGGTCACTCTATGGCCAAGTTCACACGACTGTATTTTCAGTCCAAATGCTGTTCATGAAAAAAACCTGACAGTACACATACCAATGTTATTCAATTGGGCTGTTAATATGTGTGTTCTTTTTCCACGGAGCAAATCTGCATAAGAAAAAAATTCTTTCATGCACTAGTTTCTTCCATACGTCGGATAAGACTCCCCAATTTAAGTATGTGGGTGTGCAGAAAAAAATGGATTTCATACAGATCAGCCATCTGATTTGTGTTACAATTCTATTAACATACCAAATATTTAATATTGGAAATTCTAATAACTGCTAACATATAAAAATGGCTGCCATGAGGATTGCATATGGATATTTGAGATGAAAATGCCCGTTTTTCATGGAAACTAGACAGATTTTTTTATATGGTCATGTGAACTTAGCCTCATAGGGAAACTCTTTTTTCTAATATTTATGAAAGAATAATGGATATTTTATTTAAACTTAAACTATCGTAACCCATATTTTCAGCAGCTGTGTAAATCCATTGATGGGAAGTTTTGCAACAGTATAAAGATCAGACAGTTGTTGTTCCCAGCATTTTCTCTCTAAGGAGAAAGAGGAACTAAATGATGATGATTCAATAAAAAAAATATAGTGTTTGAGTCTCTGGTTGACAAGGTCGTGTCTGCACCTCTGAATATTTGTGGGACCACCGTTCTGTATCTTGATTTGTAGATGTTAGGTTGGTGTCACACACAGCGACGACGACAACGACGTCGCTGCTACGTCACCATTTTTTGTGACGTTGCAGCGACGTCCCGTCACTGTCGCTGTGTGTGACATCCAGCAACACCAAATGTGAAGTTTATCAGTATCTAAGCATTTTACGGTACCCATTCACATTACCGTTTCAAGAAAATCTCGCCAATTTAAATCAATAGGACTGTTCCTCATCGTATTGCTCTCCTAGGTATTAGATATAAAACATGCAGGACTGTCACAAAGAATGTGAAATATCAGTATTAAACAATTTTTTTTATAATTATCAAAAAAAAGAACTGACTTGAATTTGTGACATTGTCTGAGATCATTCTTAGACTTAATGAATGCGTTATTACCTTCTGAAATTGTGATTATTATTATTTAAAGTATATAAATACGTCTTTTTATGCAAGAACTTAGTAACGTATGTACTGTAATTTTGGTTTCTTCTATTTATATTATTAATAAATAATCCCATCATTTTAAAATGTATAATTATTAATATCACTGAATGTTGGGAGTTAATGTTACATATTGTATTATTTAGCTTATGAATACAGCCTTAATATTTTTAATGGTTATGTAATTATTTATTATATTTGGATTATTTAATGTAAAACATTTTCACAGAATAAATGACATTTAATTTTCTTAAAACATGTGCCTATTTTTCTTCAAGTATAATCACTGTATAAAGAAACTCACAGTTCCATGTACCAAGTCGGATCACTTATAGGAGAACCATCATCAGAAAATGACCAGGTGTTTAACCCCTTCACCCACGGCTGATTTTTCGTTTTTGTTTTTTTTTTGCTCTCCTTCTTCCAAGAGCTGTAACTTTTTAAATTTTTTTCATCAATCTTGCCATATTAGGGCTTGTTTTTTGCGGGGACAAGTAGTACTTTTAAATGAAACAAAAAGTTCTACCATATAGTGTACTAGAAAATGGCCAAAAAATTCCAAGTGCAGAAAAATTTGCAAAAAAAGTGCGATTGCATGATAGTTTTGGGAATATTTTATTCACCATGTTTACTATATGGTAAAACTGATCGGTCAGTGTGATGCCTCTTATGATTGTTTTAGGAATATTTTATTCACCATTTTTACTATATGGTAAAACTGATCTGTCAGTGTGATGCCTCGCATGATTGTTTTAGGAATATTTTATTCACCATGTTTACTATATGGTAAAACTGATGTGTCAGTGTGATGCCTCCGGTCGATAGAAGTTCGTAGATACCAAACATGTATAGGTTTACTTTTATCTAAGGGGTTAAAAAAAAATCTGAAATTTGTCCCAAAAAAGTGGCGCACTTTTTTGCTCCATGTTCCATGACCCACAGCGTTTTCCTTTTTTGGGATCTAGGGCTTAGTGATGGCTTATTTTTTGTGTCTTGAGCTGACGTTTTTAACGGTACTATTTTTGCATAGTTGCTAAGCTTTGATCGCCTGCTATTGCATTTTGCGCAAAATTTGTGGTGACCAATAAACGTAATTATTGTGTTTGGAATTTTTTTTACAGCTAGGCTGTTTGCCGATCAGATTGATTGATTTTATATTTTGATAGATCGGGCATTTCTGAATGTGGCGATACCAAATATGTGTATATTTTTTTTATTTTTTAACCCTTTAATTTTCAATGGGGCAAAAGGGGATTTGAACTTGTAGATTTTTTTTTAATTTGTTAAAACTTTTTTTTTCTACTTTTTTTTATTTTGCTAGTCCCCTGGGACTATAAGGATCAGCAGTCTGATCGCTCATTCATTTCTGTTGATCACAGCTACAAAACTGTGATCACCAGAAATGCTCATCTCTTGCTCTGCCAGCTGTTACAAGAAGTGAGTCAAGTGAGCTACAGGAGTCATCACATGACCCTGTGCTACCATGGCAACCATTGGCTCTCCTTGATCACGTCACTGCACCACCGATGGAGGCAGGTAAGTGCATGTTTACCGCTGTGGGTATTTAAATCACGCTGTCACAGTTTGACAGCGCGATTTAAAGGGTTAACAGGAGTGGGTGGATTGTGGATCCACCCGTACCTGAGAGGCACACATGTCAGCTGTTCAAATGACATGTGCAGGAATCACCACTAGCTGCCCACAGCAGCCAGAGGTGATTACCCCTAGATGATTTAGGACATACCAGTACGACCTCGGTCGTTAAGGGGTTAAATCATGTTTTTGTGTTACATTTAGTTTTTTTAGTCAGTATTTTTTTCCATATCATGAATGATCATTATTAAAAAAACTAAATTAATAATCATGCAATTGTCACATTTTTTTGCCCAGTGTGGCTATTTTTTCTACTTCTTGTCTTTACAGGAAGATTTTACAGCAGTTTTGTTATCAGCAGAGGCGGGATTACAATGACAGCTAACATTTCTATACACTGCTGACAACACAAGATCCACCATTCACAGTAGGTGACAGTTGAGTTTGCCCACTCTCCTTCCACAATAACCTTGGCATCTGCTCAATAGATGCTGCAATACAAAAGATGGATTCAGAGTCTGATCATTATGGCTATATTCAGGTGGATTTTCTGAAACTAACAGGATATTAGAGTCTAAAAAAGCCTTAGTGGCCAATGTTAAAATTGCAAGATTTCTATTTCTAGTACATGTTACAATATGGAAAAAAAACAATTGCACAAAATTTTTAACAATACATTTAACACAAAAATCAGATTTAAAAATTAGGTCATTTTCTGATTATAGCTTCTGTTTAAATGAATGGGAAAGCTTTGGATTGGAATTTCAATGGTCAGTCTAGCAGTAACACTGACATGGACATTGATGACCTTAGGCAAGTTGACACTTAATTTTATTTGAAAAGTAGAATTGTAAAATATTTTTTATATGAGATATTGTTCAGAGTTTTATGCTTTTCCAATGTTTTAAAACTTGAAATTTCTTTATTTCTGCCATATGACATATAAGAAAGATATGATTTCTTAATGCAAGCAGCATTAAACTTCCTTGTACAAAAATCAGTTACTTCCCGACTTTCACAGAACTCAAGATTCTCTGACATAAATGAAACAGGATGACTGTGGTCATTCATCTACATCCACATTTCCTTGAGATAAAAACCACTTTATAAACTTTATAAGGCCTTGTGCGCACACTGCGTTTTTACCCGCGGTTTTGCTGCAGAAATTTCTTGTAACCTTTCTGCAAAACCTATGGGAAAAAAAATAGCTGTGCGCACACTGCGTTTTTTTCTCAAGAAAATGCTTTCTGCAGAATTTCTTGAGAAAATTTCTTGAGAAAATGTGCATGTCACTTCTTTTCCGTAAGTACCTGCGGTATTTCACTCCATTCACTGTAATGTAATCGTGAAATACCGCGGGTATACCGCAGGTAGCAAATGATGTGCAGCATACCCTTGGTATAGCCACGGTTTACCTGCGGTAAACAGGGCTGTATTTTGCCTTCTTGCTGCCCTAGGCACTTTAAGTGGTCGCGCCCCTCAGTGGCAACGTAACACTATGAGTTTTCGTACACGACATCTGTTTAAGGCAGATCTAATCTGTAAAACACTTGAAAAAGTATAAATGAGAAATGAAGGGCACTAACCCCCCCAATGGGGATCACCACAGGCACATCAAAACATAGAATGAGTATAAAAATATTCCCACCACACCGTCCCCACTTATATACTGTGACACTGCCCCTAATAAACTAAAACACCACACTGTCCTCACTTATAAACTACTGTATACCCACCACACCTTCCTCGATTATGAAATATGATCTGGACACTGTACTCACATCATGCTGCTCCCTCCTCACAATGTCCCATGCATGCTGCCCCCTCCTCACATTGTCCCATGCATGCTGCCCCCTCCTCACAATGTCCCATGCATGCTGCCCCCTCCTCACAATGTCCCATGCATGCTGCCCCCTCCTCACAGTGTCCCATGCATGCTGCCCCCTCCTCACAATGTCCCATGCATGCTGCCCCCTCCTCACAATGTCCCATGCATGCTGCCCCCTCCTCACAATGTCCCATGCATGCTGCCCCCTCCTCACAATGTCCCATGCATGCTGCCCCCTCCTCACAATGTCCCATGCATGCTGCCCCCTCCTCACAATGTCCCATGCATGCTGCCCCCTCCTCACAATGTCCCATGCATGCTGCCCCCGCCTCACAATGTTCCATGCATGCTGCCCCCTCCTCAGAATGTCCCATGCATGTTGCCCCTCCTCACAATGTCCCATGCATGCTGCCCCGCCTCAGTGTCCCATGCATGCTGCCCCCTCCTCAGAATGTCCCATGCATGCTGCCCCTCCTCACAGTGTCTCATGCATGCTGCCCCTCCTCACAGTGTCCCATGCATGCTGCCCCTCCTCACAATGTCCCATGCATGCTGCCCCCTCCTCAATGTCCCATGCATGCTGCTCCCTCCTCACAATGTCCCATTTATGCTGCCCCCTCCTCACAATGTCCCATGCATGCTGCCCCCTCCTCACAATGTCCCATGCATGCTGCCCCCGCCTCACAATGTCCCATGCATGCTGCCCGCTCCTCAGAATGTCCCATGCATGCTGCCCCTCCTCACAGTGTCCCATGCATGCTGCCCCTCCTCACAATGTCCCATGCATGCTGCCCCCTCCTCACAGTGTCCCATGCATGCTGCTCCCTTCTCACAATGTCCCATGCATGCTGCCCCTCCTCACAATGTCCCATGCATGCTGCCCCCTCCTCACAGTGTCCCATGCATGCTGCTCCCTTCTCACAATGTCCCATGCATGCTGCCCCCTCCTCACAATGTCCCATGCATGCTGCCCCCTCTTCACAGTGTCCCATGCATGCTGCCCTCTCCTAAGTGTCCCATGCATGCTGGCCCCTCTTCACAGTGTCCCATGCATGCTGCCCCCTCCTCACAGTGTCCCATGCATGCTGCCTCCTCCTCACAGTGTCCCATGCATGCTGCCCCCTCCTCACATTGTCCCATGCATGCTGCCCCCTCCTCACAGTGTCCCATGCATGCTGCCCCCTCCTCACAGTCTCCCATGCATGCTGCCCCCTCCTCACAGTGTCCCATGCATGCTGCCCCCTCCTCACAATGTCCCATGCATGCTGCCCCCTCCTCACAATGTCCCATGCATGCTGCTCCCTCCTCACAATGTCCCATGCATGCTACCCCTCTCCATGAGCTCTTAATGCTGCCTTCCTCTTTTCCATAATGACACCTCCATGCTGCCCCACTTATCATACTAAGACCACCACACTAGAGCTTATGCTGAGACAACCCCCCCACACACCCTACCCCACTCTTGATATTGACTCCCCTACATTGCTACACTCCATACTGAGCCCACACATGCTGCCCCTTCTCCATAATGAGCTCCCAATGCTGCCCCCCTCTCATTCTGAGTACTTACACTCCCACCCATTGATTTTGTCATAGCATTATTCCTCAACCCTTGTCCTCTGTCTCTAGCATTGGCCCCTCTCTCCCACTCCACCAGCAGCAGCCACTCCCCCAGCATCAGCCTCTCTCCCCCCGCCTCCAGCAGCAGCCTCTCCCCCAGCATCAGCCTCTCTCCCCCCAGCCTCCCCCAGCATAAGCCTCTATCCCCCTAGCCCCCCCCAGCATCAGCCTCTCTCCCCCCAGCCTCCCCCAGCATCAGCTTCTCTTCCCCCAGCATCAGCCTCTCTCCCCCAGCATCAGCCTCTCTGACCCCAGCATCAGCCTCTCTGCCCCCAGCATCAGCCTCTCTCCCCCCAGCCTCCCCCATCATCAGCCTCTATCCCCCAGCTTCCCCCAGCATCAGCCTCTCTCCCCCAGCTTCCCCCAGCATCAGCCTCTCTCCCCCAGCTTCCTCCAGCATCAGCCTCTCTGCCCCCAGCATCAGCCTATATCTCCCTAGCCTCCCCCAGCATCAGCCTCTCTTTCCCCAGCATCAGCCTCTCTCCCCCAGCTTCCCCCAGCATCAGCCTCTCTCCCCCAGCATCAGCCTCTCTGCCCCCAGCATCAGCCTCTCTCCCCCCAGCCTCCCCCAGCATCAGCCTCTCTTTCCCAGCATCAGCCTCTCTCCCCCAGCTTCCACAAGCATCAGCCTCTCTCCCCCAGCTTCCCCCAGCATCAGCCTCTCTGCCCTCAGCATCAGCCTCTCTGCCCCCAGCATCCCCCAGCATCAGCCTCTCTCCCCCAGCTTCCCCCAGCATCAGCCTCTCTTTCCCCAGCATCAGCCTCTCTCCCCCAGCTTCCCCAGCATCAGCCTCTCTCCCCCAGCTTCAGCCTCTCTGCCCCCAGCATCAGCCTCTCTGCCCCCAGCATCAGCCTCTCTGCTCCCAGCCTCCCCCAGCATCAGCCTCTCTGCCCCCAGCATCAGCCTCTCTCCCCCAGCTTCCCCCAGCATCAGCCTCTCTGCCCCCAGCATCAGCCTCTCTGCCTCCAGCATCAGCCTCTCTGCCTCCAGCATCAGCCTCTCTGCCTCCAGCATCAGCCTTTCTCCCTCCAGCATCAGCCTTTCTCCTCACAGCATCAGCCTCTCTCCTCACAGCATCAGCCTCTCTGCCCCCAGCATCAGCCTCTCTCCTCCCAGCCTCCCCCAGCATCAGCCTCTCTCCTCCCAGCCCCCACCAGCATCAGCCTCCCCCAGCATCAGCCTCTCTCCTCCCAGCCTCTCCCAGCATCAGCCTCCCCCAGCATCAGCCTCTCTCCTCCCAGCCTCCCCCAGCATCAGTCTCCCCTAGCATCAGCCTCCCCTAGTATCAGCCTCCCTCTTCCCAGCCTCCCCCAGCATCAGCCTCCCCCACCCAACTTCCCCCAGCATCAGCCTTCCCCTCCCAGCCTCCCCCCGCATCAGCCTCCCCCAGCATCAACCTCCCCCCTCCCAGCCTCCCCCAGCATCAGCCTCCCCCAGAATCAGCCTCTCTCCTCCCAGCCTCCCCCAGTATAAGCCTCCCCCAGCATCAACCTCCCCCAGCATCAGCCTCCCCCAGCATCAGCCTCTCTCCTTCCAGCCTCCCCCAGCATCAGTCTCTCTCCTCCCAGCCTCCCCCAGCATCAGCCTCCCCCAACATCAGCCTCTCTCCTCCCAGCCTCTCTCCTCCCAGCTTCCCCCAGCATTAGCCTCCCCCAGCATCAGCCTCTCTCCTCCCAGCCTCCCCCAGCATAAGCCTCTCCCAACATCAGCCTCTCTCCTCCCAGCCTCCACCAGTATTAGCCTCCCCCAGCACCAGCCTCTCTCCTCCCAGCCTCCTCCAGCATCAGCCTCTCTCCTCCCAGCCTCCCCCAGCATCAGCCTCCTCCAGCCTCCCCCAGCATCAGCCTCTCTCCTCCCAGCCTCCCCCAGCATCAGCCTCACCCCTCCCAGCCTCCCCCAGCATCAGCCTCCCCAAGCATCAGCCTCTATCCTCCCAGCCTCCCTCAGCATCAGCCTCCCCCAGCATTAGCCTCTCTCCTCCCAGCCTCCTCCAGCATCAGCCTCCCCCAGCATCAGCCTCTCTCCTCCCAGCCTCCCCCAGCATCAGCCTCCCCCAACATCAGCCTCTCTCCTCCCAGCCTCTCTCCTCCCAGCCTCCCCCAGCATTAGCCTCCCCCAGCATCAGCCTCTCTCCTCCCAGCCTCCCCCAGCATAAGCCTCTCCCAACATCAGCCTCTCTCCTCCCAGCCTCCACCAGTATTAGCCTCCCCCAGCACCAGCCTCTCTCCTCCCAGCCTCCCCCAGCATCAGCCTCCTCCAGCCTCCCCCAGCATCAGCCTCTCTCCTCCCAGCCTCCCCCAGCATCAGCCTCCCCCAGCATCAGCCTCACCCCTCCCAGCCTCCCCCAGCATCAGCCTCCCCAAGCATCAGCCTCTATCCTCCCAGCCTCCCTCAGCATCAGCCTCCCCCAGCATTAGCCTCTCTCCTCCCAGCCTCCTGCAGCATCAGCCTTCCCCAGCATCAGCCTCTCTCCTCCCAGCCTCACCCAGCATCAGCCTCTCTCCTCCCAGCTTTCCCCCAGCATCAGCCTCCCCCAGCATCAGCCTCTCTCCTCCCAGCCTCCCCCAGCATCAGCCTCCCCCAGCCTCAGCCTCTCTCCTCCCAGCCTCCCCCAGCATCAGCCTCTTTCCTCCCAGCCTCCCCAGCATCAGCCTCTCTCCTCCCAGCCTCCCCCAGCATCAGCCTCCCCCAGCCTCAGCCTCTCTCCTCCCAGCCTCCCCCAGCATCAGCCTCTTTCCTCCCAGCCTCCCCAGCATCAGCCTCTCTCTTCCTAGTCTCCCCCAGCATCAGCCTCTCTCCTTCCAGCCTCCCCCAGCATCAGCCTCCCTCAGCATAAGCCTCTCTCCTCCCAGCCTCCCCCAGCATCAGCCTCCCCCCCAGCCTCCCCCAGCATCTTGCCTCCCCCCTCCCAGCCTCCCCCAGCATCAGCCTCCCCCCTCCCAGCCTCAGCCTCCCCCAGCATCAGCCTCCCCCTTCCCAGCCTCCCCCAGCATCAGCCTCTCTCCTTCCAGCCTCCCCAAGTATCAGCCTCTCTTCTCCCAAGTCTCCCCCAGTATCAGCCTCTCTTCCCCCAAGTCTCCCCAAGTATCAGCCTCTCTTCTCCCAAGTCTCCCCCAGTATCAGCCTCTCTTCCCCCAAGTCTCCCCCAGTATCAGCCTCTCTTCCCCCAAGTCTCCCCCAGTATCAGCCTCTCTTCCCCCAAGTCTCCCCCAGTATCAGCCTCTCTACCCCCAAGTCTCCCCCACTATCAGCCTCTCTCACCCCACCACATGCGCAGATCTCCAGTCTGCATTAGAGACACCCAAATACTCCTTATGAATCTTCAGCTCTGCGAGCATTTACCTGCTCCAGTGCCCGCCACCATCTTCCTGGCTCACATGAGTATTCTCTTCTGACACCGGCTTCCATCGCGGTGTCCTCCGCGGTGTCCTGCTGTGAGCTCTGCATGTGATGTCCACACAGCATTAGACGAAGCACAGAGGAAGGAGCTAATTGGCACGCGCCTGTAACCCTGGAAGTGCAGGCGCCGGCAGTTCCGGGGTCAATCAGCTCCCTGTGCCCGGCCACCGCTGTTTGTCTGCATTCGCGTCTTAATTGACGCAAATTGATACAAATAACTGGAGGTGTCGCGGGCGGGGGGTGCGCTGCTCGACCGCGCTTGCTGCTCGGGTCCGGCTGCTGCTGCTGCTGCTCGGTGGCTCGAGCAGTGGGCCGGATCCCGGGACCTCGAGCGGCGCTCCTCGCCCGTGAGTGAAAGGGGTGGTCTGTTGGGGGTTGGGATGTCGGTTTGTGACGCCACCCACGGTGTGTGGTGAGGTTGGAGCACCACCGCTGCTTTGTACGGGGATCCCGGGGGGATGACAGGGAGCAGCTGGGATGTTTCTCTCCCCTCCGTGGGTAGGGGGATTTTGGTAGTCCCAGGGCCCGGAGTTGTTGTCTGTAAGGTGGATTGCGGGGCTTGGCCAGGTGCAGGGTCGCGGGGCAGCGCAGTGCCAGACGGCACGGAGGTACTTACTCAGCCAGTAACGTACACGGAGTCTCTGGTAAAACAAATGGCTGGATGGACGAGTCCCACAGATGGCTGCGACGGTCACTCCCGGTAGGTTGGCGGTAACTGTCTCTCCCTGCACCGGTGTTGTGTTCTCGGCCCCGATGGCTTCCCACCGGTAACCCGCTCCCCAGCGGTATATTTGCCGGAGGAGCCCCTTTTGCCCGCAGGCGCTGGCCCTGGGAACTCTAGCTGTGGCGGTAGCTGTATTTCCCTTCACGGTTGAGCGGTTGCCTTTAGTCGGGTCTTTGCTGCTGGGAAATCCCGGAGGTTCCCGTCGCTGACGGATTTGACCGGTTTAACGGCGACTCCAAGCCTGGTCGGGGTCCGTAGGCCCTGCCGAATGGTGCTGGCCTCTCTTCGCTCCCCGGTCCGGTACCGGCGGGCCACCGCCCGTCTCCGGTCCTTACGGTTGTGCATCAATCGGCCTCGCCTGCAGACGGTCACCACCGTCTGCCAACCTTGCTCGAAGGTACCCGGGTCACGTACCCGGAGATGGTCAGTCAGCTCCTCCACTACTCCTTCCACTTTTCCTCACGGAACTTGAACTCCCCAAACTCAACTGAACTCTTTTCCCGCCTCCAGGACTGTGAACTCCTCGGTGGGAGGAGCCAACTGCCTGGCTCCACCCCACCTGGTGTGGACATCAGCCCCTGGAGGGAGGCAACAAGGATTTTGTTTGTGCGGCTGATGTGCCTAACCGGGGTGTGGGGTGTGCTGTTGCAGTACCTGTGACGACCTGGCTTGTCCAGGGCGCCACAAAGGTGCACCTCTCCCCCCCTCCCCCCTCCGAAAACACAGCGGATTTAATCGACTATCTAACGGAGAGGGAGAGGATGTGTAAAAAAAAAATATATATACATTTTTTTTTTGCTGCCAGAAGGTACCGCCCTCCGCAACCTGCGGCCCCAGGCATGGGACCACGGGTGCCTAGTGGTAAATACGGCCCTGGCGGTAATGTTCATCACTGCCTGCGTTTTGCAGGGAAGTGATGTCATTATGACAGGAAGAGGAAGCGGAGTAGAGCAAACACACACACATCACAGACACAGACATAGAATACACACACACATCACATTCTCACACAGGCACCGACATATAGAATACACATACAAATCAAACGTACATATATATAAAAAAAAAAACGTGGGCTCTGCTGTATTTTTACCGTCCAGTCGAGGTAAACACACAGCGTCGGCCCGGTATTCTCAGGCTGGGGAGGGTGAGGGACAGGGTTAATGCCCCCCCTCCCGCAGCCGAGAATATCAGCCTGCAGCTGCCCCGGGACTGTTGCATCCATTATGCGGCAGTCCCGGAGTGTCCCCAGCTCTTCCAGATTGCCGTGATGCTGTGGAAATCAAGGTAATAATGAGTTAAATGGCAGCGGATCGCTGCTATTTAAGTCCAGGCTTAATCATGGCAGCGTCTATGAGATAGCTTTCATGATTAACCTGTAAGTAAAGTGAATAAACACACACCGAAAAATCCTTTATTTTAAATAAAAGACAAAGCCTCGTAACGAGACTACAGAGGTAATTACAGGTCATTTCCCACGGTCGGTAATGTGAACACACTATCGCTCGTGAGAAATGCAGTGTGTGCTCACAGGGACTCTATCTATTGATTGATCTGTCCTCTATCTATCTCTCTATCCTTCTATCTATCCTTCTATCTATCTATCCATTATCTATTTATTTATCTATCTATCTGTCGCGGGCGGAGGAGGGGACGCCGCGCTCTCCCACTGCTGCTCGGGTCCGGCTGCCGCGGCTGCTGCGGCCTGCTGCTGCTCGGTGGCTCGAGCGATGAGCCGGATCCCGGGGATTCTAGCGGCGCTCCTCGCCCGTGAGTGAAAGGGGGTTGTTGGGTGTGGGGATGGTTTATTGTCCGTGACGCCAAGTTGTCGCAGGCGGAGGAGGGGACGCCGCGCTCTCCCACTGCTGCTCGGGTCCGGCTGCCGCGGCTGCTGCGGCCTGCTGCTGCTCGGTGGCTCGAGCGATGAGCCGGATCCCGGGGACTCTAGCGGCGCTCCTCGCCCGTGAGTGAAAGGGGGTTGTTGGGGTGTGGGGATGGTTTATTGTCCGTGACGCCACCCACGGTTGTGGTGATTTATTGGCACCACCGCTGCTCTGTATGGGGATCCCGGGAAGAGTGGTATGGAGCAGCCAGTTGTTGTGTTGCCCCTCCGTGGGTAGGGGTTGGTGATCCCGGGGCCCAGTGATGAGATGGGAGATGCAGGGCTTGGTGGGCGCAGGGACGCGGGGGCAGCGTGGTGCCTTGCGGCACTGTGGTACTCACTCAGCCTGAGACGTTGACACAGTTTTTCGGTAAACCACACGGCTGGAAAGACGGTTCCCACGGACGGCTGCACTTGCTCTCTCAGTAGGTAACGGTGATGTCCCTTTGACCTGCACCTAGTGTTTCTGTGTTGGTAGCGATGGGTTCCCACCGGTAACCCGCTCCCCGGCTTGGATATGGGCCGGAGGAGCCCTGCTTTGCCCGCAGACGCTGGCCCCGAGGAACTGGTGCCCTGGCGGTGGCGGTGTTCCTCCTTAATGGTTGGACTTTTGCCTTCAGTCGGGACTTGGTTGTTTGGAGACGGACGTCCCCTTCACTGACGGATTTGGCAAATTATGGCGACTCCTAGGCTTGCCGGGGTCCGAGAGGCCCCTGCCCTGGTGCTGACTGTCCTTCGTATACTGCTCCAGACCGCCGGGCCACTACCCGTCCGCGGTCCTTCCAGCAACCTCCGAGCAGTCCCCCTCCAGACAATCATCGCTGTTGCTGACCTTGCTGACACCGTCCTGCACTTAGCCGGACCAACTTCAGGGCTTTCTACGCTCACTTTTACTCCTTTTCTTCTTTGCTCCACTACTACTTCACTTTCACTTAGCTGTTTACTCCTCTCCGTCCCTAGCTGGACCCCACTCTCGCCCTCAGCTAGACTTCAACTCTCCGGTTCTTCCCGCCTCCAGGGCTGTGTACTCCTCGGTGGGCGGAGCCAACCGCCTGGCCCACCCCCTGGTGTGAACATCAGCCTCTGGAGGAAGGCAACAAGGATTTTAGTAGCTTTGGTGTTCCTAACTGGGATGTAGGGTGTGGTGGTGTGATGACCTGTGACCCCTGGCTTGCCCAGGGCGTCACATTCCCCCTTAGCAAAATGCAGACCGTCCGCGGGCTGCTCGTCCAACACCGGTTTTATTTTCTGTAAATGTATAGAAGTAAACGGTAATATATATATCATAACATCATCCCACAACGGGAGGCACATTTCTTAAACGTTACTAAACGGTTTTACGGGTACGGTTTCCGCTCTCTCCCACCCAAGCAACCTGGCCCTGATTCTGCCCCTAAAGCCCAGGCAGCACCCCTTGACCCAAGTCCAGCACCAGTTTCCGAGCGGGATCTGTCCTTCCCCTCCAGAGGGTAGCCACCGGTTCCTGTGGTGGCTGGGCCCCAGCCTGCTCTGCTGAGGGCCCTCCCTCCAACCTGCCTCTCCGGAGGCGGCAACTGCGGAAAACGGTACGGTAAAACAACTTATTTACAAGCCACTTAACGATTGTGGTTGCCCTGCAAGTTCACGGGCTTGTCCATGGATAGTTCCCATGCTAACTTTTTAAACGGTCCCCACGGGGACAATGGTGCCGGCTCCGGCCGGTTCAATCACTGTTAATCTGGTGAAGTACACGGTAATCATTTTCCATTTTCATCAATTTTCAAAACTTTTTAAACTTTTTCCAAACATTCAACAACACTCTGGTGGTCCCAACGGGGACTGGACAACGGTGCTCCGCTGCCCTACTCCGATTCTTCGGCTGTGGCGGACCCGTCCTCTTCCGACATGGGCTCGGTGTCAGGCCCGGAATCACTATCGACAGCCTCTGCACCAGGCGGGTGGCTACCAACTGCCGTAGCCTCTAGGCTGGCAACTCTCTTGGCCACAGTCACGGAGGGGTGTACGCCCGACGGGCCAGGCACAGTACGGTGCACGGGTAAGGAAGACGGAGGTCGCATGGGAGCCAGGGGCAGACCGGGTCCCTCAGCCGCAGCGGCCGGTCCCTCGGGGACACAGGGGCGTGGGTCACTCACCAGCTCCTCCATCATGGCCTCCATTCCATATACCCGTGCAACCGCAGCTATATTCTCCACCTCCGCAGTCCACTGCTCCATGAGCCTGCAGATCTGGCTCCGGTAGTGTCGGCAGATCGCTGCCGTTCGGGCCCTCAGCCATGCCGCTGTTCCGGGCACCGGCTCAGTAGCCTCCGCGTAGCTGGGCGGAACAGACATCTCGTTGTAAGGCTCGGCAAATCATGGGGTCCCAGCGTCTTGGCTCATACAGCCGCGCGCTACATACATCCAGCCGCCATTGCGTCCCCCTTAGCTTCTTTCCGGCCCCTCCTCTATTGGGGCGGGGTTTTTGCCTTCGCGCCTCTGGTACTCGAGAAGGCGCTCGAGCGGGAACTTTTCGCGCCAAAGATGGCGACTTCTGAAATTTTCCAGCCGGATACCTCCGGCGGTCACAAGGCGCACCTCTACCCAACGGCAGAGCGGTAAGATCCTGTTCGTGACGCCAAGTTGTCGCGGGCGGTGAAGGGGGCGCCGCGCTCTCCCACTGCTGCTCGGGTCCGGCTGCCGCGGCTGCTGCGGCCTGCTGCTGCTCGGTGGCTCGAGCGATGAGCCGGATCCCTGGGACTCTAGCGGCGCTCCTCGCCCGTGAGTGAAAGGGGGTTGTTGGGGTGTGGGGATGGTTTATTGTCCGTGACGCCACCCACGGTTGTGGTGATTTATTGGCACCACCGCTGCTCTGTATGGGGATCCCGGGAAGAGTGGTATGGAGCAGCCAGTTGTTGTGTTGCCCCTCCGTGGGTAGGGGTTGGTGATCCCGGGGCCCAGTGATGAGATGGGAGATGCAGGGCTTGGTGGGCGCAGGGACGCGGGGGCAGCGCGGTGCCTTGCGGCACTGTGGTACTCACTCAGCCTGTGACGTTGACACAGTTTTTCGGTAAACCACACGGCTGGAAAGACGGTTCCCACGGACGGCTGCACTTGCTCTCCCAGTAGGTAAAGGTGATGTCCCTTTGACCTGCACCTAGTGTTTCTGTGTTGGTAGCGATGGGTTCCCACCGGTAACCCGCTCCCCGGCTTGGATATGGGCCGGAGGGGCCCTGTTTTGCCTGCAGACGCTGGCCCCGAGGAACTGGTGCCCTGGCGGTGGCGGTGTTCCTCCTTAATGGTTGGACTTTTGCCTTCAGTCGGGACTTGGTTGTTTGGAGACGGACGTCCCCTTCACTGACGGATTTGGCAAATTATGGCAACTCCTAGCCTTGCCGGGGTCCGAGAGGCCCCTGCCCTGGTGCTGACTGTCCTTCGTATACTGCTCCAGACCGCCGGGCCACTACCCGTCCTCGGTCCTTCCAGCAACCTCCGAGCAGTCCCCCTCCAGACAATCACCGCTGTTGCTGACCTTGCTGACACCGTCCTGCACTTAGCCGGACCAACTTCAGGGCTTTCTACGCTCACTTTTACTCCTTTTCTTCTTTGCTCCACTACTACTTCACTTTCACTTAGCTGTTTACTCCTCTCCGTCCCTAGCTGGACCCCACTCTCGCCCTCAGCTAGACTTCAACTCTCCGGTTCTTCCCGCCTCCAGAGCTGTGTACTCCTCGGTGGGCGGAGCCAACCGCCTGGCCCACCCCCTGGTGTGAATATCAGCCTCTGGAGGAAGGCAACAAGGATTTTAGTAGCTTTGGTGTTCCTAACTGGGAAGTAGGGTGTGGTGGTGTGATGACCTGTGACCCCTGGCTTGCCCAGGGCGTCACATATCCATTATCTATCTATCTATCTATCTATCTATCTATCTATCTATCTATCTATCTATCTATCTCTCCTTCTATCTATCTATCCCTCTATCTATCCCTCTATCTATCTATCTATCTATCTATCTATCTATCTATCTATCCTTTTATCTATCTATCCTTCTATCCCTCTATCTATCCTTCTATCTATCTATATATCTATCTATCTATCCATTATCTATCTATTTCTCTATCTATATCAGAAGGAAAGGACCTTTTTTTTTTCTCTTTTTCTACATGCTTTATTTATAAAAAAATGCAGGGACCAACCTGCGGAAAAAAACGCAGCAAAAACGCGGCAAAAACGCATGCGTTTGTCCCGCGGCTTTGGTGCGTTTTTTTACCGCAGATGCGGTAATCTTCAACTCCCAGAAGTTTCTCAAGAAATTTTCTTGAGAAAAATCACTTTTCTAGTGCGTACATAGCCTAACATAGATTTTAATTTGCTAATTAGTTAGCCCTTCTTTTAAAATATATTTTTCTTTTTTTTTTTTTTAAAATGTGTGATTTTTTTTCATGTTTAGGTAAAATATAGAACAGATATTAAAGCCAAGTAATAAGTGATGAATTAATTTTTTTGAATTTGAATTTGTCAGTAGAGATGGGCGAACCCACAGATGTTTGGGATCGGCGGGTCCGGCCGAACTTAAAGAAAAGATGGGTTTGAGACCGCACATGAGCCCGAACGATGAACCTCATATAAGTCTATGGAAACCCCAAACTTGTGTGCTGTAAAATGATGGTAGTGAGGGCTAGGGGGATGCAAAATGAAGCAAAATTGGGATTAGAGCAGGGCAGTTATACTTACCAAATTTCCGCTCGGCTGTCACACTGCTTCCTGGTCAGCTCATTAAATCTCATGCATATGCACTGCTTCCCCTACCCACCCTCTGTAACAGCATCTGTGAATGGTTGCGGTGAGACTGCTGGCATGATGGCCTCTATGATTGGTTGTGAAGTGTAAAAATAAATAAATAATTGGAAAAAAAATGGCCTAAGGTCCCCATGTTTAGATACCCAGAACAGACAGAGCATTCCTCTACAGGTTGCAGCCGACAGCTGTGTGCATTAGCTTGGCTGAATGTGCAGGGGGTCTAGCAGACCTGTCCGCTGTGTGAGCCCACGCTAAAGGGACAGACACGGCCAAGGACGTATATACTATATACATCTTTGGTCGTGAAGGGGTTAATAGAAGCATAAGGCCTCAGCTCCACTTGCGTTTTACACGAATGAGTTTAATCCGATAAAACATCGGATTGCACTCGCACCAGTGTTAAACTATGACGCAGTGTCCATCTGCTATATTTTTCTCATGCTGAATGGGCAAGGACACCAGGTTTCAAATCAACTGTGGCAATCAAATAAAATGGTAAACCATATTAAATCGATAATTCCCCAGATACTGAAAAACGGGGAAAAAGTCAATTGAAAAGATGAAAAAAATACTCCATTTTGCAATGGGTTGTTTTGCCTTTTTTTTTTTTAATAATCTGGCAACATGATTATGCAGAGCAGTATAACTATAATAATGCAGAACATATACGTGTATATATATATATATATATATATATATATATATATATATATATAGTACAGACCAAATGTTTGGACAAACCTTCTCATCTCTAGGACAACTGTTCGGAGGAGACTTTGTGCAGCAGGCCTTCATGGTAAAATAGCTGCTAGGAAACCACTGCTAAGGACAGGCAACAAGCAGAAGAGGCTTGTTTGGGCTAAAGAACACAAAGAATGGACATTAGACCAGTGGAAATCTGTGCTTTGGTCTGATGAGTCCAAATTTGAGATCTTTGGATCCGACCACCGTGTCTTTGTAGAAAAGGTGAACGGATGGACTCTACATGGCTGGTTCCCACCGTGAAGCATAGAGGAGGAGGTGTTAGGGTGTGGGGGTGCTTTGCTGGTGACACTGTTGGGGATTTATTAAAAATTGAAGGCATACAGAACCAGCATGCTTACCACTAGAGTTGAGCGCGGTTCGAGGTTCGAGGTTCTCCAGTTCTAGGCTCGAGTGATTTTGGGGGCTGTTCGAGATCGAACTAGAACTCGAGCTTTTTGCAAAAGCTCGATAGTTCTAGATACGATCGAGAACGGTTCTAGCAGCAAAAAGCAGGGCTTTTTACAGCTACAGTGTGCAGGAGCCATCGCTGGCAGCCTGCCAGAAGCTGGAAACCAAGATAAACATCGGGTATCCAACCAAAGCGCTTTGGTTAGTAACCCGATGTTTATCCTAGTTACGTGCAGGAAGCCCACACTTCCCCGCTCAGCTCACTCCGCCCCCTCCTGCCCGCGGCATGTATTGTACACACACACACACACACACACACACACACACACGGTCCCGCTCGGCTTACCTGCGGTGATGAAGTCCCGCCATCCCGACCTCAGCGCTGTCACTGTCCTCCATGGCCGCCGCTTGTCACATCACCTTCTCTCGCTTCCGACCCGAGACTGACTAGCGGTGACGTCACGGGCCTCTCGCGATACTTGGTGTGAAGGCGCCGGTCATTGAACTCAGTGACAGGGGCTGTCAGTGTGCAGGAGATCAGCGCAGGTAATGTACCTCGCTGACAGCAGCACTTGTCACCCCCCTGCAGTGACCTGGGCTGACCCATTGATGTTAGCTCAGGTCACTGCACTGCTCTCCCAGCCAATGGGGAACATCCTGCTCTTCATTGACTGGGACAGTGTGGATCGTCATGGCAACCCCTTGGATTACACCAGACCTGGATTTGTTTTTCATTCTAATAAATTGGTTAAAGAGGGAATGTTTTGGGGAGTGTTTTTTCAAATAAAAATGTGTTTGTCGTCTATTTTTTTTTATTACTGACTGGGTTGGTGATGTCGGGTATCTGATAGACGCCTGACCTCACCAACCCCAGGGCTTGATGCCAGGTGACATTACACATCTGGTATTAACCCCATATATTACCCCGTTTGCCACTGCACCAGGGCGCGGGATGAGCTGGGGCGAAGCACCAGGATTGGCGCATCTAATGGATGCGCCACTTCTGGGGCGGCTGCGGCCTGCTATTTTTAGGCTGGGGAGAGTCCAATAACCATGGACCTCCCTAGTCTGAGAATATCAGGCCCCAGCTGTCTGCTTTACCTTGGCTGGTGATCCAATTTTGGGGGACCCTACGTGTTTTTTTTTTAAATTATTTATTTAATTTAAAATAACAGCGTGGGGTGCCCTCAGTTTTGGATTACCAGCCAAGGTGAGGTTGCCAGCTGTGGTCTGCAGGCTGCAGCCGTCTGCTTTACCCTAGCTGGCTGCAAAACTAGGGGGAACCCTACGTCATTTTTTTTTCATTTTTTTGGCTAAATACAAAGCTAAGCCCCCCTTAGTGCCACATGAAAGGCACCAAAGGGTGCTCCACTTTTTCTCCATTTTTTTCTCCATTTTTTTCTCCACTTTTTCTCCACTTTTTCTCCACTTTTTCTCCATTTTTTTCTCTATTTTTTCTCCACTTTTTCTCCACTTTTTCTCCGCTCTTTTTCTATGGTCGGTCTACCCATTAGCTCTGCCATGCATACTGTAGCTCTACACCTACTGCACATGTTACTTTATGATTGACATCTCTTTCGTACCAGAGCTGTCTAAGTCTACTCTGACCCCATATTTGTCATTACTATATTGTCCTTGTACTGTATTATGACATTTGTATCATGTGTTTCATTTCTTGCTGTGTTGCAATTTTTTTGCTGCATCCCAATTGTACCTCTACATTGTTCGAGTTTATGTTATTGTTCTATCACTCTTATGTGATACTGATTATTGTCATTTTTCATGATTACATGCAGATAAGTCCAATCTGACGAAGGCTCAGGCCGAAACGTCATTTGTAACTTGTTTTGGACAAAAACATATATGCTTATGAAAAAAAAATTTTTCTTAATACGGACCAATAAAGAGTGATTTTGCATTACTATCCGTTGTGACTTACTGACTTAGTCTGGGAGATTTAGAGTGCCGAGGTTACTCACTAATTTTATCTATTATTACCTCTGAGCACCTATATACCAGTGAGCAGAGCTTCCTCTACAGTAGTTCTCCTGATTAGGCATGCCCTTACCTCATGAGCAGGGCATTGCAGCTTTGGTAGCAACCATTACGACATGGACTCTGCTGCTGTGGACCCGAGAAGAGTGAGTGCAGATTCATTGCATCCACACTCCTCACATGAAGGGTCCGCACTCCTAGAAAATGGGGGATACGTTCCCTGAGGTTCTCCCCCCATATTCTAGACGGTCCAGAGTCGTCGTGGGACCCCTTTATTTTTTTTCTTACAATAAATTGGTGAAAGAGGAAATGTTTTGGGGACTGTTTTTTCAAATAAATTTCTTTTGTCGATTTTTTTTTTTGTTAGTACTGACAGTTTATGATGTTGAGTATCTAATAGACGCCATGACATCACAAACTGCTGGGCTTGATCTCAGGTTACTTTACAGCTAGTATCAACCCGATTTATTACCCCGTTTGCCACTGCACCAGGGCACGGGATGAGCTAGGGTGAAGCGCCAGGATTGGCGCATCTAGTGGATGCGCCACGTCTGGGGTGCCTGCGGCCTGCTATTTTTAGGCTGTGAAGGCCCAATAACTATGGACCTTCCCACCCTGAGAATACCAAACCACAGCTGTCCGCTTTACCTTGGCTGGTGATCCAATTTGGGGGGGACCCTACTTTTATTGTGTAATTATTAATATTTATAAAATAATTATAAAAAAGAGCCTGAGGGGACCTCCACATTGGATCACCAACCACGGTAAAGCTGCCAGCTGTGGTTTTCAGGCTACAGCCGTCTGCTTTACCCTAGCTGGCTATCAAAAATGGGGTGACCCAACGTCATTTTTTTTTTTAACTATTTTTTAAATAGAAAAAATTAATGGGCTTCCCTGTATTTTGATTGCCAACCAAGGTAACGGCAGGCAGATGGGGGTGTCAACCCATAGCTGTCTGCTTTATCTGCGCTGAGAATCAAAAATACCGCGGAGCGCTACGTCATTTTTTTAAAGATTTATTTTTACAGCACTGTGATGTCCAGCAATCAAAATACAGGGAAGCCCATTTTATTTTTAGTTATTTAAATAAATAATTAAAAAAAATATATATGGGCTCCCGCTGCATTTTTTGTATTGCTAGCTAAGGGTAATCCAAGCAGCTACTGGCTGCTAACCCCCACTGCTTGGTGTTACCTTCACTGGCAATGGAAAATCCAGGGAAGCATTTTTTATTTTTTTTGCCAAAAAACTACAAAAAAAGGACGTGAGCTTCGCCATATTTTTGTATGCTAGCCAGGTATAGCAGGCAGGTGCTGGAAGAGTTGGATACAGCGCCAGAAGATGGCGCTTCTATGAAAATGCCATTTTCTGAGGCGGCTGCAGACTGCAATTCGCAGCAGTCGGGCCCAGAAATCTCAGGCCAACCTGTGCTGCGGATTCCAATCCCCAGCTGCCTAGTTGTACCTGGCTGGACACAAAAATGGGGCGAAGCCTACGTCATTTGTTTTCTAATTATTTCATGAAATTCATGAAATAATAAAAAAAGGGCTTCCCTTTATTTTTGGTTCCCAGCCGGGTACAAATAGGCAACTGGGGGTTGGGGGCAGCCGTACCTGCCTGCTGTACCTGGCTAGCATACAAAAATATGGCGAAGCCCACATAATTTTTTCAGGGGGCAAAAAACTTCTGCATACAGTCCTGGATGGAGTATGCTGAGCCTTGTAGTTCTGCAGCTGCTGTCTGTCTGTATGGAGAAGAGCAGACAGCAGCTGCAGAACTACAAGGCTCAGCATACTCCATCCAGGACTGTATGCAGAATTTTTTTGCCCACCAAAAAAATGACGTGGGCTTCGCCATATTTTTGTATGCTAGCCAGGTACAGCAGGCAGCCACGGGCTGCCTCCAACCCCCAGTTGCCTATTTGTACCCGGCTGGGAACCAAACATATAGGGAAGCCCGTTTTTTTTAATTATTTCACTTATTTCATGAAATAATTAAAAAACAAATGACGTGCGCTTCGCCCCATCTTTGTGTCCAGCCGGGTACAACTAGGCAGCTGGGGATTGGAATCCGCAGCACAGGTTAGCCCGAGGTTTCTGGGCGCCTCTGCTGCGGATTTCAGTCCGCAGCCGTCCCAGGAAATGGCGCTCTCATAGAAGCGCCATCATCTGGCGCTGTATCCAACTCTTCCAACAGCCCTGGAGCCGGGTGGCTTGTTGGGTAATCATGAGTTAATACTGGCTTTCTTTTACTAGCCAGTATTAAGCCAGAGATTCTTAATGTCAGGCACGTTTGACCCGGCCATTAAGAATCTCCAATAAAGGGTTAAAAAAAACACCACACAGAGAAAAAATACTTTAATAGAAATAAATACACATACACATGAGAGACTCCATCTTTATTACCCCCTGTCAGCCCTCCACGATCCTGCTCTTCTGTCTTCTTTCTTTCTAGTGTAGTAGTAGTGACTAGTGATGAGCGAGTACTAAAATGCTCGGGAGCTTGAGGCTCGGGCCGAGCATCTCAAAATACTCGTGTACTCGGCCCGAGCACCGAGCCCAATGTTATCCTATGGGAGACCCGAGTATTATTCTGAAATGACCCCTGGCAGCATGTAGAAACCATAAAACTGTAAATTAAAAAAAAAAACGTGCGTGTGTGTGTAAGCGTGCATATATATATATACACGCGGAGTGGAGTGCGGGAGGGGCCGTAGCCGAGCGGGGAAGTGTCGGGCTAAAGGCACGGTCATGCTGTGCGGGCCGGCCAATCACTGCAATTCAACAAGTAACAGGGCTGTGGCATTGCAGTGGTCTGCCAGCCAATCCCTGCATAAGGGATGGCTGTAAAAAGAGCGCCAACATGAAGACCACGAGTACAGCACGAGTATCGCGAGATTACTCGGTCCCCGCCGAGTAGCCCGAGTACATTGATACTCGTGCGAGTACCGAGTAGTAACAAGCATACTCGCTCATCACAGCAGCTGCAGAACTACAAGGCTCAGCATACTCCATCCTGGACTGTATGCAGAAGTTTTTTGCCCCCTGAAAAAATTATGTGGGCTTCGCCATATTTTTGTATGCTAGCCAGGTACAGCAGGCAGGTACGGCTGCCCCCAACCCCCAGTTGCCTATTTGTACCCGGCTGGGAACCAAAAATAAAGGGAAGCCCTTTTTTTATTATTTCATGAATTTTATGAAATAATTAGAAAACAAATGACGTAGGCTTCGCCCCATTTTTGTGTCCAGCCAGGTACAACTAGGCAGCTGGGGATTGGAATCCGCAGCACAGGTTGGCCTGAGATTTCTGGGCCCCACTGCTGCGAATTGCAGTCTGCAGCCGCCTCAGAAAATGGCATTTTCATAGAAGCGCCATCTTCTGGCGCTGTATCCAACTCTTCCAGCACCTGCCTGCTATACCTGGCTAGCATACAAAAATATGGCGAAGCTCACGTCCTTTTTTTGTAGTTTTTTGGCAAAAAAAATAAAAAATGCTTCCCTGGATTTTCCATTGCCAGTGAAGGTAACACCAAGCAGTAGGGGTTAGCAGCCAGTAGCTGCTTGGATTACCCTTAGCTAGCAATACAAAAAAATGCAGCGGGAGCCCATATATATTTTTTTTAATTATTTATTTAAATAACTAAAAATAAAATGGGCTTCCCTGTATTTTGATTGCTGGACATCACAGTGCTGTAAAAATAAATCTTTAAAAAAATGACGTAGCGCTCCGCGGTATTTTTGATTCTCAGCGCAGATAAAGCAGACAGCTATGGGTTGCCACCCCCATCTGCCTGCCGTTACCTTGGTTGGCAATCAAAATACAGGGAAGCCCATTAATTTTTTCTATTTAAAAAATAGTTAAAAAAAAAATGACGTTGGGTCCCCCCATTTTTGATAGCCAGCTAGGGTAAAGCAGACGGCTGTAGCCTGAAAACCACAGCTGGCAGCTTTACCGTGGTTGGGGATCCAATGTGGAGGTCCCCTCAGGCTCTTTTTTATAATTATTTTATAAATATTAATAATTACACAATAAAAGTAGGGTCCCCCCCAAATTGGATCACCAGCCAAGGTAAAGCGGACAGCTGTGGTCTGGTATTCTCAGGGTGGGAAGGTCCATAGTTATTGGGCCTTCACAGCCTAAAAATAGCAGGCCGCAGGCACCCCAGACGTGGCGCATCCACTAGATACGCCAATCCTGGCGCTTCACCCCAGCTCATCCCGTGCCCTGGTGCAGTGGCAAACGGGGTAATAAATCGGGTTGATACTAGCTGTAAAGTAACCTGAGATCAAGCCCAGCAGTTTGTGATGTCATGGCGTCTATTAGATACTCAACATCATAAACTGTCAGTACTAACAAAAAAAAAAAAAATCGACAAAAGAAATTTATTTGAAAAAACAGTCCCCAAAACATTTCCTCTTTCACCAATTTATTGTAAGAAAAAAAATAAAGGGGTCCCACGACGACTCTGGACCGTCTAGAATATGGGGGGGAGAACCTCAGGGAACGTATCCCCCATTTTCTAGGAGTGCGGACCCTTCATGTGAGGAGTGTGGGTGCAATGAATCTGCACTCACTCTTCTCGGGTCCACAGCAGCAGAGTCCATGTCGTAATGGTTGCTACCAAAGCTGCAATGCCCTGCTCATGAGGTAAGGGCATGCCTAATCAGGAGAACTACTGTAGAGGAAGCTCTGCTCACTGGTATATAGGTGCTCAGAGGTAATAATAGATAAAATTAGTGAGTAACCTCGGCACTCTAAATCTCCCAGACTAAGTCAGTAAGTCACAACGGATAGTAATGCAAAATCACTCTTTATTGGTCCGTATTAAGAAAAAAAATGTTTTCATAAGCATATATGTTTTTGTCCAAAACAAGTTACAAATGACGTTTCGGCGTGAGCCTTCGTCAGATTGGACTTATCTGCATGTAATCATGAAAAATGACAATAATCAGTATCACATAAGAGTGAGAGAACAATAACATAAACTCGAACAATGTAGAGGTACAATTGGGATGCAGCAAAAAAATTGCAACACAGCAAGAAATGAAGCACATGATACAAATGTCATAATACAGTACAAGGACAATATAGTAATGACAAATATGGGGTCAGAGTAGACTTAGACAGCTCTGGTACGAAAGAGATATCAATCATAAAGTAACATGTGCAGTAGGTGTAGAGCTACAGTATGCATGGCAGAGCTAATGGGTAGACCGACCATAGAAAAAGAACGGAGAAAAAGTGGAGAAAAAGTGGAGAAAAAATGGAGAAAAAAATGGAGAAAGAGTGGAGAGAAAGTGGAGAAAAAGTGGAGAAAAAGTGGAGAAAAAGTGGAGAAAAAATGGAGAAAAAGTGGAGAAAAAGTGGAGAAGAAGTGGAGAAAAAATGGAGAAAAAAATGGAGAAAAAGTGGAGAAAAAGTGGAGAAGAAGTGGAGAAAAAATGGAGAAAAAAATGGAGAAAAAGTGGAGAAAAAGTGGAGAAAAAGTGGAGAAAAAGTGGAGAAAAAGTGGAGAAAAAGTAGAGAAAAAAATGGAGAAAAAGTGGAGAAAAAGTGGAGAAAAAGTAGAGAAAAAGTGGAGAAGAAGTGGAGAAAAAATGGAGAAAAAAATGGAGAAAAAGTGGAGAAAAAGTGGAGAAAAAGTGGAGAATAAGTGGAGAAAAAGTGGAGAAAAAGTAGAGAAAAAAATGGAGAAAAAGTGGAGAAAAAGTGGAGAAAAAGTGGAGAAAAAAGTGGAGAAAAAAGTGGAGAAAAAGTGGAGAAAAAGTGGAGAAAAAGTGGAGAAAAAATGGAGAAAAAGTGGAGAAAAAATGGAGAAAAAAATGGAGAAAAAGTGGAGAAAAAATGGAGAAAAAGTGGAGAAAAAATGGAGAAAAAATGGAGAAAAAAGTGGAGAAAAAAATGGAGAAAAAGTGGAGAAAAAGTGGAGAAAAAGTGGAGAAAAAATGGAGAAAAAAATGGAGAAAAAGTGGAGAAAAAGTGGAGAAAAAATGGAGAAAAAATGGAGAAAAAGTGGAGAAGTGGAGAAAAAGTGGAGAAAAAGTGGAGAAAAAGTGGAGAAAAAGTAGAGAAAAAGTGGAGAAGAAGTGGAGAAAAAATGGAGAAAAAAATGGAGAAAAAGTGGAGAAAAAGTGGAGAAAAAGTGGAGAATAAGTGGAGAAAAAGTGGAGAAAAAGTAGAGAAAAAAATGGAGAAAAAGTGGAGAAAAAAGTGGAGAAAAAAGTGGAGAAAAAAGTGGAGAAAAAGTGGAGAAAAAGTGGAGAAAAAGTGGAGAAAAAATGGAGAAAAAGTGGAGAAAAAATGGAGAAAAAAATGGAGAAAAAGTGGAGAAAAAATGGAGAAAAAGTGGAGAAAAAATGGAGAAAAAAGTGGAGAAAAAAATGGAGAAAAAGTGGAGAAAAAGTGGAGAAAAAGTGGAGAAAAAATGGAGAAAAAAATGGAGAAAAAGTGGAGAAAAAGTGGAGAAAAAATGGAGAAAAAATGGAGAAAAAGTGGAGAAGTGGAGAAAAAGTGGAGAAAAAAATGGAGAAAAAGTGGAGAAAAAGTGGAGAATAAGTGGAGAAAAAGTGGAGAAAAAATGGATAAAAAGTGGAGAAAAAGTGGAGAAAAAATGGAGAAAAAGTGGAGAAAAAGTGGAGAAAAAGTGGAGAAAAAGTGGAGAAAAGGTGGAGAAAAAGTGGAGAAAAAGTGGAGAAAAAGTGGAGAAAAAGTGGAGAAAAAGTGGAGGAAAAAATGGAGAAAAAAATGGAGAAAAAGTGGGGAAAAAGTGGAGAAAAAGTGGAGAAAAAAATGGAGAAAAAGTGGAGAAAAAGTGGAGAATAAGTGGAGAAAAAGTGGAGAAAAAGTGGAGGAAAAAGTGGAGAAAAAGTGGAGAAAAAGTGGAGAAAAAGTGGAGAAAAAATGGATAAAAAGTGGAGAAAAAGTGGAGAAAAAATGGAGAAAAAGTGGAGAAAAAGTGGAGAAAAAGTGGAGAAAAAGTGGAGAAAAGGTGGAGAAAAAGTGGAGAAAAAGTGGAGAAAAAGTGGAGAAAAAAGTGGAGAAAAAATGGAGAAAAAGTGGAGAAAAAGTGGAGAAAAAATGGAGAAAAAGTGGAGAAAAAGTGGAGAAAAAGTGGAGAAAAAGTGGAGGAAAAAATGGAGAAAAAAATGGAGAAAAAGTGGAGAAAAAGTGGAGAAAAAAATGGAGAAAAAGTGGAGAAAAAGTGGAGAAAAAGTGGAGAATAAGTGGAGAAAAAGTGGAGGAAAAAGTGGAGGAAAAAGTGGAGAAAAAGTGGAGAAAAAGTGGAGAAAAAAATGGAGAAAAAGTGGAGAAAAAGTGGAGAAAAAAGTGGAGAAAAAAGTGGAGAAAAAATGGAGAAAAAGTGGAGAAAAAGTGGAGAAAAAGTGGAGAAAAAGTGGAGAAAAAAATGGAGAAATAGTGGAGAAAAAGTGGAGAAAAAGTGGAGAAAAAGTGGAGAAAAAAATGTAGAAAAAGTGGAGAAAAAATGTAGAAAAAGTGGAGAAAAAATGGAGAAAGAGTGGAGAAAAAGTGGAGCACCCTTTGGTGCCTTTCATGTGGCACTAAGGGGTGCTTAGCTTTGTATTTAGCCAAAAAAATGAAAAAAAAAATGACGTAGGGTTCCCCCTAGTTTTGCAGCCAGCTAGGGTAAAGCAGACGGCTGCAGCCTGCAGACCACAGCTGGCAACCTCACCTTGGCTGGTAATCCAAAACTGAGGGCACCCCACGCTGTTATTTTAAATTAAATAAATAATTAAAAAAAAAACACGTAGGGGTCCCCCAAAATTGGATCACCAGCCAAGGTAAAGCAGACAGCTGGGGCCTGATATTCTCAGACTAGGGAGGTCCATGGTTATTGGACTCTCCCCAGCCTAAAAATAGCAGGCCGCAGCCGCCCCAGAAGTGGCGCATCCATTAGATGTGCCAATCCTGGTGCTTCGCCCCAGCTCATCCCGCGCCCTGGTGCGGTGGCAAACGGGGTAATATATGGGGTTAATACCAGATGTGTAATGTCACCTGGCATCAAGCCCTGGGGTTGGTGAGGTCAGGCGTCTATCAGATACCCGACATCACCAACCCAGTCAGTAATAAAAAAAAATAGACGACAACCACATTTTTATTTGAAAAAATACTCCCCAATACATTCCCTCTTTAACCAATTTATTAGAATGAAAAACAAATCCAGGTCTGGTGTAATCCAAGGGGTTGCCATGACGATCCACACTGTCCCAGTCAATGAAGAGCAGGATGTTCCCCATTGGCTGGGAGAGCAGTGCAGTGACCTGAGCTAACATCAATGGGTCAGCCCAGGTCACTGCAGGGCATGACAAGTGCTGCTGTCAGCGAGGTACATTACCTGCGCTGATCTCCAGCACACTGACAGCCCCTGTCACTGAGTTCAATGACCGGCGCCTTCACACCAAGTATCGCAAGAGGCCCGTGACGTCACCGCTAGTCAGTCTCGGGTCGGAAGCGAGAGAAGGTGATGTGACAAGCGGCGGCCATGGAGGACAGTGACAGCGCTGAGGTCGGGATGGCGGGACTTCATCACCGCAGGTAAGCCGAGCGGGACCATGTGTGTGTGTGTGTGTGTGTTTGTGTACGTGTGTACATGCCGCGGGCAGGAGGGGGCGGAGCGAGCTGAGCGGGGAAGTGTGGGCTTCCTGCACGTAACTAGGATAAACATTGGGTTACTAACCAAAGCGCTTTGGTTGGATACCCGATGTTTATCATGGTTACCAGCTTCTGGCAAGCTGCCAGTGATGGCTCCTGCACACTGTAGCTGTAAAAAGCCCTGCTTTTTGCTGCTAGAACCGTTCTCGAACGTATCTAGAACTATCGAGCTTTTGCAAAAAGCTCGAGTTCTAGTTCGATCTCGAACAGCCCCCAAAATCACTCGAGCCTAGAACTGGAGAACCTCGAACCTCGAACCGCGCTCAACTCTAGTAAGCAGCTGCCTAGCACTCTGAAAATGAAAATGTTGGCAGCCTACAAAGCAGGCAAAGGCTATAAGATAATAGGAAAGTTTCTTCAAGTTGACCTTTCCTCAGTTCGAAAAGTAATTAAGAAATAACAGTTAACAGGAGCGGTAGGGGTCAAGATAAGGTCTGGAAAACCAAGCTAAATTTCTGTGAAAGCTGCTTGTAGGATTGCTAAATACGCAAATCAGGACCTGAGCTTGACTGCAAAAGACCTTCAGGGTATGTGCACACGTTGCTTTTTTTTCCGCGCGGAAAAAAACGCACCCTCTGGCAGAGGGGAGAATTGTAAACAATGCTTTTTGAGAAACAACGCATCGAAAACGCATGCGTTTTTCATGCGTTTTTCATGCGTTTTTCATGTGCTTTCCATGCGTTTTTTTAGGTGCGTTTTTTAAGACTTGGGTACCTATATGTCAGAAAACCCCCACAAGTGACCCCATTTTGGAATCTGCACCCCTCAAGGATTTTATTCAGGAGTATATTAATCATTTTGAATCCACAGCTACTTCCCCCAAAATGTAGCTGTAGCAACAATATTCTCACTGTTGGGCTATGTGGCCATGATCCAGCGACACGGCGTCTAGTACACAGTGTCAGCCTTCCTGCAGAGATGTGAGTGTTTCCCACGGGAGAACGCAGATGCCCATGCCCACGATTTGGGTTCAGGCTGCTGTGGAGCTCTATTCTACCTGCAGAGAACACTCATCTACGCAGCATAAATTGACATGCTGAGGCTCGGGAAGCTGCTTCACAGGTCGGTTTATGCTGTAGAGAAAAGAAGCCCAGTGGGCATGAGATTTCTAAAAATCCTTCCACTGTGCTTCTACTGCACAACGCAGCGTCATGGACGCAGGGAAAACACTCTGCGCCCAAAACGCTGCAAACCCCGATTGTGGGCATCCAGCCTAAAAAGCGTCAATGGAGGTCAAATATATATACAACGTCCCACCCCCCCTGCATATTCTAAGCTGGCACCTTTAGTACCTTTCATGTGGCACTAAAGGGTGCCTAGCCTAGTTTTTATCACAAAAAACAAAAAAAAAAATGGCGTGGGGTCCCCCCTATTTTTGATAGCCAGTCAGGGTAAAGCAGACAGCTGTAGCCTGCAAACCACAGCTGGCAGCTTCATCTTGTCTGGTGATCAATTTGGAGGGCTCCCCAGGTTTTTTTTTTTATTTAAAAATAATAAAAAAAAAATAACATGGGGTCCCCCCAAATTAGATCACCAGCCAAGGTGAAGCTGACAGCTGAGGTCTGGTATTCTCAGGGTGGGAAGAGCCATGGTTATTGGACTCTTCCCAGCCTAAAAATAGCAGGCCACAGCGGCCCCAGAAGTGGCGCATCCATTAGATGCGCCAATCCTGGCGCTTCGCCCCAACTCATCCCGCGCCCTGGTGCGTTGGCAAACGGGGTAATAAATGGGGTTGATACCAGATGTGTAATGTCACCTGGCATCAAGCCCAGCAATTAGTGATGTCACGGCGTCTATCAGACACCCGACATAACTAATTGACAGTAAACAAAAGCAAAAAAAGACAACAAAAAATTTTTTATTAGAAAAAACACTCCCCAAATCATTCCCTTGTTCTCCAATTTAATAAAAAAAATGGGTCCGCAGAAATCCATTTGGATGTCCCACGTCGGCTCTGGACCTTCTAGAATATGGGGGCACGTTCAGGGAACGTATCCCCCATTTTCTAGGAGGGCAGACCCTCCATTTGAGGAGAGTGGGTGCAAAAATCTGCACCCACTCTCCCCGGGTCACAGCTGCAGAGTGCCGAGCAGCCAGCACAGCTCACACTGAACACAGTGCTGGCTGTCAGCTGCTCGGCACATGTGACCGGCCGGCGTCTGCTGTGAAGGAGGAGGGAGCCGCGGGGGATCAGCGCTGCGACCGGACAGGTATGTATGACACCGGGGGGAATTGGGGTGAACGGGCAGGGCCTGGGTGCGTTTTTCTGTCGCATGTCTCAAGGCACATGCGACAGATAACATAGGAGCAGGGCGGCCGGTGCGCTACTGTGCGCGCGGCCATGTTGGATTTTGTTGGGTCGGGGCGGGCACTTTGGAGACACCGGGGGCTTTCCTGAACTTTGCCAGGAAGTGAGGTCAACAGGAAACCTCTTGACCTCACTTCCAGGTAAATGCCTGCGTTCTGGCGTGCCGACAAAGCCCGCGGACCGCAACAAAAAAGCAGGTCACTGCGGTGTAGCTGCGTTCTGACCCCACATCATTGATTTCAATGGGGGAGAGAATGCAGCCACAACGCAGAAAAGAAGTGACATGCTGCTTTTCTTTCCGCACCGATTTTTGGCATAAAAAACGCTGCGTTTAGAAACTCAGCGTGTGCACTGATTTTTCAGCTTTCCCATACACTTTGCTGGGAAAGCTGAACGCATGCAATTTGCCACTGAAACGCTGCGGTTCAAAACGCAGCGTTTCCGCGGTAAAAAAACGCAACGTGTGCACACAGCCTCTGGAAGATTTTGCAGTTTTTGAAGTTGTGTATTCTACTGTTCATAGACACCTGAACAAATATGTCCTTCATGGAGCAGTCAGCAGAAAAAAAGTCTCCTCACCATAAAATTCAGCTTCAGAAGTATACAAAAGAACATCCAAATAAGCCTGATGCATTTTGGAAACAAGTCCTGTGAACTGATGAGGTTAAAATAGAACTCATTGGCTACAATGATCAAAGGTATGTGTGGAGAAAAACGACACAGAATTTCAGGAAAAGAAAACTCATCAACAATTAAGCATGGGGATGGATTAATCATGCTTTGGGAATGTGTTGCAGCCAATAGCACAGGCAATATTTCATGGGTAGAGGAAAGAATGGATTCAATGAAATTTCAACAAATTCTTGATGCAAACATTTTTACAATGACCTTCTGTCCCCTGATCTGAACATCATTGAAAATCTGTGGCTAGACCACAAAAGAGCAGTGCAAGTAAGACTACCCAGGAATCTCACAGAACTAGAAGACTTTTCCAACGATGAATATCCCTCAAGCAAGAATTTAAAGACTCTTGGCTGGCCACAAAAAGCATTTACAAGCTGTGGTACTTGTCAAAAGGGGTACTACTAGGTATTAGACATTCGGGGTGCCCAACCTTTTTACTTTTTTGGTTAATTTTAAAATGTAAAAGATGTTTCTTTTGTTTGGGTCTCAAATACAAAGGAAATGTGTCATCTTTAATTGTATGCCTTTTAGAGATAATTTCATCTTCAAATTGCTTAACTGTTCACAATAACAGCAATTTTGACGCTGGGTACCCAAACCTACATGCCACTATATGTCCCCATACTGGAATATATGGCCTTCATCCTGGGCCCATCCTGGTATATATGATCCCCATCCTGGTATATATCCCCATTCTAGTATATATGGCCCTGATCCTGGGCCCATCCCGGTACATATGATCCCTATCCTGGTATATATGATCCCCATCCTGGTGTATGTGTCCTCCATCATGGGCCTATCCTGGTGTATATGCCTCCCATCATATCACACACATAAAAAAGAAACAATTCTATTCACCATCCCTCCACTCCCCCAGTGTGCAGTGTCCTCTTCTGATGCGGGCAAGTGACCATGCGTCCCCAGTTACACACCAACATCAGCTGCCAGACTATTCATTGCTCCCTATGACCATGATTATGGGCTTGAGAGATGAATATTTTTTTTTATATCTAACACACGTCATCAACCAGACAATGCAAGAAGTCGGTGGCTGGGTGATCACATGTGCCCACTACTGAAAAGAATGAATATTCATTGCTCCTCATGCACATAATCCTGCCCACCAATTGGTGCCAGCATCAGTGCCAAGAGGAGGGCGGGATTATAGCCGTGGGGAGCAGTGAATATTCTTTTTCTTTATTAGTGGGCACACTGTTAGCCCCAGTGCCTTGTCACATGGTGTCTGTCTCAGCACTACATGTGACGCTGTTCACACAGCAGAGTCAGATACTCCACACGATGCTGATTTTGAGTTACTCAGACAGGCTCGGGCATTAACCAGCTGTGTACTTGTTTAAAGGGAATCTGTCACCGTTTTTTGGGCTATAAAAATGCCTTTTCTCCCATGCCGATGATAGCTTTATGCGATCCTGGTCCTTGTGCTTTATTATCCAGTTGCTGGTGAACTTCTGTGTGCTGTCGGTGTGTTGTGGAAATACTCTTGTTGTCTGATTATTTCCTCCCTTCCTTTAGTTTAGTCCTGATCACGTATTGTCTATACCTCTGTGAGTTTGAGTTTTGGATTCCCCCCGTCTGTTTATTTGTGTTGAATTAACCAATCCTGTCCCGGCCCTCTCCTGGGTGAAGTGAGGGGGCCACTAGACCAGGGTTGTTCCGGACCTAGGGCAAGGAAGACAGCCCAAACATCCTCCCCTTCAGACATACCTTTGGGATCTGGGTCAGCTAGGGTTCCCCTAGCCTGAGAGCCAGTTTAGGCTCCCCTGTCCCAAGTAATCTTATCAGACCCCGTGACACTCCTTCCCCCCTGTGACCCTGCTCCCCCCTGTGACCCTGCTTTTGTGAACGATAAGCTGATCGTTCACAAAAGCCGGTCGCTGGGCGATCAGTTTATCATTCACAATAGCTGGCCGCCGGTAAAACAGTTAAAAAAAAAACAACGGATCGTTTTTTTTGCAGCATCAGTCACATCAGTTGTGCCACTATCTGCAACGCATCCGTTGCATCAGTCACACAACTGATTGTGACTGATGCAAAACAACAGAAGTGTGAACTTAGCCTTAAAGGCTCTGGAGCAAGCTATCAGTGGAAGTCAAAGAGACAACATCAGATTAAGTGAAATGAATGCAGAAGACTACAAGAAGCATACAAGAAACTACGTGCTTAGCCAAATTAGAGAATCAGTGTTTGCTACAATTGTTCCTGACAGTACAGATATTTATCGAAAGCGCCAGGACACAGAACCTTCTATAGCATCCTGCATTCAAGGTCAGAGCAATGCACTGCTAATTAGTTATTTTGAACCTATTTCATGCTCCAGATAATACCAGAGCTATGCACCTCAATATACTCTACACACAGATGAGCACATGCAAGCCAACATACTGACAAGTCAACATATTCCTGTCAACCACATAATTCCAGTTCCAAAAATCATAGAAAACTGACGTCAGCCTTTGCAAAGTATATGGTTCGCTATGACCTACTAAGACTGGTCTCACGAGGTTCGATGATCATCCAGAGAATTATAGAGGCTGGAAATGTTCCTTTAGAACCAAAATTAGTTACCTTGTCATTACTGTTGCTGAAGAGCTAGATCTGCTGATCAGGTGCCTTGGACCACAATACACAGAGTGGATCAAGAGACTCAAATGTCTCCACATCAATAATTCAGCGATGGGTCTCACGGCTGCATGGGAGAGACTAGAACGAAGCTTTTGCAGTCCTGAAGACATAGAATGCACTCTTCAAGAGACTACAGGATTTTACAAAAATATCCAGTAAGGACAGTTAAAAATTCCAATAGTTGCTTAGCTTTTGTACAATATTCAAGAATTGTGGACCACACGTGGGTCAAGATATGTAGGAGAAAATCAGGTCTTGCTTCTTCTGTTTTCCTACTTCTGTGAGTTTATTAAGAATATTGCAAAGTACAAGGCTGACCCAAGAATTTTTTATGAAGAACTCAGTGGTCCTGTTTTATCTCCTCCTAAGTATAAGAGTACATATTCTAAAAAGAGAAAACGCAGAGGTCCAGCATCAGTGAAAAAGACTGAAAAAGAATTACCGTAAGGCCCATTTCACACGTCAGTGAAAAACACTGATGTTTTTCACTGGCGTGTAAAACACGCACATGTCCCTCCGTGTGCCGTGAAACACGGCACACGTGGGTTGTCTAAGAGCAATCCGGACTCCGTTCTCCGTGGCCCGTGATTGCATTTAGAGATTAACTCACCTGTGCGCGCTCCCGCTCTCCATGGTGCTGATCGCTCCCGCGGTGCAGAATCCGGCCGGCGCTGACCCCCGCAGCAGCTGCTTCCGGGTCGGCTGTGTCGTGCATCATGAATATGCGCGACAGTAATGAGCCGGCTCAGAAGCAGCAGGGAGAACAGGCTGCACAGAGCGTCGCTGGAACCGGGTGAGTTAAAATGCTTTTTATTTTAGAAGCACGTTTTTTTCTGGCACGTGTTTCACGGACCACACCACTGCGTGGTCCGTGGGACATCAGTGATGCCAGAAAAAAATGGACATGTCTCCGTGCGGCAATCACGGACACGCGGGTACGCCGCACAGAGACACGTGCAGTGAAAAATCACTGATGTGTGAGCAGACCCATTGATTATAATGGGTCTGCGTATGTCAGTGATTCTGGTACGTAGAAAAAAAAGCACAAACGTACCAGAATCACTGACGTGTGAAAGGGGCCTAACATGGACATGGACATGGAGACCATTGACACTATTGAAGTAAAGAGGGAGCTCCCTCCCTCTGATAAGCAGATCAATGACATTGTTGCTATTGAATGGCTAAAGGCCCGCGATCGGTGCTAGGGCATCAGCTGTGAAATATAGCTGACACGCAACGATGATGTAGCCTACTCTGCTTATGAGCTGGCCCGATCGTTGCATCATACATGTCTAGCGCATGTCGTGAAACGTTTAAGCATCTGTTTTGGGGTCTTAAATCATTTTAGAATCTGCTATAAGGGCTGGTTTTCTTTGTGTTGCTATAGTGGGCTTCAAAACAGAGGGCCCTAAAGATGTGTTAGCAGTCATTATGGCAATGCAGGACAGATGGAAAATGACAATTAACCCCTTTACTACACAATGATTTTCCATTTTCATTTTTTCCTTCCCTTCTTCCAAGAGCCATAACTTTTTTTATTTTTCAGTCAACATAAGCTTATGAGGGCTTATTTTTTGCAGAATGAGTTGTACCTTGGAAAGAACATATTAATTTTACCATATGGTGTACTAGAAAATGGGCAAAAAAAATCCAAAAATTGAGCTTTTGTCTCTATTTTCTGACACCTCTAATGTTCTCATTTTTGGGGTATCTGGGGCTTTGTGATGGCTTATTTTTTTGTATACAGAGCTGACATTTTTACAAATACCATTTTGGGGTAGATGCAATGTTTTGATTGCCACTTATTTCATTTTATTGTAATGTTGCTGCGGCCAAACAAGCCTAATTCTTGTGTCTTCTTAATTTTTTTTCTGTTATGCTTTTTACTGATTGGATTAATTTATTTAGTTTTTTTATAGATTGGGTATTTCTAAACTTGGCGATACCAAATACATGTTTTTTTATAATTTTATTTTCAATGGGGGGTGATTAGAACTTTTATTTGTTTTGTTTTCCTATTTTTAAAAACTTTTTTTGTATTTACTAGTCCTCTAAGGTTTTTTTTTTACACACTGCGACATCGCTGCCGATATATCGTTGGAGTCACGTCGTTAGTGACGCACATCCGGCGCCGGTAGCGACATTGCAGCGTGTAACACAAATGAGCGACGATCAACGAGCGCAAAAACGTGCAAAATCGTTGCTCGTTGACACGTCGTTCATTTCCATAATATCGGTGCTGCTGCAGGTACGATGTTGTTTGTCATTCCTGCGGCAGCACACATCGCTATATGTGACGCCGCTGGAACATCAAACATCTCCTTACCTCCGTCCACCGGAAAAGGAATAAGGAAGGAGGTGGGCGGCATGTTCCGGCCGCTCATCTCCTCCCCTCCTTTTCTATTGGGCGGCGGTTCAGTGACGCTGCTGTGACGTCGCTGTGACGCTGAACGAACCGCCCCTTAGAAAGGAGGTGGTTCGCCGGTCACAGCGGCGTCGCAGAGCAGGTATGTGCATGTGACGCTGCTGTAGCGATAGTGTTCGCTACGGCAGCGATCTCCACATATTGGCCGTGTGACGGGGGCGGGTGCAATCGCACTCGACATCGCTAGCAAATGCTAGCGATGTCGCAGCGTGTAAAGTACCCCTTAGGGGACTTGAAGCTGCAATCATCCAATTATTTGTGCGGTACAGAGCGGTACTTTAGCACCGCTCTGTACAGTAGAAATGCTGACTTACTGTGAATGTTGTCATTGAACTGGCGTTCACAGGAACTACGTCCCTACAGTGACAGGAGTAATCAACTGACCCAGGCTGTCATCACAACCTATCAGTGCCCCACGTTCATGTCACGGGGATGCTGATGGGAGTGGGGAGTGACGCACTCTCTACCGGAACAGGTTACATACCACTATCTGAGATTGACAGCGGGATTAATAACAGCGGCGGGCAGATGTCTGATCTGCCTGCTGCTGTTAGAGGCATATGTAGTTTGATCAGATCAGTGGACATGTGCAGGGAAAGGTGCGGGCTCAGCATGTGAGCCCGCATCAAAAAGAGCGACATTACCTTGGATGTATTGGTACATCCAAGGTCGTGTTATTATTATTTATTTATAGAGCACGATTAATTCCATGGTGCTGTACATGAGAAGGGGTTACATACAGAATACATACACAAGTTACAGTAGACAGCCTAGTACAGAGGGAAGAGGGCCCTACCATTGCGGGCTTACATTCTATAGGATTTTGGGGAGGAGACAGTAGGTGGGGTGTAGATTGGTCAGGCGGCAGCTCCGCTCGGTGGTCGGGCGGCGGCTCCACTCGGTTGTCGGGTGGCGGCTCCACACGGTGGTCGGGCGGTGGCTCCGCGCGGTGTTAAAGAAGTAATCTACTGTGAGTCACTGGATTTAGAGAGCATGTGTCACTTCTATCATGTTTGTTACAGTAATTTTGGAGCGTCTTTTCTGTGTTGTCCCATTCGTCGAGCCGGTCACATTGGCATGGCAGGACAATGGTGGGATCAAAATACACTGCCTCCAATGTAACCAATGCATCTCAACCTATGGGATCAATTTATCTCAGAAGATTCTCTACCTCACGTCAAATGAAAAAACACCTAATAAATGGAAACAGGGCCTTAGATTTTGGAAATCTGAAGCTATGTATCTCTTTTTCTTACAATGAATCACTTGTAATAAAACCAAAATTAAATCCATGAGGTTATAATTAACATCGCAGGACATTCCATTTTGAGCACTTTTTTATTATCTCTTATAATTGGCTTTGTTATCTCCTTAAGTAAACACTTTTCTACCATCTGTTATGGAGCTAATCCGCATACCTCTAAACTAAAGGTTAATCATTTAAATGATGTGATATTAAACAGTGTGAGACTAGTGTTTATATAGGACGAGAATCATGAATGAAATGGTTGAATAGCGATCTTTCCATCGTAACATCCTGCACCGTCCACACAGAAAATCAGAAATGAAGGTTGGGTTCTACATTCAAATCCCATAAGTAGTACTATCTATCTTGAATACATGAATTAATAAAGTTTTATGTAAACATTTCCATTGATACTGTACAAAGAAAATGTAATCAAATTAGCAAAGCAAAACAGTTTACAATATGAATACAGTATGTATTCGCTTCAATGCCCCAACTGCGAATATGTACTCCTTCCAATATTGCAACTGCTACTGAACTATTTATTGCCTTGGAACATGATCAACCCTATTTAGGACTTGAATTTCCACTTCTCCCTTTTTCCAGTCAAATCGCTATTTACAACACACACTTTCCGAAAGTTGAACAATAATTTTTTTTCGCTCACATAAACAATTTTATAAACTATGAACGAGCGTTTTTGTACACATTGTTCAATTGCTCAACCTATTCACATTACACAATTATCGTGAACAATAGCTCGTTAACATTAGAATCTGACGGATTATTGGCCAGTGTAAATGCAGCTTTTGATAGAATATTTAAAGAGAAGAAAACAAAGACTTTATGGGACTTAAATGCAAGGTAATAAACACAAATTTCCTTTATTTGGAAATACGGCCCATAAAGCTTCTTCTATGACACAATTTCAGAGCAGATTAAAATAGTATATTGAAAGGTCAGATTCTAAGATAAGGATAAAAGATATAGAATCAGATAGCTTAGGTTGGAAAAACAGACTACTTACAAACAATTACACTTTTTTTTTTTTTTAAAAAGTCACTACTGACTGTATAAAATTATATTGCATTTTTTAAATGCATTTCTGTCACTTTAAGCATGCGGTACAAGTTACCATAGGGAGACTATATAGAGAGCAAACTGGACTACCACTCTGGGCCTAAGGCACTGGTGGGGCCCATGGCCAGATTGCCCTCACTATAACGATTTGTGCCACCATCGGCGGCACTAGTAACGGGGCAGCGAGCTTTTGTGAAGCTCCGTTGCCGTCAGTACAGGATGTCAGTGCAGCTCCAGGCGAGCTCACACCCGCTTTTCTATGACATGCATCACACTGGCGACAACATGTATGCACAGGCCACAAAAAGAAGTGGATCCCTGTGAACCAGAGCAGACTGCCAATGGGTGAATGAGTGAGACATGAGTATGTTTTTTGTTGTGTATGGGATATATATCCCTTTATATAGAAGGCTTATGTGATGGCTCATTCTGTATATAAGTGGGCTATGTGAGGGCTTCTGTTTTATATATCATGCTTTATGAGAGCTCATCATTTATATAGAGAAGCTATGTGGGGGCTCACAGTGTATAAAAGGGGAAAGTGTAGGCTCATACTGTAGAGGGCTATGTGAGGGCTCATGCTGTATAAACGGAGGCTATGTAAGGCCTCATACTGTATATAGGGAGGTATGTGGGAGATCATACTGTATAAGGGAGGCTATGTGAGGCTTCATACTGTATATAGGGAGGTTATGTGCGGGTTCATAATGTATATAGAAGGCTATTTGGGGCTCAAACCATATAAGGGAGGCTATGTGAGGGCTCAACTGTATATAGTGAGCCATATGGGGGCTCATACTGTATTTAGGAAGGTTATGTGAGACCTCATACTTTATATAGGGGGACTATGTGGGACCTTGTACAAGGGGGCTATTTCAGTGCTCATACTGTATATACGGAGGCTATGCATGGCGTCATACTGTATATAGGGAGCTGTGTGGGAACTCATACTGTATTAAAGGGGGCTATGTAGGGCTTACACTGTATAAGGGAGGCTATGTGAGGGCTCATACTGTACCTAGTGAGGCGATGTATGGGCTCACACTGTAAATAGGGGAACTTTTTGGATGCTCATGCTGTATATAAGGGGCTATGTGAGGGTTCATACTGTATATAGGGGCTATGTGCGGGCTCATACTGTATATAGGGAGGTTATGTTGGGGCTCACACTGTTTATAGGGAGGCTATGTGGGGACTCATACCATATATGGAGGACTATATGAGGGCTCATACTGTATATAGGAGGCTATGTGAAGACTTATATTGTATATAGGGGGCTATGTGAGGGCTCATATTGTATATAGGGGCTATGTGAGGGCTCATATTGTATAAAAGGGGCTATCTGAGGACTCATACTGTATATAGGGAACCTATGTAGAGGCTCAAATTGTAGATTTGGAGATTCTGTGGGGGCTCATATTGTATATAGAGGGCTATGTCAGGGCTTACACTATATATACAGTTGAACCCAGAAGTTAACATACACTATCTTAAAAAACACATATGAGTGTTTTTCCCACTATATAACATGAAATGAGAATAAACCATTCTCATTTAAGGTCAATTAGGAACCAAAATTATTTATATTTGCCAAATGCCAGAATAATGAAAGAGAGAGAATTTTTGAGGCATTTTTATTACTTTCTGCAAAGTCAAAACTTTACATACATTTCATTAGTATTTGGTACTATTGACCTTAAACTGTATGACTTGCATCAAATGTTTTGTTTTAATTTTCATACCTTTCAGTATGCGTGTTTCAAGTGAAAATATCCACTTTTTTTTATTACAGAGAATCCGTGACCGATCTTCTCCCCTTCTCAGAGGTTGAATTTTCTGTAAAGCAATAACCCGGTGGCTGCTGACATCTCCTGAATGTTCATTTAAGAAATGGCATGATGTCCCCGGTAGACTGTGTGTAAAGGAATTTTGGTCATCATCTATAAGCTCTGAAATATATTTTCTCAATGGATGACTTGTGCAGACAACATACTGCATATTACATGTAATGCAAGTTATGACATATATGCAAAATGTACTACTAGAATTCATGAATGATTTTGGCCTTAAGGTTAAGGCGGGCTTTGCACGTTGCGACATCGCAAGCCGATGCTGCGATGTCGCACGCGATAGTCCCCGCCCCCGTCGCAGGAACGATATCATGCGATAGCTGGCGTAGCGAAAATTATCGCTACGCCAGCTTCACACGCACTCACCCGCCCTGCGACCGTCGCTCTGGCTTTTTAAGGGGGCGGGTCGTGCGGCGTCATAACGACGTCACACGGCAGGCGACCAATAGCGGCGGAGGGGCGGAGATGAGCAGGATGTAAACATCCTGCCCACCTCCTTCCTTCCGCATATCCTACGGAAGCCGCGGTGACGCCGGTAGGAGATGTTCCTCGCTCCTGCGGCTTCACACACAGCGATGTGTGCTGCCGCAGGAACGAGGAACCACATCGGACCGTCGCGTCAGCGTAATTATGGATTACGCCGACGCTGCAGCGATGATACGATTACGACGATTTTGCGCTCGTAAATCGTATCATCTTGGCTTTACACACTACGATGTCGCATGCGATGCCGGATGTGCGTCACTTTCAATTTGACCCCACCGACATCGCACCTGCGATGTCGTAGTGTGCAAAGCCGCCCTAAGGCTACATAGGATTCCTCAATAGGATGAGAGGGAGAAGTCACTGAAACACCTTCAAATGTACTCCACAGTTTACGATTTCCCTGAACCAATCTACGGATCATTGATTCAGCAACTGCAACTTTATCAGGATCGTCATAGATAGAGAAAAAAGTGTCAACTGAGGAAAAAGAGGGTGAATCCTCATGCAGAGAAAATGCCAGGACAGAGGGTCTCCACAGAGCAACGACAGAATAATATCCACACATTGACTCTCTCCTCCAGATGAGGTAGGACAGGGATGAAAATACAACTTACACAAAGAGAGAAAGATGGAATACTTACTTTGGTACCTGTCAAAACAATCCAGTAAATTTACAGTGAAGGAAATTATTCTTTGAACCCTTGCTGATTTTGCAAATTTGCCCACTGACAAAGACATGAACAGTCTATAATTTTAAGGGTAGGTTAATTTTAACAGCGAGAGACAGAATATCCAAAATAAAATCCAGAAAATCACATTGTAAAATTATATAAATTTATTTGCATTTTGCAGAGAGAAATAATTATTTGATCCCCTACCAACCATTCAGAATTCTGGCTCCTACAGACCACTTAGACGGTCCTAATCAACTCATTACCTGCATTAAAGACAACAAACATAAGATATACAGAGTGGAGAAAAAAAACAGTGGAGAAAAATTTCCTAGCTGGTATTTCACTGAGTGGCAGAAACCATCAGCAATATGGCTGCACTTCAAATTGAGAATATCACCAGCAGGAAATACGAGCAGGAGGAAAGTGTTTAATGTTGCACCCGAAAGGTGATTGGGCAGGCAAACGAGTAAATGAATACACTTGTTACCCTGAGATACAAAAGCACAGATAACAGAAACTAAACACCCAAAGAAAGAGTATCTACTGTCGTCCAGAGCACCAAGAAGCCAACTACAGAGCACCGACTCAAGGGTTCGAATCCAGACGCATGACTGAGTTACTGACATCACCACCCATGGAAAAACTTTTGGCTGACGCTGACCAGCAGTGACCTATCCAGCATAATTGTCAGAACAAAGCTCCAAAGGAATTCATGGCTTTCGTAATGGGGGTGTCTGATAGATGTCTCTCCATCACTAACCCCTGGACTTGATGCCAGCTGTCAATTCACAGCTGACATCAAGCCCACCACGAGTATTACCCCGATTGCCACCACACCAGGGCAATAGGAAAAAGCAGGATAAAGCGCCAGTAAAATAAATAAATAAATTATTTTGTGATGTGACCCCTACAGGTAATCAGTTCCTTTGGACAAAATTGACACTCAGCAGTTTCTCCTGCTCTAAGCATGCTACTGTGTTATTCAATGTGCAGGTTCCATTCAAATGATTTCATGATTATTCAAAGTTGAGTCTCAAATAAATTAAGTGGTGAGCAAAACAGTATAAATTGTGTGGATAATCATAAAAAGAGAATATGATCACCATGCTCAATATGCTGCAGCCCCACGTGCTGAAGTGGATGGGCGCTGATTCGTCAATACAGGAATAACATTGCACTTCAAGGGAAAATGCAGGGTTAAAATATGCACTGACCACACTGGATTAGAAAAATTATTTAACTTAATTTGTCTGAAACGCGTTAGCTTTTAATTTTTATTTTTCAGTGTTATAGTGACTATTTTATATCCATAGATTTTTTGTTTGAATAAACCTCGTGGCTTTTAACTTAAGAATCTAAAGATGAATGTAATACAGTGACTCCAATTCTAAGACAAAAGTATACTGTAACAATCAATCTTATAAGAAAGTATCCTAAAGATTTAACCTTTTGGCTGACATGTGATTAAAAATAATTGTTTATAACATAATGAAATGCTAAAACAGAAAAACACCAAGCTATGACCCCCCAAGAAGTGACCTTAATGGTTTATATAAAAATCCATTATCCTGAAAGAGCATACAAAATATAGATTGTATTCTACAGAATTCTATGTGTTTTCTACCTCATATATTACATTATGTCAGAAATATCAGATATTTCCGTATATTTGGGAGTCTTGTAAATGTTGACCTTTTCATGACTACACTCCTCAGGATGTGTCATTATCCTGCATTTAGGGAAAACTGGATTCTCACCTCAAAAGGTCACAGATGATGAAGAGATTTGTGAAGGTCTACGTGGTCACTTGGTCATAGAAGAACCTATGTGTCATTACGCAAAATAAAGCTTTGTGGATTTGTAAAATGACAAATCAAAATGTACACACAGCATCCCTACCGTTACATATGAATATGGACTCCAGTCTTTATAACTTTCTTTGCTTATTTCCCACTTGATTTTTCATGCAATATGTCCTGGATTCAGTGGCAGAAAACTGACTCTGACCCTATGATTTATGCTGATTTGTAGTTTGAGCTACTGCAGGACGCTTTCAGAATCCATAACTTTTTTCTATTTGTGAATAGTTATAAATATTTTATCAATTAATAGTGTCCTTATCATAAGACCTGGTTGAGTGGCTACCATTACACCAGAGGCTGGGTAATATTGATATACAGTGCCTTGCGAAAGTATTCAACCCCCTTGAATTTTTCAGCCTTTTCCCACATGTCAGGCCTCAAACATAAAGATAAAAATGTTAATGTTATGGTGAAGAATCAACAACAAGTGGGACACAATTGTGAAAGTGAACGATATTTATTGCTTATTTTAAACGTTTGTAAAAAATAAATAACTGAAAAGTGGGGCGTGCAATATTATTCATCCCATTGAAGTTAATACTTTGTAGCGCCACCTTTTGCTGCGATTACAGCTGCAAGTCGCTTGGGGTATGTATCTATCAGTTTTGCACATCGAGAGACTGAAATTCTTGCCCATTCTTCCTTTGCAAACAGCTGGAGCTGAGTGAGGTTGGATGCAGAGCGTTTGTGAACAGCAGTTTTCAGCTCTCTCCACAGATTCTCGATTGGATTCAGGTCTGGACTTTGACTTGGTCATTCTAACACCTGGATACGTTTATTTGTGAACCTTTCCATTGTATATTTTGCTTTATGTTTCAGATCATTGTCTTGTTGGAAGACAAATCTCCGTCTCAGTCTCAGGTCTTTTGCAGACTCCAACAGGTTTTCTTCAAGAATGGTCCTGTATTTGGCTCCATCCATCTTCCCATCAATGTTAACCATCTTCCCTGTTTTCTGCTGAAGGAAAGCAGGCCCAAACCATGATGCTGCTACCACCATGTTTGACAGTTGGGATGGTGTGTTCAGGGTGATGAGCTGTGTTGCTTTTACACCAAATATATTGTTTGGCATTGTGTCCAAAAAGTTCGATTTTGGTTTCATCTGACCAGAGCACCTTCTTCCACATGTTTGGTGTGTCTCCCAGGTGGCTTGTGGCAAATTTTAAATGACACCTTTTTATGGATATCTTAGAAATGGCTTTCTTCTTGCCACTCTTCCATAAAGGCCAGATTTGTGCAGTGTACGACTGATAGTTGCCCTATGGACAGACTCTCCCACCTCAGGTGTAGATCTCTGCAGTTCATCCAGAGTGATCATGGGCCTCTTGGCTGCATCTCTGATCAGTTTTCTCCTTGTTTGACATGAAATTTTTCAGGGACAGGCGGGTCTTGGTAGATTTGCAGTGGTATGATACTCCTTCCATTTCAATATGATCTCTTGCACAGTGCTTCTTGTGATGTTTAAAGTTTTGGAAATCTTTTTGCAACCAAATCCGGCTTTAAACTTCTCCACAATAGTATCACAGACCTGCCTGTTGTGTTCCTTGGTCTTCATGATGCTCTCTGTACTTTAAACAGAACACTGAGACTATCACAGAGCAGGTGCATTTATACGGAGACTTGATTATATACAGGTGGATTATACTTTTCATCATCAGTCATTTAGGACAACATTGGATCATTCAGAGTTCATCAATGAACTTCTGGAGTGAGTTTGCTGCACTGAAAGTAAAGGGGACGAATAATATTGCACGCCCCAATCTTCAGTTTACTATTTTTTTAAAAGGTTTAAAATAAGCAATAAATTTCGTTCAATTTCACAATCGTGTCTCACTTGTTGTTGATTCTTCACCATAACATTTAAATTTTTTTCTTTATGTTTGAAGCCTGAAATGTGAGAAAAGGTTGAAAAATTCAAGGGGGCTGAATACTTTCGCAAGGCACTGTAGGTGTTTGCTCACATCAGTTGGGTGATTAGGTCCTAATAAGTCTCCTTGATCAAGCATACCAATCAGATTCCACCTCTAATTTTTCCAGAGGGTCTTTGGAAAACAAAAGAAACAACCTAATTAGTTGATGTTGGCAACGACTTTACTGTTTCTTTAATTTTGATACATATCTCTCAAAGTGTATGAATCTTGTAAAAGAAGGCATTCTAAGGTCTGAATTTGCAGTAGTGTGCACAACTACCACTGGGGGGCGGATGGAGTCTAGCAAAAAAAATCAATTGGCTAAGCATTGCATACAATCAGAACACTTCCAAGGCTTTTTTATTATGATATTCAGTTCAATTCAATTAGGTAATTCAGGACCTATTTCTGTTTGAAAAACCTTCCACAACTTTTACCCATATCAGATACTGATAATATACAATATAAAAGGTGGAGTTTAAAGGAGTTGTCAGACAAAAACGCCAACATTTTTTTAATCTAATCTGTGCTGTATTGTCATATAAGACACGCCTACATTATTTTTTTTTTGTTTTCTAACTTTTGTTCCTCTTGAATTATCACTTTATTCTCTGCAGCTCTTTGTTTACATGCAGCTCATCCAAACATGACATTTTCCTATGCCAAACCTCACAGTAAGAGCTGACACCGCCATGCCTCACTGTCCAGCCCTGCCCCCTGCCAGCCCCGCCCTCTGCACACACATTCCCTGTCAGTATTCTGCCCCAGCACCTGATAGATAAATGAATACTGTGTAATGAAGACTATATATAGCCCCCAATGTGAGTCTATAGTAGATATATACACACATACACATATACTCACACAGATACAACTCACCTAGCATTATATAATATATATAATCCCCCCTCATGGACTCTGTCTCCTCTGTCCACCCAGCACCCCCCTTCCACCTGTTCTGTCTCTCACCCGTGTACTATCTTCTCTCCCCCTGCACTCTATTCTCTGCTGCCCCCTCACCCCGCTCTGTCTCTCACCCGTGCACTGTCTTCTCTCCCCCTGCACTCACTTCTATGCCGCCCCCCCAGCTCTGTATCTCACCCATGCACTCTTTCTCCCCCTGCACACTCTCCTCTGCTGCCCCCCCTTCCCCCGCTCTGTCTCTCACCTGTGTATTGTCTTCTCTCCCCCTGCACTCTCTTCTCTGCCACCCCCCCACATGTCTCTCACCTGTGCACTGTTTTCTCTCCCCCTGCACTCTCTCCTCTGCTGCCCAACTCCCCCCCACTCTGTCTCTCACCCGTGCACTGTCTTCTCTCCCCATGCACTCTCTTCTGCCCCCCCCAGCACCTCCCTCCCTCTCTGTCACCCGTGCAATGTTTTCTCTCCTCCTCTACTCTCTTCTCTGTCCCCCCGCTCTGTATCTCACCCGTGCACTGTCTTCTGTCCCCCTGCACTCTCTTCTCTGCCGCCCCCCCCCTGCTCTGTCTCTCACCCGTGCACTCTGTTTTCTCCCCTTCTACTCTCTTCTCTGCCCCCCTTGCTCTGTATCTCACCCATGCACTCTGTTCTCCCCCTGCAGTCTCTTCTCTGCCCCACCTCTCTCACCCATGCTTTATCTTCTCCTCCATGCTGTGATGAGTGCAGCCTGCTTACAGCTAGGTGATGCAGAGCTCAGTGCTGTTGTTCACTGGTGTCAGGTGACATCCCTGCTCTGCTCCTGGCTGCATTCATCACAGTGTGAGGAGAGAGACAGCGCACGAGGGAGCCCCATACATCACATTGAGCTGTGGCAAACAGCGCTGACGGTGTCCTAGACAGAGAGGGCAGCCCTGTTTGTCCAGGAGCCGGGCACATACAGGCCACAGATATTAGCGCACAGAGAGTGGAGGAGAGTACGGAATGTGGGGAGGGGGCGGGCAAGGATGAGAGGGGCAGGTACTCATCGCACTATACCTGGTCAGATGAAGGGCGACAACAAGACGTCGGCTGTGATGCCCATCAACAAGGTCCAGCTCCTGTTGACGTATCATCACAGGAAGTAGCCAAATCACGGCAGGAGCGGTCACATGACCACTCTGTGCTGGGGGAGAGGGGCTGACAGCAGGGCAGGTAGGTAGTTGCTATCTATTTACCTGCCCCAATGTAGCTCAATAGTGAAATAACAAAAAATAAGTAAAATAAGCCAGAAATCCCCTTTAAATATTTAGGGGATAATATAGAGTTGAGCAAGTACCTAACTATTTGTACTCGCTATACTCATAACGAATACTGTCTAATACTCACGTATTCATTCTGAATAGCGTGTGCAATACAAGTCAATGGGGAATACTCGCAATGTAAAGAGTAACCCGAATTCCGCACTATTTGCTACTCGCACGAATAGTATGGCATTCTAGTTACTCATTACTTTGTGAGTATTCCCCATTGACTTGCATTGCACATTCTATTCGGAATGAATACGTGAGTATTAGACAGTACTTGTTATAAGTAAAGTGAGTACGAATAGTTAGGTACTCGCTCAACTCTAATTATTTAGACAGTTGTTACACTGAGGAGCAAAAGGGTAATAATGTTTTGAACTTTTGACCTTTAGGCTCCATATCTCACCATCCACTACAGTTGTGAGTGTGACACTACCTTCATTTTACTGTATATGTAATCATCTTGGGTATCTCATATATCAATTTGACTTGCAACTCTTTAGCATATGATTAGTTATGCTGATTATTGTCATGTCACTGCATTGTTACTGTTTTGCGCCTGGTGTTTGAAAAAAAAAAAAAATCTTCCTGTATACTACAAATTATAACCTGTTCTACAACCTTCTCCTTACAACATTCCCTAAAATCTCAGTGTTTTATTAAGTTGATTCCCAAGCAAAAATATCTGGTTCTACTCATGAAGCAGCCATGAAGAAGATTTCCCAAGAAAAGGGAAACAGCATCATCCAGCTCATTGATAGCAGACTCTCATCCAAGAAAATTGCCAAACTGCATCATGTGAGGCCATGACAGTTGGAAGAATATGAAATGAAGTCCATCCATCCACTCAAAAGCCAAAAGGTGGACGTCCAGGCAAAATATCGGTGTCAACAAGTCAGCTTATCACAAGGTCTATCATTTCTGGAGTAACAAACACGGCAGTAGAGATGGCTCTTATGCTTCATAATAGTGAGATCACAGACATTTACGCAAGTACCATGTGATGCACATTACACAAGTCTGGGATTGTGGCCTGAAAAGAGGTGAAGAAGCCTTGACTTCAATATAATCATGAGAAGCATTGGCTCAAGTTTGTAAAAAAGTATGAAAAGTGAACAGTAGAAGATTGGAAATGGGTGATTTAGAGCCATGAGATGAAGGTCAATAGACTAGGCTATGATGGGTGCAAATGGGTCTGGAAGAAACAACGGAAAAAGACTAAAGCGGGCTTTACACGCTACGATATATCTAACGAGATGTCAGCGGGGTCACGGCGTAAGTGACGCACATCCGGCATCATTAGTGATATCGTAGCGTGTGACAGCTACGTGCGACGGTGAACGAGCATAAATACTCACCTTCTCGTTCATCGTTGACACGTCGCTCATTTTCTAAAAATCAAACGTCCGGTTGTTCGTCGTTCCCATAGCAGCACACATCGCTCCGTGTGACACCTCGGGAACGATGAACACAGCTTACCTGCGTGCCGCCGGCAATGCGGAAGGAAGGAAGTGGGCGGAATATTTACGTCACGCTCATCTCCGCCCCTCCGCTTCTATTGGCCGACCGCTGTGTGACGTCGCTGTGACGCCGAACGTCCCACCCCCTTCAGGAAGTGGATGTTCGCCGCCCACAGCGAGGTCGTTTGGAAGGTAAGTACATGTGACGGGGGGTTACAGCATTGTGCGACACGGGCAACAAATTGCCCATGCCGCACAAACGATGGAGGCGAGTGCGATCGATTAATTGCAGCGTGTAAAGCAGGCTTAACAGATCGAGAAATTGAAAGAACTGTTAAATTTGGTGGAGGTAACCTGATGATATGGGGTTGTTTCACAGCCTAAGGCGTTGGATACATGATCAGGATCAATAGTGGTCTCAATCCTGAGCTATATATCAGTATTCTACAAGATGAGTTACTTTGTACGTTCGAGTACCATGGGTATGAAAATGACAATATAGTGTTCCAGCAGGACAAGGACACAAAGCATACATTGAGATTGGCGAAGAAATTATTCAATGACAATGAAGTAGAGCTGCTGGATTGGCCCTCACAGTCCCCAGGCCTGAACCAAATCGAATTTAGATTTTTAGGAGAAAACCAGTAACAATGCAGTGACATGACAAGAATCTGCATAACTAATCATATGCTAAATAGATGCAAGTTAAATTTATGAATGAGATAGCCAAGATTGTCTATAAAATGAAGGTAGTCTCACACTCAAAGCTATAGTGGATGGTGAGATATGAGACTGAAAGCCTAAAGTTCAAAACATTGTTCCCCTTTGCTTGTCAGTGTATAGTGTCAGTAGGGAAGTATTGTATATATCTTCACTACAACATTACAGTTTGGGGAGGGATTAATTATATTTTTTTCATATATTTTCAAATATTACGTACAAGCCGCTGTAATGGTATTTTGATTCTACTATACTTCATAGACACATGATATGTAGGGTTAGCGTCTGTCCATTAAACTAACAAATAAGTTTGAAATCAGGGATGGAAATATTATTTGTGCAACTAAAGCTGCTTGTTTTATACTTCAGCATAAATGACATAAAGATGGCTCCAGTATCTGTGGTTTGAGGTATTGGCTACACAAGGATATTTATTCTGGTTCTGTTAACAGTGTTGCCAGACAATTTGCACAGTGTAAATAACTTTATGGTATAATGTCTCATTGTGGCTTACTCTCGATTCATTTATGGGTCACCTACTTGGCTTCAGTGATATCTAGCACTACTTTTTACTTTACTTTGGCTGCAAGTTAGTACCAAAGTGATCGACTAGAGCATTTCACCTCTGTGTAGGTAATTCTCACCTCTCCACCAGACAGCAACAATTTTCCATAGCTGCTCCTGCAGTCACCTATTTTCACAAGTGTCAGAAGTGCTTGACTGAAAGTCAGCATGGGACTTTTCTTCATCACAGGCGCTCACCCAACCTATGTTTAGTGCTAAATTACCCGCCTTATGTCAACCGACCCTTCACTCTATCCATAAGAATAGCCCCATGCCTCATTCTCCCATTGCCTTGCCTGCACCCCACATAGCACCCAGGCAGATATTCCCAACAACCATATAAAACTATGGATGACTAAATTACCAGTTAACTAAAGAAAGAAAGCTATGACAGAGAGAAAGAGGGAGACAGAGGGAGAGAGGGCCAATGAGCTCATTATTTATTCTTGACTTAAGATCTGAGTCTACTTATGTCCAACCCAATTCGACAGTTATTTTAATAGTAGAGTACAATTCATAAATTGACACTAGATTGTCAACTGATCGGCATAGTCCAGGGTAGCCAAGAATCTTCATTTTTTTGCACAATGGAGACAGAGATTGGACAATGACATCACATAAATTTGCGGGAAAGCTGATCTTTTGTATGTTGGTCTATTCTTGGACTCGGACAAGGCTTTGTGCAAGGTCATTAAGCGCATAGAGTAATTTCCCAGTTATTTATCGGATGAAGCATGCTTCTTTCCACACAAAACTTGACATCAACCATGCTATTCAACAAGTCTACAGAAAAAAAAAAACTGTGAATGATGTCAGTGCGTAATGTCTAGAAGCGCATTAACATAAACTGGCAGATTTCATACACACATACAGTCAGGCGGTAGTGGCACGGCTGAGTCAGCTCACGTAACTATTCGGAAGTAAGTCAGCTCCTGCCAAGAAAACATTCCTTCCATTGAGGAGAAACAGAGAGGGAGCAGAATCGCGTGTTTTACAGTTGAGGATGTTCTTATTCAGGCTCAGTAACTGGTAACTAATTGCCAAAACATGTTGAGTGGAGTGTAACAGATGTAGTCGGAAAAGTAAAACCATTTCTAACATGTTTCAGTCTACTGAACAAATATCGCCCTGTGAGTTTACAAACAAAATCAAGGAAATAGACTTCAGATGAAATCTGGGCTTCTTCTTCTGAATAAGCCCTTGATGTCCTACACAATGCTATGCGCTCTTACACCACACTGTCCTCCTGGCTGCTGTAAAGAACACCCCAAACATAATATTCTAAAGTCAGCCAAACCCCTTTATTCAGCACCGATATAAGCTGCATTCAGAAGAGTCTTTCATAGAGAATACCGGAGCAGTCTTATGTCTCTGTGTATGGAGGAGATAGCTGTTGACTGAATCATTGTATGACTGACAGCTATGTAACCTATGGGGTCCTTAGAGGAAACTTCTTATGCCTGATAACATTATTAAGCTGTAGGTATAGGGTTAATCTGCAATAGTGTTATGACGATGAACTGAACTTTATTTTTCTAGTAAGCCTTTCAGTCAGTAATGACTGAAAGCTGGCGGATTCCAGGAGAAATAAAGTTCATCTTCTCCCACTTTCAGTACTGTGGCTGACCACCATCATAACCTGACAGGTTCCACTTAAGTGGGCTGCATAATTAGGACCTAGATTATGGCTGTAATACATATGCGGTGTCCAGTTACAATTGCTGAAATTATGGACAACTCATCATCTAAAGTGTTTGACAGAGAGAAGAGAACATCCATCACACCTGACCCAACTGCAATCTACAAATGGGTTACTATTAGTGATGGGCGAGCAGTAAAATGCTTGGGTGTTCATTACTGAAAGCGACCAACTTCTAATATTCAGGTGCTTGTTTCAAGTAGTGAGCATAATGAAAGTCAATGGGGAAGTTGAGGAATTTTCCGGCAGACTCCTGCTCACAAAATAAGAGGCCTCTGGGTAAGATCTGGTGATGACCAGTAGACAGAGGAAGGAGAGGGAGAGCGAAGAAAAAGAGGTGAATAGAATCCAGTAGGCGCAGTGTAGACTGACACACGGAGAGCGAGAAATGAATAGAATCTCATAAGCACAGTGTAGACTGACACACAGAGAGAGGGATAAATAGAATCCCAGAATCCCAGAGGCGCAGGGTAGACTGACACACAGAGAGAGGGATAAATAGAATCCCAGAATCCCAGAGGCGCAGGGTAGACTGACAGAGAGGGATGAATAGAATCCCAGAGGTGCAGGGTAGACTGACAGAGAGAGGGATGAATAGAATCCCAGAGGCGCAGGGTAGACTGACAGAGAGAGGGATGAATAGAATCCCAGAGGCGCAGGGTAGACTGACAGAGAGGGATGAATAGAATCCCAGAGGCGCAGGGTAGACTGACAGAGAGGGATGAAAAGAATCCCAGAGGCGCAGGGTAGTCTGACAGAGAGGGATGAAAAGAATCCCAGAGGCGCAGGGTAGACTGACACAGAGAGGGATGAATAGAATGCCAGAGGTGCAGGGTAGACTGACAGAGAGAGGGATGAATAGAATCCCAGAGGCGCAGGGTAGACTGACAGAGAGGGATGAATAGAATGCCAGAGGTGCAGGGTAGACTGACAGAGAGAGGGATGAATAGAATCCCAGAGGCGCAGGGTAGACTGACACAGAGAGGGATGAATAGAATGCCAGAGGTGCAGGGTAGACTGACAGAGAGAGGGATGAATAGAATCCCAGAGGCGCAGGGTAGACTGACAGAGAGAGAGATGAATAGAATCCCAGAGGCGCAGGGTAGACTGACAGAGAGAGAGATGAATAGAATCCCAGAGGCGCAGGGTAGACTGACAGAGAGAGAGAGAGGGATAAATAGAATGCCAAAGATGCAGTGTAGACTGACAGGGAGAGAGAGAGAGAGAGAGAGTGTGAGAGAGAGAGAGAGAGAGAGAGAGAGAGGGATAAATAGAATCCCAGAGGTGCAGGGTAGACTGACAGAGAGAGAGAGATGAATAGAATCCCAGAGGCGCAGTGTAGACTGACAGGGAGGCACTTTGCAATGAGAGGAAGATTAAAAATGGTCATATCAATTCATAATAATGTGATGATGTTAATTTACATACAGCTCCGCAGAATATGTTGGCGCTATATCAATAAGTTAAATATAAGAAAATTAGAAATTGTAATGCATGGCTAATTGAAAATGTGTTCCACCACAATTTAATGCATGGCAGAACTTTCAAAACCATGAAAAATCTTATAGCACTGTTCATCCTGTGCCTACTGATTCATGAGACTAGTTCTAGAGGAGCAGAAGAGACTGACACATGCACATTGCAATCAGAGAAGGGGTAAAAGTGAACATACTTATGCAGGTTAATATGCAGGCTGGAAAGTGCAGGATGTAGCAGCAGCACAGAGTGTTTCAGTGTTTCAGCAAATGAATGTGGAGAGATTGTAGTAGGCCAAAAGCTGGAAAATGCTGGTTCCTGAAACCCCTGAAATACTCTGTGCTGTGGCTGGAACCTGTACTTTCCAGCTTGTGACCTACTGCGATATCTCAACATTAATTTCACAAAATACTCTGTGCTGCTCGAAAACCCTTCTACTTGTACTGTGAAACTTGCAGTCTGTGACCCACCCTAAAGTCAGTACACACCTCTCCTGAAAGCTCTGTGCTGCTAGAATGCAATTTAATGTGGTGTAGAAATCTGGTGCAGATATTTCAGCATCAAATTTGGATATCTTGGCAGAAAACCACACGGAATAGGCCTCAAAACCATTTGTGAGTTTTTTGACAAGAGATGCAGATTTGGTGCTTAAATTTATACATCATATTCCTGCACCAAATCTATATCTGGCATAACCCAGTTCAGACGTAATCCACATGATGTCCCATAACGATTACAGCTCTGCTACATACTGTACATACTGAAGGCTCAGCGCGCGGGCACAGAACATGTCTGCACACTGTGGGCTTCAGGCAGAGAATGACTGAGCTGCAGCGATGAGCAGTGATGTCACTCGGTTTATTTGGGCTCACAGCTGGAGGATCCCATGGCCCTCCACCTGTGACCACAGGTAACCTGAGCTCAGATGAATTGATTAACCTCAGTGACCTAACTTCAGGTTTTTGTGCATTTTTTGCCAGGAGATGCATATTTTGTGCAGGAATATGGTGTATAAAATTCAGCACCAAATCTGCATCACTTGGCAAAAAAATGCATAAAAAAATGGTGATGCAGTTTCAGTGAGGATTTCTACCAGGAGATGCAAATTTGGTGCTGAAATGCCTGCACCCGATTTCTGCACCAAATTTGCATCTCCTGGCAGAAACCCACACCAAAACCATGTTTGTGTGTTTTTTTACGAACAGATGCATTTAGTGCTATTTTATACACCATATACCATACCTGCAACAAATCTGCATCTCCTGGCAAAAAAACCCACATCAAAACTACATTATAACGCATGCGGTTTTGATGCAGTTTTTGCCAGGAGATGCAGATTAGCTGCAGGAATATGGTGTATAAATTTCAGCACCAAATCTGCATCTCTTGGTAAAATATTAGTGGTTTTCTGCCATGAAATTCAGGTCTGTAAACTCAGTGACCTCACCTGAGGTGAGGTCATTATGTTTAATGAGGTCACCTGATGTCAGCTTACCTACGGTCAAAGGTGGGGTACCGTGGGAACCTCCAGATATGACCACTGATGAACTGAATGACGTCACCACTTATCGCTGCGTCTCAGTCATTCTCTGCCTAAAACCCATGTCTCTCCAGCCTGAGAATACCAGCTCCCAGCTGTTGGCTTTATCATAGCTGGGTATAAAAATAGTGGGGGACTGCATGCTGTTTTTTTTTAAATGATTTATTTCCTCTTATTTTGAAACACAGCCGAGATAAGCACACGGCTGGGGGCTGGAGCCTGTAGCCATATGCTTTATCTTTGCTGGGTATCATAATATGGGGAGACCCTAAGGCTCTGTGCGCACTGGAAAACGGAATTTTCTTAATAAAATTCCGCAGGGTCTGAAAGATTACCGCACCCGTGACAAAAAAACGCAGCAAACCGCACCCGAAAACCGCATGCGGTTTGCTGCGGTTTTACTGCGGTTTTGCCACGGTTTTGCCGCGGGTTGGTACATGTGTTTTAATGCATTCAATGCAATAAAGCAGATTGAAGAAAAAAAAAAAAGTAATTTCCTTCTGGGGTAGATAGTAGATATATAGATAAATAGATAAATAGAAAGAAGAATAGATAGATAGATAGATAGAGGGATAGATAGATAGATAGATAGATAGATAGAGGACAGATCAATCAACAATTGACACACTGCATTTCTCCGGAGCGGTAGTATGTTCACATTACCGGCCGTGAGAAATAACCTGTGGTTACCTTTGCAGGCTCGTTACGAGGCTGCATTCATTACAGTGTCAGTCACAGCTGGATGCAAGCGACGTGGGACTTTGGTGGATTACGCCGGAGCTGTGTGTTTGGAAGGGGTTAATAAAGGGGTGAAAGAGGGGCTTTTTTGTGTTTTATTTAAAATAAAAGATTTTTCGGTGTTTGTGTTTTTTCACTTTACTTACAGGTTAATCATGAAAGCTGTCTCATAGATGCTGCCATGATTAAAGCCTGGACTTAGTGGCGGCGATGCGCTGCCATTAACTCATTATTACCCTGATTGCCACCGCATCACGGCAACATGAAGAGCCGGGGACACTCCGGGACTGCCGCATAATGGATGCGACAGTCCCGGGGCAGCTGCGGGATGATATTCTCGGCTGCGGGAGGGGGGACATTAACCATGGCCCTCGCCCTCCCCAGCCTGAGAATACCGGGCCACCGCTGTGTGTTTATCTCGGCTGGACGGTAAAAATACGGCGCAGCCCACGTTTTTTTATTTTTATATGTCCGTGTGATTTCTATGTGTATTCTATATGTCTGTGTCTGTGTGTGAGTGTGATGTATGTGTGTGTGTGTGTGTGTCTTTACGCTGCTCCGCTTCCTCTTCCTGTCATAATGACATCACTTCCTTGCAAACCGCAGGGCAGTGATAAACATTATGTCCCGAAACCGCGAAATACTGCAGGGAATAACACAGGAAAACGCAATGAACTGCACAGAATTTGCTGCCTGTGTTATTCCCTGCGGGATTACCCGATTACATTGCAGTCAATGGAGTGAAATGCTGCAGCGACGTGCGGAAAAGAAGTGACATGCAATAGTTTTTGCTGCGGGAATCCCGCAGCAAAACATGTAGCTGTCAAAATCCGCATAGTGAGCACAGCATTTTTGTTTCCCATAGGATTTGCTGGTGAATCACTGCAGAGATGTCATGAACATAAAATGCAGCGAAACATGCAGCAAAACCACAGGAAATCTGCGGCAAAAAACGGTAAGTGCGCATAGGGCCTTAGACTTATTTTATTTATTTTTACACAGAATCTGTAATTGCAAGAAGTCAGACATGCTGTCACACTAATCACACCAATCAAAGATGCCAGGACTGCCGATGAGCGGGGAAAGCACTGCATATGTGTGAGGTTAATGAACGTTCACGGAAGCAGCGTACAGCCACGCGTGAGATTGGGAGGTATGAAGCGCCTGCTTTAATTCCTCTAGCCTTTTTTCCACCATTTTAAAGCGGAGAATTCGGGTCCCCATAGACTTATATGTGGACTATCATCCGGGCAGATATCTGGGATCATTTCTGGGCTGGAACTGTTTTTTTTTTTGTTTTTTTTAAAAACCGCCCATCGCTACCCGGAACCCATTTGGGCCAGGCTGGAGTTACCTGAGTTTGATGCTAGGCATCAATATTTATGTAATGGTGGTATGAGATCAGTGGCCCAAAGTCATTTATCCCCTTAAAAAAGAGTAAAGAGTGCTTTACACGCTGCGACATCGCTAGCGATGTGACACGCCAGATCGCAGATAAGATTTGGCGAGATCGCACATAGGTCATTTTTGTAGCGCCAGTCACATGTGCGATCTCGGCAAATCGTATGTGCGATCTGGCGTGTTACATCGCTAATGAGATCACTAGCGATGTCGCAGCGTGTAAAGCACCCTTTACTTTTTCTAAACTGTGAAATTGTTTGTTTGCCCTCTTTGATGCCAGTTCTAATGCCCAGAACCCATTTAGGCCAGGCTGGAGTGACCCTGAGTGTGACATCCCTTTGTATATAATGGTGGTGTGAGATCAGTGGCTCAAAGTCATTTATCCCTTAAAAACACCCATTACTTATTCAAATCTGTGAAAATGTTCTATTTGCCCAGTTTGATGCCAGTTCTGATGCCCAGAACCCGTTTTGACCTGTCTGCAGTTACCTGAGTTTGATGCGGGGCATAACTATGTATCTAATAGTAGTGTGAAATCAGTCATCCAAGGTCATTTAACATCTTAAGGCCCTGTGCGCACTAGAAAAAGGATTTTTATCAAGAAAGTTCTCTCTTGAATTTCTTTCTTGAGTGAAAGATTAGCGCACCTGTGTTAAAAAAAAACGATGCGTTTTTGGTGCGTTTTTCCCGCAGGTTGGTCCCTGCATTATTTTACCATTATCTATGGCAAAAAACGCAGGTACCTGCAGAAAAGAAGTGACATGCTCATTCTTTTTCTCAAGAAATTCTGCAGAAAGAATTTTCTTGAGAAAAACCGCAGTGTGAGTGTGGAGCCCTACAGGTGCGGTGCAGCAGTGTATTACCCTTAGGGACTCCACGGGATGGGACGGTCTGGTCACAGGTAGGGAACCTTCGTTTTGGGATTCGTCGTGACGCCACTCTCAGAATTGCGGTCAGTGAGGACCGCCACTGCAGGTTAAGGGCTGCCTGGGGCTGATGGTGGGTGCAGTCGGTTGTAATAGCCTCCTGAGAGTAAGGCCAGCCCCAGGTCCCTGTGTACGTGGGTGGGACCACAGGTCGCAGAATGACTCAAACACAGTCCAAGAAGTCTTTTAACGTGTTTACTCACTGTTTGGAGGTCACGGTGAGATGCCCGGGCGGCACTGTGATAACCAGGTGGAACCAGGAATTCCAGGAGGCCGTTCTGAGGGTAGCTGTCCACTCGCCCTCCTTGCACTCTTTTTTTGTTTGGGAGGATCCCTTGCTTGAAGCGTGGTAGGACTCCTCCAGGGAAGCTGTTACTACCCTGCTCCCCTCTCTCTGGCCCGTCTGCCGGCAGCGTGGCCTTGGTGGGATGGCTTCGGGCCCTGTCCCCTTATGGGCCTGGTGATTGCTGCTTGGCTCGAGCTCTGTGTAGTAGTGGTGAGGGCATAAAGTACCCCCCACCTGTAGGTTAAGCAGCTCTGGATGATTTGCTGCCTGTACTGGGGATCTGTTTCCCCTTGCGTGCTCGGATACCAGGATCTCCGTACTCAGCCACCCCTCTCTCTGGATGTCTTTCAGGCCGACCCACGGTACCCTTTCTCCCCCGCTTTCAGCTACTGCACTCCTCAGGACCCGTCTGACACGAGAGACCCTCTGCTCCCTTCCACACACTTCCACCTCCAGCTCCAGACCACCCTCACTTCCTCTCTGCCCTGCTTCCTAGCAACCAGCCTCTGAGCACACCCCTTGCTGGGAATTGAAAGTTAACCCCTACTGGCTACCCAAGGGTCCCCTCTAGTGATGTGGGAGACCTGGTCACTATGTGTTTGTGTGTGCACCTCATCCTGGCCTTTGGAGATTACCTGGAGGCATTGTCCCCGCATGGGTGCAATACTCTGTGGTGCCTGACCAGGTCAGGGGTGCCACATTCCCCCTTAGTTATCATCAGCACGTCCTCGGGCTGCAAAGACAAGAGAAAAAGGTAAATACAAACTTTTCCCACGCAGGGGCAATTATTTACATTTAAACATACCAGGTACCATTCCACCACCAACCACCCACATGTCCGAACCCCACCCAAAAACCTCCAGGAGGTAGGTCGCCGGTCCTTTTGGTGACCAGGGCTGGGCCATCACATTCCCCAGACCTTTCCTCCAATCTTCCTCTCCTGAGGAGAGTGGTGTAAGGTAGGCCCCATAAACAGGCGTACCCGCTTCCGAGTGTTGGAGGGCAGGCCCCATAAACAGGCGTGCCCCCTTGTTGGTGCAGAGCCATGCCCCTCAACAGGCAGACTCTGTGGTTGATACCAAGGAGGTAACTTTTTACAATGCAAAAGTTTGTGGTTAAAGCCAGTTCATAACCGGTGGTCCATTTTTTTTTTAAAGTGCACGTGAACTAGTGCAAAGAAAACATTTTAAAGAGGTCTCACAATAGTCCTTGTGGGCACATTTCACTTAAACGTTACTTAACTGTAAACAGGTTAAACATTACATTTCATACCGACACTTTGAACTAAACTGTACTTTCTCTATAGCGTAATGGGAGCTGACCAAAGTTGCTGCGGGTTGATCTACGCAGTACTATACTGTCATCTGTTTACTCACAAGGAAGTTATCAATGCTCAAAACAACTTATTTATAGTGGTCTTCAAAGCGTCTGAGGTTGTGTCCTCCCACCCGATGTATGTGTCTCAATGTGAATAATGGGTGTACTAGGTATTGATACCAGTGCGTGGTCTTCTGCTTCAGCTACGTTTGGCTCTTCCAGGTTCTGAACAGGTTCTTCTGGTTCTCTTACTTCTCTAGATTGAGGGAATGTAATGACTGGAATAACTACTGCTCCATTGTATTGAGGCCAACTTGCTGGAAAATCTCCAAGTACAGTATGGATCATCTTTTCTTTTGGTTCTTGAACTGGCAAAGGGTTGGGACTTTCTTCAGGGGTTCTTAGTTGTTCAGGACATTTCTTTAAGCGATCTCTAGAAACGACAGCTGTTGTTTTTCCTCCATCCTTGCTGATACGGCATGTCTTTTCACTGCTAAGCGTCGATGGTAACACAGTATAGGGTTCTTCTTCCCAGTGATTGTCAAGTTTATGATGTCTTCTCTTTCTCTTGAGAACTATATCTCCTGGCAGCAAAGGAACAGCAGGTGCTTTTCGATTGTAGGCTTTTTCTTGTTTCTCACGCTGCTGAGTCAGGCTTCGCTCCACACACTCTTGTACTTTCTTGTATTGGGCTTGGCGGTTGGAATCCCAATCAGCACCTTGTAGATGGTCTTCAGGGGTCTCAACTCCCATTTCCAGATCTACTGGCAATCTCCCTGGTCTGGCCCTCATCAGGTATGCCGGTGTGCAGTTCGTGGAACTCACAGGGATGTTGTTATACATGTCCACTAGATCGGGCAGTTTTTCTGGCCACTGACTTCGTTCTTCTAGTGGGAGAGTCTTCAGAAGGTCGAGAATGATGTGGTTCATTTTCTCACACATGCCATTGGTCTGAGGATGGTAAGGTGTGGTACGGATCTTCTTGCAGCCGTAAAGGTTACAAAACTCCTTAAACACTTCAGCTTCAAAGGCTGGTCCTTGGTCAGTGAGCACTTGGTCTGGATAGCCATGTGGTCGACAGAAATGTGTCTGGAACGCTTTGGCTGCAGTCTGACCGGTCAAGTCCTTGACTGGTACTACCACCAGGAATCTGGAGTAGTGGTCAACCATAGTGAGAGCGTAGTTGTAGCCTTGTCTGCTGGGTGCCAACTTTACATGGTCCAGGGCCACGATCTCCAGGGGCCGTTTAGTTTGGATTGGCTGGAGTGGTGCTCTCTGGCTGGGCTGGTCTTTTCTTCTAAGATTGCAGGGCCCGCAGTTTCGACACCACTTCTCTAGGGCAGATCTCATGCCCACCCAGTAGAATCTTACTTTAAGTAGGGCCTCCAGTTTCTTCCAACCAAAGTGGCCTGCACCATTGTGATAGGCTTCTAGCACCATCCTCGTATCCTTCTGTGGTACAATCACTTGCCACACCTTCTCATGCGTCCTCGGGTCAATGATGCTCCTGTAAAGTTTGTCTTGATAGATGAATAATCGACCCCTCTCCTTCCATAGGTACTGTGCCTCAGGTGGGGCTCCTTTGTCAAGGCTGGCGCCAGGCTGGTTGATCAGTTTCTTTACCAAGCCTACCGCTGGATCATTTTCCTGGGTCTCCTTCCAGTTGTAGTGAGGTAGTGGGTTCAGGGTCACCTCTTGGCGGTTGGCACGCAACTGCCGACACTGTTTTGCTCCATGACGATGGAACGCTGGCAGCTCAATCTCTTCAAGATCATCTACATCTTCACCCTCGTCTGCTAGGTGAGGCATCCTGGACAGAGCATCTGCGTTGCCGTTCTTGCGGCCAGCTCGATACTTGACAGTAAAGTCATAATTCGCCAGTCGGGCTACCCAACGCTGCTCCATGGCACCCAATTTAGCAGTGTCCAAGTGGGTCAGGGGGTTGTTGTCCGTGAAGACAGTGAATTTGGTGGCTGCCAGGTAGTGCTTGAACCGCTCTGTGATAGCCCATACCATGGCCAGGAACTCTAGCTTAAATGAGCTATAATTTTCTGGGTTTCTTTCAGTAGGCCTGAGCTTCCTGCTGGCGTAAGCAATCACACGCTCTTTGCCTTCCTGCACCTGTGAAAGCACTGCTCCCAGTCCCACATTACTGGCATCTGTATACAGTACAAATGGTAGACTGTAGTCAGGGTAGGCTAGGATCTCTTCACCCGTCAAGGCCCCTTTCATTTGTCTGAAGGAGTGTTCTTCTGCTTCTCCCCAGTGAAATGGCGGGCCGGAGGTCTTTCCTTTCTTCTTTGGGTGGCCTACCAGGAGCTCTTGCAAAGGCGCTGCCATTTTCGTGTAGCCCTTGATGAACCTTCTGTAGTAGCCTACCAAGCCAAGGAACTGACGTACCTCCCGAACGGTAGTAGGTGTGGGCCATTCCTGGATGACTGTGACCTTCTCTGGGTCCGGTGCTACTCCTTCTGCACTGACCACGTGACCTAGGTACTGGACCTTTGGCTTCAGTAGATGGCACTTGGATGGTTTCAGCTTCATTCCATATCGGGATAGCGCTTCAAAGACTTCAGCCAGGTGTTTCAGGTGGTCCTCGTAGGTCTTGGAGTACACGATGACATCATCCAGGTAGAGCAGGACGGTCTCAAAGTTGAGGTGCCCTAGGCAGCATTCCATAAGCCTCTGGAAGGTCCCGGGGGCATTGCAGAGTCCAAATGGCATGCTGTTGAACTCACAGAGGCCCATTGGGGTGGTGAAGGCCGTCTTCTCCCGATCTTCCTCTGCTACAGATACTTGCCAGTAGCCACTAGTAAGATCTAGGGTAGAAAAGTAGTTGGAGGTTTTTAAGGCAGCGAGGGATTCCTCTATCCTTGGCAAAGGGTAGGCATCCTTGTGTGTTATCTGATTTATCCGTCTGTAATCCACACACATCCTCATCGTGCCATCCTTCTTCCTCACCAGGACTAGGGGAGCTGCCCAGGGGCTGCAACTGTCCCTTATGACTCCTGCCTCCTTCATGTCCTTCAGCATGTCCTTTGTGCGCTGGTAATGGGCTGGTGGAATAGGCCTATGTCTTTCCTTAATGGGAGGATGACTGCCTGTGGGTATGTGATGTTGCACCCCTTTGATCCTACCAAAGTCTAGTGGGTTCTTACTAAAGACCTGCTCGTATTCCCGCACGACCCTGTAAACCCCATGTTTCCGGTAGACGGGTGTAGAGTCAGTCCCCACGTGTAGTTTCTGGCACCAGTCCTCTAACTGCTTTTGGGAGGTCTCGTCCTCTGTTGAGTCAGCTTGTGTCAGGGGACCTACAGGTGTTATGGCGTCATCTGAGCATGTAAACAGTTTGGCTATGGTAGCGTACCTTGGTAGTCTGGCTTCCTCCTCCCCACAGTTCAACACTCGTACAGGCACTCGTCCCTTGTGTACATCAACTACCCCCCTGGCTGTCAGAATCGTGGGCCAGTGGTCTGAATGAGTGGGCTCTAGTACAGCCTGGTAATCTTGTCCTCTGAGACCTACCGCTGCTCTACACCACATCATCATTTCACTCCGTGGGGGTATCACAATGGGGTTAGCATCCATCACCCGTACACTACCAATCTCACCGCCAGTCTGTTTTACCTGTTGCTTCCTCAGAATGATTCGGATCTCTTTTTGCAAGGCTCTTTGCGACCTGCCCTCAGCACCTTCAACAATCTGGTGAAGCAACAACAACACTTCCCCTAGGCAATTTTCTATGACATTAGTGCCTAAAATCATTTGCGGGTTCCTTTCTCTAATATCAGTGTCCACAACAATCAGTCCTTGTCCCTTCATTTCCTGCCTTCCCACCTTTATGGTTACCTCCTTGACCCCAATCTGGTCTATAGGTTGTCCGTTGGCAGCATAGATGGTGAGGGAGGGGTCCGGTGGTCGGAGATCGTCGTCCGACCAAAACCTACGATACAGGACATACGGGATCGTGGTTACCTGAGAGCCGGTGTCCAATAATGCCGGGGTAGGGATCCCATCCAGGACGATGGACAGGACAGGACGTCCACCCACGTACTGATCACGGCAGCGACCTGGGCCTGATCTTCTTAATCCTGAGGACTGGCCCTCGGCCCCAGGTTTGGCTCGTTTAAAGGGCAAGCCCTTGCATAGTGACCTGCCTCCTGGCAACGACGACAGATGGGTTGTCCAGATGAGTCATAGCGATCACTGCTCCTGCCTCGGGTTGCAGGACCTCTTCTCCTCCGCATCCACGGGACGTCCTCTGGGCTGTCAGCTAGCAGGATCCGATGAGGGACTTTGGTGTCTGAGGGCAACTGCATTGCTTTCAGGATTTGTGCGACATCCTTAGTGAGCTGTTGCACCTGGGAGGATAGTGTATTTATGGTCTCTGCTGGCGTGTTGAGTCCTTTTGCAGTTATCAGGGCCTGCGAGGAGGATTCCGCTCCTGCAGCCGTGGAACTGGCAGGCCATGCTGGTGCGACGGGGTCTGTGTCCACAGGAGGTTGGAGTGCTTTCACTGCCCTGTCTTTCAAAATGGCAAAGTCCACGTCAGGGTGTTCCAGGGACCACAGCTTCATCTGCTTCCCATCCTCAGGAGAGCGCAGGCCCCGCAAGAATTGTTCCTTCATCATCCGGTTTCCTTCCTGATCACTGACAGGGTCCACCAGCTTGAGAGCCCGTAGTGCAGCCTGCAGCCTGAGGGCATAGTCTCTTATACTATCTTGGGGCTTCTGACGGCAGTTATAGAAGTCCGTCCTCAGCTCTCCCTCTGTGCGGTGTTCAAAAGCAGCTGCTAGTTTGGCAAAGATGGTCTCAACAGAGCCCCGGTCATCATTGGTCCAGGACTCAGCTTCCAATTCTGCTGCTCCAGTCAATTGTCCCAGCACCACAGCGGCCCTCTGCTTACCAGTCATCGCGTGCATGTCTAGCAGGGTGTTGATCTTCTTCTTAAACCCGGTCAGCGTGTCTATTTTACCGGCGTATTGGGGCAGCCATTGCGCTCCTGGGACATACAGTAAGGAAACTGGCATTATGGGGGAGACTTCGGCCGGCGCAGCTGCGACCGCGGCACCGGCACCAGGCGCTGCTGCGTCCAGCGCGACGGGGGCGGGCATCGCTTGGGCTGCGTCGCCCTGACCAGGGGCATTACCTCCTGCAGCGTCCATTTTTCTTCAAAAAAAAACAAAAATCTGCGCGCTCCCTTTCCACTTCCTAGGTCAGAACGCTCTCCGAATTGTGGGGATTCTGGGGCGGCCACACCTCTTCGTGGGCGGTGATCTTTTCCCTCGCGCGGGCTGCAGCGCGCGCTTTTGAAGATGGCAATATGGCGGCGGTTCAATTTTTGCGGTCGGACCTCTGAGGCGCACGGTCACCTGTCTGAACAGGTCTAGTCCAAATCCTGTTCGTGACGCCAGATCTGTGGAGCCCTACAGGTGCGGTGCAGCAGTGTATTACCCTTAGGGACTCCACGGGATGGGACGGTCTGGTCACAGGTAGGGAACCTTCGTTTTGGGATTCGTCGTGACGCCACTCTCAGAATTGCGGTCAGTGAGGACCGCCACTGCAGGTTAAGGGCTGCCTGGGGCTGATGGTGGGTGCAGTCGGTTGTAATAGCCTCCTGAGAGTAAGGCCAGCCCCAGGTCCCTGTGTACGTGGGTGGGACCACAGGTCGCAGAATGACTCAAACACAGTCCAAGAAGTCTTTTAACGTGTTTACTCACTGTTTGGAGGTCACGGTGAGATGCCCGGGCGGCACTGTGATAACCAGGTGGAACCAGGAATTCCAGGAGGCCGTTCTGAGGGTAGCTGTCCACTCGCCCTCCTTGCACTCTTTTTTTGTTTGGGAGGATCCCTTGCTTGAAGCGTGGTAGGACTCCTCCAGGGAAGCTGTTACTACCCTGCTCCCCTCTCTCTGGCCCGTCTGCCGGCAGCGTGGCCTTGGTGGGATGGCTTCGGGCCCTGTCCCCTTATGGGCCTGGTGATTGCTGCTTGGCTCGAGCTCTGTGTAGTAGTGGTGAGGGCATAAAGTACCCCCCACCTGTAGGTTAAGCAGCTCTGGATGATTTGCTGCCTGTACTGGGGATCTGTTTCCCCTTGCGTGCTCGGATACCAGGATCTCCGTACTCAGCCACCCCTCTCTCTGGATGTCTTTCAGGCCGACCCACGGTACCCTTTCTCCCCCACTTTCAGCTACTGCACTCCTCAGGACCCGTCTGACACGAGAGACCCTCTGCTCCCTTCCACACACTTCCACCTCCAGCTCCAGACCACCCTCACTTCCTCTCTGCCCTGCTTCCTAGCAACCAGCCTCTGAGCACACCCCTTGCTGGGAATTGAAAGTTAACCCCTACTGGCTACCCAAGGGTCCCCTCTAGTGATGTGGGAGACCTGGTCACTATGTGTTTGTGTGTGCACCTCATCCTGGCCTTTGGAGATTACCTGGAGGCATTGTCCCCGCATGGGTGCAATACTCTGTGGTGCCTGACCAGGTCAGGGGCGCCACATGAGCAGAGCTATTTTTTTTCCCATAGGTTTTGCTGGGGAATGTCTGCAGAAAGGTTACAACCATTTTCTCAAGAACTTCCTGCAGCAAAAAGCAGCAAAAATACGGGTAAAGTATGCAGTGTTTGCACAGGGCCTAAAAAACACGAGTTTGTATGTTCTCCCCGTGTTTGCGTGGGTTTCCTCCGGGTACTGTGGTTTCCTCCCACACTCCAAAGACATACAGATAGGGAATTTAGATTGTGAGCCCCAATGGGGACAGTGTTCCCAATGTATGTAAAGCGCTATGGAATATTAAGATCTGGAGTCCCTGGGTCATGTTTTTGGATTCTCCGGACTTCAGGTCCCTCTTTGGGGCGAGTTGAGACTCTACCTAGATTATTCCTGCTAGTTATTCCCGGCCCTTTCTTGCCCTTCCCCATGATCCTTTTCCCCATCATCATTCACTTTGTCTACTTCCCTCTTTCTTTCTCTCTTTATTTCTTTTCCTTCGACTGACCATTATGTGCCTCTATGGTATGAATGGTAAATCTTTGCTGTTTATGGTATAGTTTATGGATTTTATACTTTTATAATGGTTCAAGACAGAATGATATAAATGTTCTTAAATGTTCTTTATTGTAACAAACTGTATATGGCTGCAACCACGCAAAGCCTTTCATGTTTCATTGCATTCTTGTTTTTTTTTTGTTTTGTCTCTATTTGGGGGTTTGCCTTGGTCTGCAGCCCTGCTTATTGTAACCAACCTTAATTTTTCAATAAAAAAGAGATTAAACATAAAGCGCTATGGAATTAATAGCGCTATAGAAATGAATAAATTATTATTATTATTAATTATTACTATTATTACTTATTTAAATCTGTGAAAATTGACTATTTGCCCGCTTTAATACCATTTGGGCTAGGCTAGAGTGACCTTAATTAGATATAGGGCATCACTCTATGTGTGTCTGCATTGTCATATCAATGGAGCAAAGTTATATTAACGGCCCTTTCAATAACATACTTCGGTTCCCACTTTGATGCCCATTTTTGTGTCAGCTTTTTAATTTTTGTTGCTGCTTTTACATGTATTTACATCTGGTCACTTACTTCATTGTATTCTATAGTTGTGATTTTTGTTGTTAAACCTGTAAAAAACAGAAAATAAATAATTGCCTAATAAGAAATTGTAGCAAAAGAAACCAACTTCAGCCCCGAAAAAGAAACTGGACGAAAAAGAAACCTACTCCAGCATCGTGTCAGATATAGCAGAGCAGAGACTTCAGATTTAAGAGATAGAGAGACAGTTTGAGATAGAAAGTAAACTTACCCAGGAGGTCATCTAAGGATGTGTGAATGCTGCATCAATGTGGTGACCACAAAGATGCACATTTTTGGCCCCCAAAAAACGCACCCGCGGCAAAAACGCTACATCTGAAGCTCACAGCAAGCGCCATTGAATATGACGCAGCGACTGAAGTGAGCTGCACGATCAGTGGTGATGTCACACAGGTGATTTGCGATTACAGGGAGAGGACTCTAGCTGTGGCCGCTGCTAATAGCGGGCAGTCATGTTCTATGGCGCTCACTTTGAACTTCAAATGTAGCAGTGGCGGAAGCGTCGTGGGACCTAGTGTGGATTATGTCAAACCTGCAGGGGTGTTTTGGGGGTTAATAAAGGGGTGAAAGAGGGTGCTATTTTGTCTTTTATTTGAAATAAAATACATTTTTTCAGTGTTTGTGTTTATTCACTTACAGATTAGTGATGAGGGAGTGTCTCATTACTAATCCAGAACTTAGTGGCTTCTGTGGGCTGCCATTAACGCTTTCATTATCCCGATTGCCACTGCACCAGGGCAATCTGGAAGAGCCGGTTAAGTGCCGGGACTGTCGCATCTAATGAATGCGGCAATTCCGGGTGACTGCTAACTGCTATTTTTAGGCTGGGGGGCACCCAATAACCATGGGTATCCCCAGCCTGAGAATACCAGACCCCAGCTGTAGGGCTTTATCTGTGCTGGTATCAAAATATGGGGGATCCTACACCAATTTATTTATTTATTTATTTTACTGTATGATATAGACCCACCCACCGGCATCTGTGATTGGAAGCCTCAGACATGCTGTCATTTAGCGTGGGGGCTCTTCTGACTGCAACCAATCACAGATGCTGGTAGGCGGGGGAAGCAGTGACTATGTATGAGTCTAATAAGTGGCTCAGGAAGAAGAATGAAAGACCGCGGGAGCAGTGTGACAGCCACCCCAGTAACTCGGTACGTATGAAGCTCTTGCTTCTACCCCCTTTGCACTGGATACTGGTCCCCATAAACTTTATATGGGGACCGGCATCAGGCCAGATACCAGAGATCAATCCCCTGCTGACCCCGAGTCAGCAGGGGATTGATCTGCCAGTCCTCTGAAATGCAGTGACCAAACGCAAAAAGAATTGACATGCTTCATCATTGTGGTCACCACAAAGATGCAGCCAAAAAAACTGCATTATGTGGACAGCAAAAATGAAATCTCATAGACTTTACTGGAGAAGGAACTGCACCCAAAAAATGGAGGAAAAAACGCAGCGTGCGCACAAGCCCTATGAGTCCAGCTGAGGGAGGAGTCCCTGCACTGAGCTTGGAAATCCTCAGCTTCAAGGGGCTGCTCCAATCAGTGAAAGAAGCTGCGCACTACGCGATGCTCGGCACTGCTTGTTATTTGATCGAGCACCCTAATGTGCAATTGAGTGATGAGCAGTGCTGAGCATGCTCGTCCATTACTAGTTACTATTTATTTCTGTTGCATACAAAGCAGCAACATGTTTTTGAGGAATTTACAGACATTGTCGTCGCTCTCTTTCCACAGTGGATTTTAAAATCTAAATTCCTATAGGTAAGTCTTTGGAGTGTAGAATAAAACTGTAGTAATTAGGGGAAAAACCACGGGAAAATGAAAAAATTACCCCATCATGTAAATAAATAAATACATATAATATATATATCTATGATCGTGATGAAGAAACCTTGCATTACATAAAAAAGAAAATGCAGATAATGTAAGTTTCTTTATAACATAAATGGAAATGTTGCTGTGATGAAAAGAAGACAAAACATCTGACCACAGTTACTATTCTAGATAAGTGAAACCAGCGTGGACTAATAACAAGTTCATTAGCTGCTATCCAAAAATTGGATATCACACATAGCTTAAAATGATTGGATGTTACTTTAGAGTTATTTACACTAAACTAGAGTTTTTCAGAAAACATTTGAAATTTCTAAGAAACCTAAAATTATTTCTCAAGACATAGCTTGTGTCTTTACCTCCTGTTCCTGGTATAAGCAGTAAAAGTTCAAAGCAAGTGGTACTGCTGATAAGTAACTGTTTCCCGTAAGAGACGTGCCAGTGAGAGTGAAAGTGTAAAACACCAAAATGCTTACTTATTTCTCTCCTTTTGCTATCATAGTTAAAGGGGTAATCATCAGCACAGCTAATTTCCGCATCGAGTAGTGAGCGGAGCTAGTGGCATCACGTCTACTGATACAGTTAGGTCCAGAAATGTTGGGACATTGACACAAGTTTTGGCTTTTTAGCAGTTTGCCAAAACATATTCAAGATACAGTTATATAATCAATATGGGTGTGATCCTAGTCATTACACGGACCAGTCGAGAGGCAGGGTAGTCAAACGTTGTGTGGTCATGTACCAGTAGAGCATTTCAATATTAAGCAGATAGACAGGGGCGAAGTCAAGTCACAGTCCGGAGACAGAATACCTGGGTTGTAGTGGTCCGCGCACAGGAACAAGGCAAAAGGATTGTCAAACAAAACCTCTGACAGAAAAAAGATCAATCCACAGAGCACAGGTAACTGAGGACAACAAGCACCACTAAACAGAAGGCTAAGGGTATGTTCACACATTGCAGTTTTGCTCCTTTTTTTCCTGCATCAAAACCTGTTCTCTTGGCAGTAAAGAAGCTGCTTCCTAAGTTTTTGCTGCGTTTTTAACTGTGTTTTTGGTGTGTCATTTGTTTACAGTACATGTATAAATAAAGTTAGTTTCATTCACCTCAAAAGCAGCAAAAATGCAGCAAAAACATAGCTGCGTTTTTCCACGCAAAAGCTGCAAAAACACATAAACAATTGACATGCTGCTTCTTTCAAAAAAAGCAGCAAAACGCATGTGTGCATAAGATTTCTGAAATCTTATAGCTTTTGCTGGTACTGTAAAAAGTAGCTTTTAATTTGCATAAAACTCATGAAAAAAACCTGTAAAAATGCAACGTATGAACACAGCTTTCGCACTTCAGTGAAAAACACACACATTTTTCACTGATGTGATAAAAGTGCGTATGTCCCTCCATATGCTGTGAGTTTGGCAGATGTGTGATCTCCATGTGCTATCCGTGATAATACATGGAGATCAGGCACTTAGACTCACCTGTCCATGCCATTGCTCTTCCTGGCGCTGAAGTCTCCCGCAATGCTGTGTCCGGCCGCCGCTGTTTCCCCTCTGCTGTTACTTCCGGGTCGGCTGTGCAGTGAATATTCATGAGCATAATTAGCCGGCCTGGAAGCAGAGACAGCAGTGGCTAAAGACAGCATCGCTGAAGACAGGTGAGTTTAAAAGCTTTTAATTTTAAATGTATGGGATTTTTCTGGTACGTGTTTCATGGATCACACCACTGTGCGGTCCGTGAGACATCAGTGATGCCATAAAAAATCGGACTTGTCTCTGTATGGAGGACTAATAATTGTATTTTTTGGAGCGCACCACCAATCACGATAGTAATAACGGGTGCACCCTGATGCGGTGTGCAAAGCTAGGAAAATTGGAGAGAGAAAGAACACCGCATATACATCAGGGGCACACCAGACACAATATAAGTCGTAATATACAAAAGCTTTATTCAACACACTGGATAAAAACACTTATAAAGACATGAAGAACATCACACTCAGAGCTGAGCTAAACCCAGATGTAACCATGGCCATGGTGAACAATGAACAAGACTACAATTATCCTGTTGAACATATATGCTAATACATACATAGAATGGGCCACCCACTCTGAGCTGTACTTGTCTACCCACCAGGCCCATGGTGCTTTCTGGACCCTGTGCTCTTTCTACCTACACCTGCTCATGCTCTAGGACTGGTTCTTGCTATGGCTATCCGGGTGGACAATCTCTGGTATCTATGTTTTTTTGTTTGAAAAAACGTCAGTGAGAAATCACTGATGTGTGTGCTGACCCATTGATTTTAATGGGTCTGCATATGTCCGTGATTCTGGTATGTATAAAAACTGCAACATACGTACCAGAATCACTGATGTGTGAAGGGGGCCTAAAACTGACAATCCTCTGAGGTAAACTCCTCAGCTAAATAGATGGGCAATTACAGGGAACAGGGAACATCTGCAGATACCCATTCCTTCCAGTATGAGATTGGACGACTGAGCTGTCACTGAAAACACTGACTGCTCAGCACACCCCAGCTCCAGGCTGGACAACAGCTTGCCCTGATCACTGAGTGGAGGAATTGTCACAATGGGCTTAAAGAAGTTGTCCAGTTACCAAAACTGTTTTTTTTTTCTCATAAATCTTTCTATTATGTGTATCTCCAAACATCCATTATGCTATTTTAGCAATATTACCTTTTATCATGCTGTAGCAGCACATCCTTATTGCTGGCTCCAGCTCTGATGGGGCTAATGGTTAATCTCTCTGCTGACTTCCTTTGTTACTACAACTTCCATGATCCTTTGCAGTGCCAGTCTGTATCTCACACCCACTCAGAACTCAACCCAAACTTTTCCTTCCTTTCCCTTCCTGTGTGCACTCACTGCCCAAGCATTCTATTAAAACTTTTATCTTTTGATCTTTCTGATCTATTGCCATGCAGCACCTCAGGTGCCAGAGTGGAGCAAGATGGTGCCATGCTCCGCTCTGACACATGCCGTGCTACATATCACCAACTTGCTCCGCTCTGTCACCTGCACAACAAGTGACAGATTGAGTAAGTTGGTGCCATGCAGCACAGCATGTGACAGAGCGGAGCAAGTTGGTACCATGCTCCACTCTGATACATGCTGTGCTGCATGTCAGCAACTTGTCAGTCTCTTGCTGCGTTCTGTCGGTCATCCATACTGCTCATCGGTGTACAGGATCACACGCACGCCATCCTGACAGGTAAGCAGAGCGGGTGGCTGTGCTGGATAGTGCGATCAGATACTTGTGCGACGGGGGGTTCCAGCTGAAGTACTCCCTGTACTCTACACTGGCACCCTGTTCATCAGAAATCTGCTGCCAAGAAGTAAGCCCTCTTCACCTCTCCACACTGGTGCCCCATACCTCACACATACTCAGGAACCTCCCCTCGATGCTGGGCTGTGATGTGCAGTAACCACCGCCCACAGTCCAGTCAATCAGTGTGAGTGGCGCTGGCATCCCCTGATGTAACATCAACTTTCAGAGCCCGGAAGTTGATGTGATGTCAGTGGATGCCAGTGGCCACAGCACCAGGGGTCATGTGACCGCCACTGAGTGAGCAGGATAGCGCCACTCAGTGCCAGAACTGAAAATAGAAGGGAATTTAGAATACAACTGAAATAGTAAGTTACATTGATAGAGAGAATAAAAAAAGGGTGAACCACCCCTTTAAAGTGCAGACTTCTAGCTTTAATTTGAGGGTATTCACATCCTAACTGCAAGGTTTAGGAATTACAGCTTTTTAAAGGGAATCTATCACCACATTTGACCTATCTAAACTATTAATATCGGCATACAGATTATAGAATGCTGAAAAAGGTCACACCTAAATGTCCGATATCAGATGCCTTGTTGTGTTGTGGACAAATCATCTTTTATCACTTTATGTAAATAAACTCTTCCAGGCTATGGGGTGGATGCTGCCTAGAACATAACTCTGCCCCCAGAGCTTATTATAAATAAAAGGGGTGTTACCAGTGTGATATGTGATGGCCGCTCTCTGCTCTCATTGCAGAGCTGTATGTGATTATAATTGACACATGTGCAAGTTGCTTTCAGCTTCCATCTCACAGGCAGAAAATGTTGCAATATTGTTGCAATGAAGCAGAGCTCAGAGAGCTACAAAAATGTGTTTACAAGAAGTCAAATTTAATTTCTCCTGTTTGTGTCAGTGACTTGTCTCACATTGGTAACACCCTTTTTATTTCTAATAATCTCTGGAGGTGCCATTCTCTTCCAGGCAGCATCCTCTCTATAGCCTGGGACAGCTCATTTACATAAAGGGATAAAAGATGATTTATCCACAACAAGTCATCTGATATGAGACATACAGTACAGGCATGATATTTTTCAGCATTCTATAACCTGTATGCTTAGGTCAATGTGAGAACAGATTCCCTTTAATATATAGCTGCCTCTTTTTCAAGGGACCAAAAGTAATTGCACAATTATATATAAAGTCCTTTAATGGGCTACATGGGCTATTCCCTCATTAATCCATCATCAATTAAGCAGGTAAAAGGTCTAGAGCTGTTTCCACACGAAGCATTTACATTTGGAAACTGTTGCTGTGAATCAAAAACATGCAGGCAAAGGAGTTCTCAGTGGTAGAGAAACAAACCATCATTAGGCTGAAGGAAAAGAAGAAATCCATCAGATAGATAGTAGAAATGTTACGAGTGGCGAAATCAACAGTTTGGTACATTCTGAAAAGAAAAAGCAAACTGATGAGCTTTGGCGCTCAAAAAGGCCTGTACATTCTGAGAAGAGAACAGTGGTGAGTGATTGAAGAATCCTTTCCATTTTCAAGAAAACCCCTTCACGCCATCATCCAAATGAAGAACATTCTCTAAGAAGTAGATGTTTCAAAATCTAAATCTACCATAAAGAAAAGACTTCATGAGAGCAAATACAGAGGGTTCACCATATGGTGCAAACAATTAATCAGCCTTAAAAATAGAAAAGGATAGATTAGGCTTAACTAAAAAAAGCATCTAAAGAAGCCAGCTCAGTTCTGGAAAAGCATTCTTTAGACAGATGAACCTCAGATAAACCTGTACCAGAAAGATGGGAAGAAGAAAGTATGTAGAAGTCTTGGAACAGCTCATGATCCAAAGCATGCCACATCCTCTGTAACACATGGTGGAGGCAGTGTGATGGCCGGGCATGCTTGGCTTCCAATGGTCCTGGATCACTAGTGTTTATTGATGATGTGACTGAAGACAGAAGCAGCCGGATGAATTCTGAAATGTACAGGGCAATACTTTATGCTAAGATTCAACCAAATGGAGGAAGGTTGATTAGATAGCACTTCATAGTACAGTTGGGCAGACATCCAAAACATATTGCAAAAGCAACACAGGAACTTTTTACGGCAAAAAAGTGGAGTATTTTGCAATGACCGAGACAATTGCCAGGATCTCAACCCCATCCAGCAGCAATTCACATGCTTAAGACAAAACGTAAGGCAGAAAGGCCCACAAACAAGCAACAAACAAGCAACTGAAGTCAACTGCAGTAAAGATCTGGCAAAGCATCAAAAAGAAGGAAACCCAGCATTTTTTGGTGAAGTCCATGGATTACAAACTTTAGGCAAAGCCCCTGAAATGAGGAGGCTTTGTAGAAAAATGGTTGCAATTCCTAAATGTTTTACAGGATATTTTTGTTTAACCCCATTAACTAAACCTGAAAGTCTATATTTCAAAAGAATCATTTTTAATGAAAAATAATGGCATGCAGAGCCCAAATCAACAAGTTTCGGTCACTGTCCAAATATTTCTGGACCTAACTGTATATCTACCGGCTCAGGGGGTAAATAAAGTGCAACATAGTGCAAAAGTGCAAAACAGGATCAGACCAATATAAAGTGCTTGGTGCAGAAAATAGTAAATGCCAATAGCACAATTAATAAGTAAAAATCACAGCCCCTAACACTCAAAGAAGTAACCAAAATGGTCATCGGAAAGTGCTACATAAATGTAAGACATGTACCCATATGTCACCAGACCAGCAGGGATGGGGTGCAGCTCCACTAGACGCCAACGCGTTTCGCGAGGGCTTCTTCACTGGCGGTCAGATCCTGATTTGCACTTTTGCACTATGTTGCACTTTATTTATCCCCTTTTGCAACTACTCAGTGCTGCCCCATAGATATAATTGTATTTTGACACAGGGTTACCCAGCCATATATAGATGTGTTGTTTTGCACATTACCAGCATATGGGTGCCAACTCCATTTGTTTGTATCCTTACCAGCACCTTCTGTTCTGAATATTTTTAACTTCTTTGTCTGCTCATGTTTTTGATCTTCTTACTCTTTGTTTCATTGCAGCCATTTGGTAAATTCAAAAAAGTTCATTTTTTTCTCATTAATGTACACTCTGCACCCCATCTTGACAGAAAAAACCCCAGAAATGTAGACGTTTTTGCAAATATATTAAACAAGAAAAACTGAAGTATCACATGGTCATAAGTATTCAGACCCTGTGCTAAGTATTGAGTAGAATCACCTTTTGAGCTAGTACAGCCATGAGTCTTCTTGGGAATAATGCAACAAGTTTTTCACACCTGGATTTGGGGATCCTCTGCCATTCTTCCTTGCAGATCCTCTCCAGTTCCATCAGGTTGGATGGTGAACGTTGGTGGACAGCCATTTTCAGGTCTCTCCAGAGATGCTCAATTGGGTTTAGGTCTGGATGGGCCAGTCAAGAATGGTCACTGAGTTGTTCTGAAGCCACTCCTTTGTTATTTTATCTGTGTGCTTAGGGTCATTGTCTTGTTGGAAGGTGAAACATCGGCCAAGTCTGAGGTCCAGAGCACTCTGGAAGAGGTTTTCTTCCAGGATACAGTATCTCTGTACTTGGCCGCATTCATCAAATTTCCTTCAATTGCAACCAGTCGTCCTCAACAATGTATATGATCACTTGCTTTTATCAGAAATAATGTAATCTACATTGATCAACATTTAAAAGTTTTTTGTAAGTGGTTCACCATGCCACTAGAACAGTGTTTTACAGAAGATCCAAGGTTTATCAACTTAAAACCTTTATTTTGCCCAAAATGTGATGATCATAATTATAGAACAACAATGACCGTAGCACAGAGAAATATTATAAGTAAATTTTCTAAAGGGAACAACAGTCACCAATCAGAAGGAGGTGTACAGGCCTTTGCTTTGAATGACTTCAGCACATGTGCGTCCACAGGACATCACTAGTCTCTCACACTGCTCTGGTGTGATTTTGGTCCACTCTTCTTCCAGTCTTTTCCACATTTCTTTGACTGTTGTGGGTTTTTGGCCATAACTTTGTCACCAAGGATTTTCCAGAGGTTTTCTATTGGGTTTAGATCAGGACTCTGGGCTGCCCATTTAATTCTTTCAATGTTTTCTGTTTCAAGTAACTGCTTTACCCATTTTGCTGTGTGACAAGGGGCATTGTCCTTCATAAAAATTGCTGGCTGATGAAGTGATGAATGCAAGTATGGAACCACGAGTTGTTGAAGAAGTTTCTAATATACACTTGCATTCACTCTGCCATGTAGCTGTATAAGAGGTACAACGCCTGCTGCAGAAAACATTCCCCAAACCATGGCACTTCCTCCACCACCTTTCACTGACTTCTTAACAGCACCTGCACCTCTCAACAGGTATTTTGGCCCACTCATCAAGAGCAAACTGCTCCAGTTGTCTCGTGTTTGAAGGTTGCCTTTTCCAGATTGCATGTTTCAGCTCTTCCCAAAAATGCTCAATAGGATTTAGGTCAGGAAGGCTACTTCAGAATAGTCCAATATTTTTCTCTTAGTCATTCTTGGGTATTTTTAGCTATGTGTTTTGGGTCATTTTGGTTCATTATCCTGCTGCAAGAGCTTTGATCTGCAACTGAGCTCAAGCTTTCTGACATTGGGCAGCACATTTCTCTCTGGAATCCCTTGATAGTCTTGAGATTTCATTGCACCCTGTACAGATTCAAGACACCCTGTGCCAGATGCAGTAAAGCAGCCATAGAACATAACAGAGCCTCCTCCATTTTTCACAGTAGGGACAGTGTTCTTTTCTTGATATGCTTAATTCTTCCATCTGTGAACATAGAGCTGATGTGCTCTGCCAAAAAGTTCAATTTTTGTCCCATCTGTCCATAGGACATTCTTCCAGAATCTTTGTGGCTTGTTAACATATAGTTTGGCAAATTCCAGTCTGGCTTTTTTATGATTTTTTTTCAACAATGGTGTCCTCCTTGGTCATCTCTCATGAAGTCCACTTTGGCTCAAACAACGACGGATGGTGCGATCTGACACTGATGTTCCTTGAGCTTGAAGTTTAATCTCTTTAAAAGTTTTTCTGGGCTCTTTTGTTACCATTCGTATTATCCATCTATTTGATTTGTCATCAAATTTCCTCCTGCGGCCACATCCAGGGAGGTTGGCTACAGTCCCATAGATCTTACATTTCTGAATAATATGTGCATCTGTAGTCACAGGAACATCAAGCTGCTTGGAGTTGGTCTTATAACCTTTACCTTTTAACATGCTTGTCTATAATTTTCCTTCTAATCTCCTGAGACAACTCTTTCCTTCAATTCATTTGGTCCATGTTGAGTGTGGTACACCACCTGTCACCAAACAGCACAGTGAGTATCTGTAGCCAGGTCCAATGACTTATTACAAGATTATAGACACTTGTGATGTTAATTAGTGGACACACCTTGATTTAACATGTCCCCTTTGTCACATTATTTTCAGCGGTACCATAATTTCTGTCCAGGCCTATTTCATAAGTTTTATTTTTAAAAAAATTCTGTGGAAGCATGGTTGAAAAAGCAATGGTTGGTAAAATGGGTTGCCCGGCAACTGACTGCAGGGTATGTGACAGTTGCAGTTGTAATAAGCCCATGGAGGAGGAGCTGGCTGAGGGAGAGAGACAAACTCCATCTCAGAGTTCACTTGGGGAAGGACCAGAGTTGACTGTGGACATATGGGTTTGTCAGGTCGTTTTAGTTGCCTTCTTCCTGTGACTTGTGACAGTAAGGAGTGAAAGACCAAGGAAGGGTAACAAGAAAGTACTATGGAATTTTGGAAGGTGGTTAGTTACACCAAGAGACGAGACAGGCAATGAAATCTGGGACTGGTCAAGGAGCTGAAAGCAATCCTTATGGATAGGGTCTGTGGACGGACGCTTAGTAGTAGCTTACAGCTGAACGAAAACAGGTCAACATGGTGGTGAACGTGAGACGAAAATGCAGTCCTGGGCAGCAGATCCAGGAGCGTCGATACTCTCTATTGCTGGGAGGACGTGGAATCTCATGTGGACTAGAGGGACTCTCATGAACGGTACTTTTGTGCTAAGTTAGGTCATGTCGAAAAGGTCTGGGAATAACCGGGACAGTACCATCTACAGTGAACATTAAAGAACTGTGTCTTGTGGTACTTTGTGTAAAGTAAATGTCCAATGAGTCATGTGCCCGCTATATGCTGTACTTGGTCATCCAACAAAGACTGTTCAGTAAAATCTTGTTTATGAAGAACCAATGGTCTCTTTGCTTGAATTCTATATCTACTGGTTCTGGCGATCGCATGCCAACAGCAGTATGCAGCCTACAGGTGCATACCAACTAAAGTCCTGAAACCCAGACTCCCAGCCAGGACCACAACACTTTTCCTGGGAAGTGAGGCCGAGGCACTTCCCGGATGGAATCCCTTGCCTGCAACTACCGCCCCCCACACCCACTTTACTTATTAAGCACTAGTCCTTGAACTGATTGGCCAAACAGAATTGACCGGCTTCATAGCTTCCATAGAAGCTTTATAAGGTGATCCATCTCCAAGACATATCTTTTTTAAATTCTTAATTCTGGTCAAGAAAGTTTGTTTTCAGTATAAGTGACATAGCATGATCAATATTAGAAATGTCTAATGGAAAGAACTAGACAGCCATTTCTGTAAAATAAAAATAAAACATGCATTTTTTTCTAACAGTGGATAACCACTAATTCATTCTCTCAAAATGACATTTCTCAGCAACATTTCCCTCAAAGTGCAGAGCATGTAAGACGTCATGATTATCCAGGCATACAAGATTTAATCAGGTTTTGGTTCATGGCCAAACTATTGCAATAACAGCTTAGTTTGTAATAAATTCAGGTACTGAACACTCGGGGTATGTACTCACAATGAGCTTTAGGTGACTTTTTCCTGCTGCAGATGTACTGCCCGGCTCACAGCAGCCGAGCTGCTCGGATTCGGACCTTCTGTGGGTGGCTCGAGGGTCTCCAGACCCGGGGCTCTCGCGGTCACTTCAATTGAAAGGGAGTTAACGTTGTGTGGGGATTTTGGGTGATAAGTCCGTGACGCCACCCACAGTATGTGGTAATAATGGGAGTACCACCGCTGCTTTGGTGAGCACCCAGGGCGTTGGGCTAGCAGACGGATGTTATTAACCCACCGTGGGAAGGGATGGATGCCCCGTGGCCTGGTGACGGGGTGCTGGGGAGATGGCAGCTGCAGGGACCGGCACACTCGGTCGGACCGGGGGATGGTGCTGTACTCACTGGTCGATGCAATAACTCACACAGAGTCCAGTACTTAACCAGTACTTGCTGGTGTCCGTGGGCCTTTGGTACAGGGGTGTTTGGATCCCACACCCGGTACAAGAAGCAGGGCCCTTTCGCTCTCCTGCACTCCAGCTATGAGTCACCTTCTCTGTTTCGGAAGGGGGAAGTCCTCTCTTTGCACAAGTCCAGGCTCCCGTGCACACTACCGGTGGGCCACTACCCTGCCCCGGTCCACTACGAGTTCATCTGAGCCTACTCTCCACTTCAGCTCCAAGAACTCTGCTTTTTCTTTGCTTCACTTCCCCAGCAGCACAGGAGCTGCAGCCCCTGTCTGCTCTCCTCTCTCTCCTTCTACCGACTGACTCCCAACTCCTCCCCTCCTGCTCTTTTCAGTTGCTACACTGGGGGGAGGGTGCAGCTGCCTCACTGTACCAGTATGGGATCTGGTGGTACCAAGGAGGTTTAACTCTTTCTGTGACTACCTGGCTGGTCAGGGCGTCACATTCCCCCTTGGTAAAACACAGCCCGTCAGCGGGCTGTCCGGACACCAACGGTTTTATTTTTCAGGAAAACTGCAATGAAAAAAAAAACGGGTAAAACATTAACATTTCATCCCCCTAAGGGGAGGTTTTTTTGCTTTAAACGTTACGAAACTGTCCTTCCCGTCAGTCCATAAAACAACATTTTTACAACTGCTGCCGCTCCCAATACAGGGCACAGGTTCCGTGCTCAGACTCCTGCTCAGGATCCAGGCCCACTTGGATGCCCTCTGCGCCGGCTACAAGTGGCCTCGCTAACTGCCGAGAGCCCCAATGCTCAGTGGCCTGTTCCTCCTCTCAGCAGCTGCACTCCCGTTGTTCTACAGCCGGGACGGTGTATTTGGGAGCGGCTGGCGCTGTAGCTGGGGGAGATTTCAGGATGGGTGCTGCCTTCGTTGCGGCCGGGTGGATTCTCGGGGCCGACGTCATCTCTGTTGCGGCCGGGCGGACTGCCGGAGCCGACGCCATCTCTGTTGCGGCTGGGCGGACTGCCGGAGCCGACATCATCTCTGTTGCGGCCGTGCGGACTGCCAGAGTCGGGGATGATGTCGTCGGGGTTGCAGCCTGCTGTGACATCTTGCCACTCTTGTGTCCAGGAACGGAATTTTGCAGAGTCCTGGCGTCCCTGCACTTTACAGTTCTGATAAGATCCCGCAGTCTCTTCGCCCTCCCCTCTTGGTCTTTTGTGAGCACTCCCTCATGCGACTGGTTAGTTTCGTTTTCGGCCTCAGGGTGTTACTTCCTTCCGGCCTTGTTCCCAGGGGGTGGGGCTTCGGCTTTGCGCAGTTTCTCAGGGAAGAAGACGCTGGGTAGTCATTTTTCGTGCCTAAAAATGGCGGCAAAAATGGCGATTTTCCAAAATTTGGCAGCGGAGCACCGCTGACTGTCCAGAACAAGGCGCACTTCCACCAGATAAATGGATGGGTAAGTATCCTGTTCGTGACGCCAAAAATTGATGTGTACCGCCCCGCTCACAGCAGCCAAGCTGCTCGGATCCGGACCTTCTGTGGGTGGCTCGAGGGTCTCCGGACCCGGGGGTCTCGCGGTCACTTCAATTGAAAGGGGGTTAACGTTGTGTGGGGATTTTGGGTGATAAGCCCGTGACGCCACCCACAGTATGTGGTAATAATGGGAGTACCACCACTGCTTTGGTGAGCACCCGGGGTGTTGGGCTAGCAGCCAGATGTTATTAACCCTCCGTGGGTAGGGATAGATGCCCCGGGGTCTGGTGACGGGGTGCTGGGGAGATGGCAGCTGCTGGGACCGGCGCACTCGGTCGGACCGGGGAATGGTGCTGTACTCACTGGTCGATGCAATAACTCACACAGAGTCCAGTCCTTAACCATAACTTGCCGGTGTCTGTGGGCCTTTGGTACGGGGGTGTTCGGATTCCACACCCGGTACAAGAAGCAGGGCCCTCTCTCTCTCCTGCACTCCAGCTATGAGTCACCTTCTCTGTTTCGGATAGGGGAAGTCCTGTCTTTGTACAAGTCCAGGCTCCCGTGCACACTACCGGCGGGCCACTACCCTGCCCCGGTCCACTACGGGTTCCCAGAGCCTACGCTCCCCTTCAGCTCCAAGAACTCTGCTTTTTCTTTGCTTCACTTCCCCAGCAGCACAGGAGCTGCAGCCCCTGTCTGCTCTCCTCTCTCTCATTCCACCGACTGACTCCCAACTCCTCCCCTCCTGCTCTTTTCAGTTGCTACACTGGGGGGAGGGTGCGGCTGCCTCACTGTACCAGTGTGGGATCAGGTGGTACCAAGGAGGTTTAATTCTTTCTGTGACTACCTGGCTGGCCAGGGCGTCACACATATTTTCACTATTGTCAAAAACGCAATGTCTTACAGTTCCACCACAGTGGATGGGATTTATGGAAATGCCCACAGTGCTTCTATTTTTACTCAGTGTAATCTGTCCTGTGATGCATGCTTCAAATCTGCAACATGTCAATTTCTCCTATGGGTACACTGAGTTTTGAATGAAATGCATAAAAATTGCATGTAATCCACACATAAGTATATCAATAACGTTTGTCAAAGCCAAATACCAGTAAGTATCAAAATCAAAGCAGTTTTGTTTAAAACATGACACCAACAAAAGACAAAAACGCAGCATGAAAAATGCTATAAAAATGCATGTTAAAAAAAACATGGGACTTAATTTACATAATAGGTGCAGCAATTCTGCAACTTCAAAAATGCACCAAATACTCAATGTGGGAATGTAGCCCTAAGTGGACTTGTAACTTGTCAAAGATATGTAATTTTTGCCTGGTATTAATGCTGCTGTTCTCCTTATTTTTTGTTCTTGATCCTCTACAGTATTTAGATATTCCCCTTATTGTCCTTGTATACTAATCTAAAGTTCTTAGCTAACTGTGCTTGGTTTTCAAGAAGACTTCCACAGAGAATATTTATGAACCACTCCCATTTGTCTAAAAAAAACACTTTATTTATATACAGGGAAGAGGGGACTATAACTCAAGAACAGACAGGCAAACAGAAAACAACAACGCAATGCTAATTGCCCTTCTACACTGTCCTTCTGTATAATACATCCTCACACTGCCACTCAGTATAATATCCCCTCACATACTGCCCCATGTATAATGTCTTCTCACATATTGCCCCTGTGTATAATATCCCCACACACACTAGCTCTCTGTATACTATACCCCCACATACTGCTCCTCTGTATAATATACCCTCCACACACTGTCCCTGTGTATAATATCCCCCCACACACTGTCCTTGAGTATAATATCCCCCCACACATTACCGCTCTATATAATATACCCACACACAGTGCCCTTCTGTATTATATACCCTCACAGACTGCCCCTCTGTATAATATCCCCTACACACTGCCCCGTGTATAATATCCCCCACAATGCCCCTCTGTATAATATCACTCCCCACACACACTTCTCACAATACTGTGCCCCCTTTCACAATATCTCCTATTGCCCTATAATGTGCCCTCATAGTAACACTTTACCTCATGCCCCCTCAGTTCCCCGTCCAAGTAAATGTTAGGACATATAATCTTCAGCTCCTCCATGGAGAGCTTGCCATTCCCTGCCACATCCTCACCACCTCTACACAGCTCTACATTGCCCACAGCAGTGTAATAAGGTCCCAGAGTGATGAACTCATCACACTGCTGCATGTTGGGCCAAGGGTGACACACACTGCTCTGCCCCACTGCTGGTTGTCACATATTTAAATGCATTTGCATCACAAAGATGAAGAAAACTGGATTCTCCTGGCCGCAAGGGAAGCTGCCTGTGGCCAGCATTGGGGTATATAGCCCCTAGCCCGCTCCTGGCGCCACTGTGGAGTCACGAGAGTCAGTGAGTGCTCTCGTCGGCTGGCCTGGCTGTCTTCAGAAAGACTGCATGGACCAGGACTCATCCCAATGAACGCCCATACTCCTTCCTCATTGTCAGAACACTACTCAACATAGCATGAGGGAACAACAGATTGGTGAGACTTTATTGCTTTACCAACAGGCAAAAACATATTGCACATTCCCAGCAAGAACACAAGATGGTACAAGTGACAGAGTCTCACCCTTCCATTGGCCCAGCAGTGATTAGAATCTTCTTGATTTCGGGGCTTCAAGGGCCAACTATCCTAAACAGCTGCATATCACTTTTGGCGGGCACCCACTGAGAGGAGATAGCGACAAGCTTAGGTAGCTGACCGAGCCCAGCAAGATATGTAGCCAGGCAACCGAATTGTCCCAAGCTGGGATCTCCACGCAAATTTGTGTGCTCAGTATTTAGCAGTGAAGCGGTTCTGTTAATCTTCACCTGGAAACATACAGTATATCCTAGGCTGAAATCCTGTAGAATGAATCTTGAAGCAGTTCTGTCCTCCTCCAGCTGGAACCGTGGCCACTACGCTGAAGTAATGTAAAATATATCTGAAGTGTTCTGTGACCCTCCAGCTCCTCGGCTGAGGTCATGTACAATATTTTTCCTGGTGACAGAAGCAAGGCCTTATTATACCACTCAGTTCTCTTACAGGATTGGTGGAGATGGCTGCTTGAAGCACATCACATGCAAATTAGCCATGTGGTGGCACGCACTCACTCAGCATAAAGTGGCCAAAGCAACAGAGGGCGGACAAACAGCATCTGATGTCACTGATTTTGTCAGACATGGCTGGCCCTCTCTGTTGCGGCCATGCTTAATAAAGTTAATTAATTGCCCCGGGGCCTGTGCATCATACATCTGGAAGGGTAGTAATGCCCTGATGGCAGCCCTGGGCATGTATGATAGCCTCTCCATTACTAACACCAGGGCTTGATGCCAGCTTCTGAAGAACTATAATTTTTATTTTTTCTGACAACAGGGTCATGTGAGGGTTTGTTTTTTTGCAGGATGCATTGATGTTTTACTTGTACCATTTTCAGGCACATAACATTTTTTGATTGACCTTTATTCTGACCCGTGGGAGGCAGAATGATCAAAAACTAGCAATTAAGATATTCATTTTTTTTAGGTTTTTGTTATGTCATTCACTCTTTGGTAAAAGTGATAACACAGCTTTAGTCCTCAGGTCAGTATGATTACAGCGATATCACATTTATATAGAGTTTTGCTAATGTCTTGCCTCTTTAACACAATAAAAGCTATTTTATAGGAAAAAATTATGCTTGCTTTTTTCCCTGGGGAGGTCCATGAGTGGCAAAAGCGTGTGCGCAGATGTAAAAAGAGAAAAATCAGCGCACGCGCCGATGCCTCTCATAGTCGTCACTAAAGTGTCCTCAATAAAAGGGCGCCAGAGATCATAGTATGCGTGGACTCCAGCCCATTTTAATGAAGAGAGAATTACTGTGGCAATGCACACATGATGTCAACAACTGAAATGGCGCGCACGGCGCAATATTTAAATAAAGAAAAGGGGATAAGCAAGGAGGACACTGGAGGGGGAATAAACACAGAGGACCCGACCCGTGAAGGCCCACCCCCGTTGCACCAGATAATCAAAGTGCAGTGCATTTCTGCAACTTTGATTAAAGATATTTCTCATCATTCTACAACAATTACAAACCTCCCAACGTTTGAAGAAGAGACAGAGGGATAAACACTGCGGTGCGGCCTCAGCAATACATTTTTATTACATTTTTTATGGGTTTAATAGAGAAAAATAATAAATTGCGCACATTTTTTACTCCATTTACCAATCCCCAGAAATAATCTGATCACTGTGTTGTTTGGGTTGTTATGATTACAGGGACACCAACTATGTCCATGTTATTTGATGATTAGTGATATGTGTTATTTTATAAAAAAAAGTACAATCAAAATTACATCGTTTTAATTTTTTTATTATTATTATTCTTAGTAATTTATTGAGAAGAAAAAAAATCTCTTTTCCTCTCCCTCTAGAACACAGGAGATAGAGACACTGCTCTGTACAATGGAGCTCTATGTCCTGTGTGAGAGGTTGCATTGTAGATTCATCTATATAAAATCATCCCTCTGACATCATCATTCTTTGTGGCTCAACAGCTAAGGGCTGCTGGACACGTGTGAAAGTTGGTGGTTTGAATCTAAGGTAGTTTTATGGGAACAAATTAATCTGATTCTTACCTTCACCTACACAGAGATGCAGTATCTATCTATCTAGCTATCCATCTATTATATCTATCTATTATTCATTTATCTAGCTATCATCTATCATCTATCTATTATTGATTTATCTATCTATCTTTTATCTATCTATTATCTATCTATTTATCCATCTATCTATGGTAGTATATCTATCTATCTATCATCTATCTATTATCTATTATCAATTTATCTATTTTTTAATCTATCTATTATCTATCTATCATCTTTCTATTATCTATCTATCCCTCTATCTATCTATCTATCCATCTATCTATCCCTCTATCTATCTATAATCTATCATCTATCCCTCTATCTACTGTATCTATTATCTATCTGTTTATCTATTATCTATCTATCTATCTATCTATCATCTATCTATTCCTTTATCTATTATCTATCTATTATCTGGTTATCTATTATCTATCCCTCTATCTATTATTTATCTATCTATCCTTCTATCTATTATCCATCCATTAATCTATCTCTCTATCTATCTAATATCTATCTATATATTATCTATCTATCCATCGATCCATCTATTATCTATTTATCTATTTATCCCACTCTCTAGCTATTATCTATCCATCTCTCTATTATCTATCTATTATGTATCTATCCATCTATCTATCTGTTATCTATCAGCTATCTATCTCTCTATCATCTATCTATTATGTATCTGAATAATCTTCTTCTGGTTTCTCTGCTGAAATACAGAGGTCAAGATTATCAAATCTTCCCATGTGTTTCATTAGAGGCAGTAGCTCAATTGTAGAGCTGATGGATATGGTTTCTGAGTTCATGAGTTCAGGTTGTAACGTACTGGAGGTGGATTCACGGGACCGTGCACCGGACTCCCCCAGCGAAGCAACCAGGAGCTAACCCCTATACAGGGACTGTCCAGTCACCCTACCAGAGGGCCTAGATGCACGGTAGCCGAAACACTAAGGGTACGCGGTCTGAGTCCTTCAAAGATCTGCACAGGGAAAGTCTATTAGTCCACAGGGAACTGTAGACAGGACGGATGTCTGAAACCAGGTTCAGGTGCTGAGAAGGAACAGCCGACGGGGTCCAGATCCAGCAAGAATAGCAGACTGAGGTTACCAGGTGGAATCGGGGACCGGTGACGGGATCAAGCTGAGGGAAGATGGTGGGCTCCACATCAGACAGTCACCGGGATGCTTCCTGGAGGATCAGCAATCTGGACCAGGTCAGGACGGCAGACGGGCTCTGTGGAAGAGACAGTGTTATACAGGAGAAAAGGCACAGAGAAACCTGAACACCTAGCTATGGAAACACGATGATCAGGCACCTCCCATAAGTAACAGGAAGTCTTTTATACCATTCACCTGCAATCAGCCACATCCTGTTCCAGGGATGCTGGCCCTATAAGACCAGGTGACTGAGCGCGCCCGTGCCCTAACGCGCATGCGTGAAGCCCGGGAGCCAGAGGCAAGCACCGAAAGCCGGGGACAGAGCGCAGAAGAACCGGGGACACAGAGACCGGATCAGTGGGTACGGAGCAGTGCCGGGACACAGAGACCGGATACGGAGCGGTGCCGGGACACAGAGACCAGATCAGTGGGTACGGGGCGGTGCCGGGACACAGAGACCGGATCTGTGGGTACGGAGCAGTGCCGGGACACCAGAAGCGTGACACAGGTCCTGGCTGTCTTGGAAACCCAGAGCAGATGGGAATTTAATTTAATTTATTCACTGCATCGAGGGGAGGGGCAACAGCTGGGATCTGCGGGACTGCGGGATAGAGCCCTCAAATCGGGACAGGCCCGCAGTTATGCCTGGATTCAGCATCTTAGTGCCAGTATGGCACTGCCTTTAGTTCATATGATCATATTGCAAATTCCTGGTGGTTGGTTCTCTTTAAGTCATACAATATTTATTTATATTTGACTTTTTAATCTCACTTTTTTCCTTGCCAGTTAAATGAAAAACCTAATTTTTGCCACAATTATTTTATGGTGTTCACTAGTTTTACGGTATTAACTCGTGTAACAGAATTATAGATCTGATCGGAGATACCAAATACAGTATGTGTATTTTTTTGTTTATTTTTGTTTTTACATATGTGACCCCCTGGACTATTCAGGACGTCACAGGGTACTGCACACTCTTTCTCTTTAGTGCAGTATTCAAATCCCTCATGGTTCTGGGTCCCCATCTTACAGTGCTGCCTCCAACAGCAACTCAAATCCTAGATACACCCTGCACCACACCCACCAGGCACATCAGTGGGCGGCTTGAGTGGAATAGGGTCGCTCACCTAGGGGTCAGGAAGGGGAGGTGAAAAGGGAAGTGGAGTAGTGAAGTGGAGGAGGAGATGTGAGGTAGCCCTCGAGCTGAGACGAGCTCAGACGAGGCTGGGAGTAGTGGCTACCAGGAGAAGCTGACTAGGTTGCAGGCGGTGGTCTGGACCTAGAGGAGTCGGACCCCCGGTCCCAGGGGATTGCGGCTAGGTGCCTGGACCTGTCAAAGAGGACGGTCAGCAGCCTGGTCCTATCACCGGTCCAGGACCGAAGGCACGACAATTAACCTGCAGAGAATGGAGCCTTTATGGACTGTTCCCACTAACTCCAGAATCGGGGCACTAGCGCAACGAGGAGGATAGGGCCTTCCAAAAAAGCAGCCCACTAAAATCCCAAGCGTGAGCCCTGAGAGCTGGCTCCCACACTTAGCCACAGTGGGGAGCGGGGCCCAGCAAGTTCCAGGCTACTGGCCACTACGGTGAATTTAAACTTTGTGCCAGGAGGCAGGTTCACCAGGCAGCACTGCAGGGGATGGGACCCGGATGAGCTCCCCTTTGAGAGGCAGCGGCACACAGAGACTTGGTTTACCCGGTTGTCAGCGTCTGCTTATTGGCTGAGTGAGTACCTGAGTGATTTTCCCTTCACGGCACCCAGTAGCATCATCCAGAGTCCCGGGACCTACCCCTACCCGTGGAGGGCAATGACACCTGGCTGCCCCACTCCATCACCCCGGGTACTCCCAACGGCAGCAGCGGTACTCCCAGTTACCGCACACCACGGGTGGCGTCACGAACAATAACTCCCCTGTAAATATCCCCCTTTTACTTTAGAGTGTGGCCCCTAAGCCCCCGAGTCCAGAGACCCTCGAGCCACGAACGGACACTAACCCCGGATCCGAGCGGTTTGATCCGCTGCTGGGGAGGCACACATACATATACGTGTTTATTATATTATTATTTTTATTATTTTGTGGGGGATTTTTTTTACTTTTTATTACTTTTTTCGCTGGGTAATGCATTGCCTTGTACGGCAATGCATTACACCTGTAAGTTTGAGACTGACAGAATGCCTGTTAGACCATGCTCTTGGCATGGTCTAACAGGCCACCATAACAAAGTAACCCAGAGGTCGTCCTTTGAGTTTGGGTTACCATGGCAATGATTGGGACCCCATGATCACGTCGCAGAGGTCCTGATCGGGTGGTAGAGGGAGCGCACCTCCTAAATGCCGTGATCGAGCGGGCACAGCTTATTTTTCCATATGTGAGTATCACAGGTGAAACATTTATGAAATCAACTGACACCATAGCTCCCAAGAATCCTGGATTCAGCCGCACTGTCTCGAATTGATGGCTCAGTCCCGCTAGTCAGGGCTTTTGTTCTGACTTCCTCTCATCTGGTCTTCCCAAGACACAAACTCATGAACTTCGTTGTCGCTAGGCAGCAGCTTTACCATTGAGCCACTGCCCAGAAAGAGAGACATGAGGGGACTTGGTAATCTTGATCTGTACTGCAGCACTGTATCTCTATGTGCCTGCATTCTTAAGGTGAAGAAAAAGTCAGATTTTTGTATTCCTATAAAACCAATCTATATAAATAATTGCCTTATTCTGTCTGTCTGTGTTGCTCCAAAATTGTGTCACGTTACAGTGTCACCGTAAGTGTCATAAAAGTGACAACTGTCGGATTGGCCGCTGGGCTCGGCCTGGCCCCGCCCCCCCACGAATTGGCCGCTCGCCTCGGCCTGGCCCCACCCCCCGCATGGATTAGCCGCTCTGGGCTTGGCCTGGCTCCGCCCCCCACGGATTGGCCGCTCGCCTTGGCCTGGCCTCGCCCCCCACATGGATTAGCCGCTCGCCCCGGACCTCCGCACGCATCGCCCGCTCCAGCGTACACCGGCTCCCGGTACACATGTGCAGGGAGCCGGCATACGCTGACGCCTCGCCCGCTCAGCCCCGCTCCAGCGTACACCGGCTCCCGGTACACATGTGCAGGGAGCCGGCATACGCTGCGGTCAATAATGAAATGTCATGCAGCGGTGAAAGAGTTAAAGACACTGCAAGACACTTCATTATAGGCAGCGGGCACCCCAGAAGAGAGAAGATAGAAGAAAGAAGACCCCGCAGTCATACTCACCAGACGCCGACCGGGAGCAGGTGAGCGCATCAAGGTCCTGCAGCAGCGGAACACACACACACACGCACACACACACATAAGAACAGACACACACACATCAGATCACACTCACTCACTTTCACACACACCTCACACACACATCAGATCGCATCCACACACAACAACATCCAGTGATATCGCTTACTTCTCGGCGGCGATACTGTGCGTGCAGTGAACTTTCAGGACCTGCCGGAGGATCACATGGCCAGAAGCATGTGGTATCTCCGGATGTTGTGAGTGTGTGAGCGCGTATGTGCGATATCGTCAGTGTGTGTGTGCGTGTATGCGATCGGGTGTGTGCGTGTATGCGATCGGGTGTGTGCGTGTGTTCTGATGTGTGAGTGTATGCGATCGGATCTGTGAGTGTCGGCAGAGGAGCACGGCGTGCAGCACAGCTGCTGGGACCACCCACCGGAGGGCACAGGGAGAAGTGGGGTGTGAGTGTATGCGATCAGATGTGTGCGTGTATACTGTCTGATGTGTGACTGTGGAGCACGATGGGGAGTGCGCAGCATGGGGGATGGAGCACGATGGGGGTGCGCAGCATGGGGGATGGAGCACGATGGGGGTGCGCAGCATGGGGGATGGAGCACGATGGGGGGTTGTAAAATGATTGAAATTAATACATCAAGTTATCAAATATTTCATAGTAAGACATATACGTTCATAGTTCTGTTCATGTTGGAGGGCATAGGTTATTAATAAAGTTTATAAGGGATAAATATGCCCATATGGAATATACTTGAGTGATGAGCATGGAGGGATATATTTGAATCCTTCCCGAAGCTTTCCGAAGTTTCCAGAAGGTTACGTAATATGGAACTATATTCAACTGTGTTACACTAGAATGCCCTATATGGTCTGAACAGCTGGTATATAATGCACGATGGAGGGGGCTACTGGGGGCTCCTCCACACTGCCTGCGGTGAGAAGACTTCAGTGCTGCAAGATATGACACGTTGTCCAGCCTAAGAGATGACATCTCCTGCATTGCCGTTCAGGAACCAAAGAAAGATGGGTAAAGACTTCCCATTGATTATTATGGACTAAATGAACTCTTTGCGTAAGCTATCAAAGTATATTATTTTTCCTTTCTGTAACTGAACCCTGGCAACCATTTTTTTAAATAGATAAAATACATTTATTTTTTACATCTTTGGAAGTTCTTTCTTTCATGCGGCTTTTACATATTTGACGAAAAATATATTTAAGAGTATATTTTTTTAACATTTGGTGAGCCACCCATTCGTAATTTTTTACGTTTTTGTTGTTCCTTCACTTTGCATAAGGGGGGTCGAAGTTATCAAAGTCATAAGTATTTTAAATATCTCCTGCAAAGGATCAGGAATCGACAATTTATAAAAAATCACGCAGAACCTAGGAAATACGTATGAGTCAAGTTGCATGAATGTTTTTTTTAATGAACTTTAAAGTTTTTACAAAGCCACAGAAGTTAACTTTTGACGTATTTTTGAGTAAGAAGATAAAGTCAGTCCATAAGAAGTATTGGACCTGCTGAGTAAGGTGAATCAAGTCTTAGAGGATCATCCATCAGATCATCTGATCATTTCAGGTAAGAAAATGGATTTTATCTCTTCATATGTTAAGCAAAGTAAACTTCAGTTCACTTATTCAGATATTTCTAATGTAGAGGAGCTTTGGTTACGCTTTTATGAGGAGTGTGAACTTGAGAATTCACGTGTAGAATGTGCAAGGTCTTTTAATAGAGAGAAACAGAAAAACAGAAATGTCTGTCATTTAGTCTATGATTTTCACAAGTTAATCGTAGAAAAGTGTAAAAATGGTGGAAATAGACAACCTGAATTGTCAGGAGAGTCAGTGACAGAGAAATCCAAAGACTGCTTAGAACCTGAAATGTCAGTCAGTGATATTGTGAATTCTGACTGTAATGTTGTAAATGATCAGTCAGATGATTTAGACTGTAATTCAAATCAGAATTTTGATAATGGCGGCAGACATGTGCTACGTAATCAAGGTCATTTTCAGCATACTGGGAAAGAAGCAGGAAATGACGTAGAGAAGCCAGAAGGGGGAGGAGCCAGAGTGATACACGTGCAGAAAAGACACGTGGAGAGAGAAAATGGCGACGATGAGTTTCTAAAAATAGAACAGGCTAAGTTAGGGATTACACTTAGAAAAAATTTATTGGACATATGCAAATTAATTCCCGCATATAATCCTAAAATACATGTTTGCAGAAATTCAGAGATATTTGAAAGTTCCATCGAGAAATTTAATTTAACCAATAGTGAGACGAATCAGTTATTCCGTATGTGGTTACCTCAGCATTTCTTTAGACAATTGGCATTAAAAAAGTCTTCTGACAATGAGACATTTGATTGTTCAAGTGATAACGATATCATAAGGCTGAAATATCTCATCTTCTGTGCAAGGAATGAATCTGATCCAAACTATGAGATGTTGAAGGAATTACAAATTGAACAGAATGAGAGTACGTTCTCATTTATGTCCGTTTTTGAACGTTTGTATAGGGCGGTCATTCCAAATGTCAGATTGGATGGAATGATACGTTTATTCATCAAGAAATTTAATTTCCTTGATAATGCAGCCTGTGCAGTGGCATTAAATAAAAAGTCCCTATTCGAATGTACGACATTTATCAATTTTGTTAGAAGTCGCCAAAGTCAATCAAGACAGAAATTAATTAATTCTGAAAAACCAACACGGAAAAGGGAGAGTTTCCGTGAAAAACCAACAGTGTCTCCCAGATCCAGATATTTCTGTGACAGGGTGTATGCAGTTCGGAGGAAGATGCATACGTGTTACAAACCATACAATCCACCCCAATTTCTGTCATCTAAAAGTCTTTTTCCACAGGAAAAACCCTTGTCACCAGTGACGGGATCGATCACTGGGATTGAGGATCCCAGACAAATGATGAGTAAAAGCTTTGAAAACCAGAAACAGGTGTCTTGTGGAGATCCTCTCCCTGGGATAGGATTTGATAGCCAGCAACAGCTGGGGGGTCTTTCAGAGAGGGACATTCTCTCTCATATAAGAGAAAGCCTTGAATTACATAAGTTCCGAGATTCCTATAAGTTCAAAGGGAATCTAATAAATCGAATCTTTGAAGAAAAAATTAGGTATGGTCTTCAGTTAAATAAAGTGGATTTCTGGGTAAATTAATTTTATTGTTTGACAAATGTGCTTATTCATATACAGTGAATCAATACATATATATATATACATATATATATATATATATATATATTAAAAGTAGTGATAGTAAATCAAGGTCATATTTTCATTTAGTCAAATGATAGTTTAATGTTATAAATAATAATTTGATCTCTGTATATGAATAATAATATTTAAAATAAAACAATAAGAGAAAGTAACAGATTCAAAGTGTTTCATTTTTATCATGAATATGATAATAATTTTATTCTTTTATTTCCCTCAGAATTTATCAGTAAAGCAGATTGATGAAGTATTAACTTTTTTATTTATACATATGTTCTTGTCCTCAATCAGGTAACATATATTTTATTGGGTAAGATTAATCGCGAAAGCACGAATAATAATAATAATTATTTTCTCAGGTACCAATTGCCAGAGAACTATTATTTTAATGTTTCTTTTATGAATACACATACATCTTCTTTAGAGTTATTAGAAATGTAATCTGAGCTTTGGAATGTAGTAAAACTGCTTGCTGTTTTGGAATGGTGTTCCTTGCATGTACTAGAGCATGTGACTTGAATTACTAAAGCTAATATCAAATATTTCTATGGTCAAATGTACAGTATGTAATACATTGGAATTTGTATTTTTCAAGAACTACTTCAAATTAGTAACATAATTTTTGAAATGCGCATAGAATATTGGAAAAAAAAAAGGGATATGTGTTTGTCAGTTTCTATGTAGAAGTGTATGTTAAAGACCATGGCAGTCTTGTGTGCATAGATGTGTCAATGAATGATTGATTGTCTGAGCAGCTGCTAAAGTCAAAGTATTTGGATCCAGAGAGAGAGAAAAAAAAAAAAAAAAAAAAAGGGGGAATTTTTGTTTTAACTTAGAAGTTATAAGATATGTATGTATACTATATAGAATAAATAAGTTATAGTACATAAGTATAAATAATGAAGGAATTTATACAAGATATATATTTTAATTCTTAGACATATGTCTTTAGTATAGAGATATTAGGATTTTTTTTTATTATTAAGGGTTTATTCTGAAGAGTTACATTCTAGAATAAGGTTATAACGTTTTGATTTTCTTATATCTTTTGTGTTAGTCACTTCTTTTACTGATACACAGATTGGTAATCATTTTTTCTTTTCAAATATGGAAGTGATATTTATAATATGGTATTGAAGATATGCAACACAAATTTTAATTTAATTTAATCTAAACATATTAATTTTTATAATATCATATTTTATGATATTGAAAGGGGGAGGTTTGGCCTCAATCACACACATTTATATTTGATAAATATATGTGTTTACAGGATACTTTAATAATTAATATTTCAAGTACAAAGGAAGAATTGGGAATATAAAAAAATATATTTGAAGTATATCATAATGCATTTATATACTAAGAGAAGTGTATTATTTGTAAGGTTACATGACTTAATTATTTTTATTGGTTATTGATAGGTTTGGTAATTTTATAAGATACTGGTAATATTAAGGTTATCTGGTAACATTAAGGTTATGTATTATTAAAGACATAGGTGTTATATACATAGAAGGCCTTATTTTTATTTCAAGTTTTATTTTTATTCCGATTTTCATTTTTCTTTTTATTCCTATTTTTTATATTAATTATTATTTTAATATTCACATTTTTAATCTTAATTCTACAATTTTTATTTTTTCTTCAGATTTTAAATATCTCAATTGAGAAAACACTTCAATATTTAGTTCAGTAATATCTAATATAAGAATATTACTTTATTAAATATGAATCATATTAAAAGGGAAAAGTTCCATTTTTTTTGGAAGAAAAGATACTTCCTTCATCAATATATACAATTGTTTACTTCCTGGTAATACATTATTTTTATATTAGTATGTTAACACAATAAGGGTGAAATATCACTTATAGTTACACATTTCTTTATAGTAGGTTATTTAATAAATAATAGACAAATCAAATAAATTAAATTAGAGTAATAAAGATGGAAGATTAAGGTACATCTAGGTTTACCTTCCTATATTTACAAATAATATATATTATATTTTTAATCAATAATAATTTATAATGGGTATTATTGTGTTTTGATGGTATCATCCAGTCTTTTCTAAAAGGTTATTTGCTTTGATTTATAATTTACAAATGATCTAACTAAAAGCCACATTGTTGCCTTTCATATTTATAATATGATACATGTTATAGGTACACATTATATTATTTCATACTTTATATTATATTTTGGTTACATTCAACACATTGCCACCTATGGGTTTGGAAGGGTAATGCACCAATGACAAAAAAGGTCATTACAAGAAAATACTATTGTCTATATCATTATGCAATATTTTATCATTCTGAGTATCAATTATATTAATACTTTTACGATAATAATAATAATGACATGGTATTATAGTATTAGAGTTATGGTACGCTGTGACATTTATTAGTGATAGTTATTGCCATATTTGGTATTTAGATTAGGGAATGAATCAGTCTTCAATCAAGATTAGAGAAGATAAAAAGACTTTATATTTTTCCTAAAGTTAAAAGGGATTCTGCAAAAAGGTCCAAAAGGTAACGTCTCAAAAAAGACTGTGTAACATACAAAATACACTTACCGTGCTTGCATCTCAGAAACACAATAGTCCTATGATTTCAGGATGGACAATGACACATGGTCTGTGCATTAAGACCTCCCTAAAGTTACTAAGAAGAGCAATGACGTGTTAAAGTTAACCCCTGTCGTGCTGACCAAGAACGTCTTAACATCTGTTATTCGACAACAGGCAGCATGGAGGATAAAAGGTGACTAATGTAAATTGCACTGCACAGACATCAAAGACTTCTGCCATTCTTCTACAAGTCATGAACTGTGGTTTATCAACATTGGCTATGGTCTTTGTAATAAAGAATAAAGTTTATGGACTTTGATCTAACAATGATAAACGCAATACGGGACTGTACTAAATCGGTAACCATTCATTTTTATCAAAGGATTTATTTCTAAGAGATTGTGTTTATGCTGGATTACATCGGAGATAAGAAGACATCAACTCAGAGGACATCATTTGGTGACCGGATTTGGTTTTTGCATTTCTTTTTAGGTCTAGCGAAGTATAGTTTTATACATTTTTATATGATCAGTCACAGCCTGTCATAACATGAATCCACATTATTATATTATTGAACTTACATGAATAATGCAAATTAATTATTCTTCATCATTATTATTGATATTAATCCGTTATTGCCAAATAAGGAAAGAAGATTTGTTATTTTCTTGATGTATTAATTAATTTTCGGGGTTGCTCCACCCACTTCAAGGGGGAATTGTAAAATGATTGAAATTAATACATCAAGTTATCAAATATTTCATAGTAAGACATATACGTTCATAGTTCTGTTCATGTTGGAGGGCATAGGTTATTAATAAAGTTTATAAGGGATAAATATGCCCATATGGAATATACTTGAGTGATGAGCATTGAGGGATATATTTGAATCCTTCCCGAAGCTTTCCGAAGTTTCCAGAAGGTTACGTAATATGGAACTATATTCAACTGTGTTACACTAGAATGCCCTATATGGTCTGAACAGCTGGTATATAATGCACGATGGAGGGGGCTACTGGGGGCTCCTCCACACTGCCTGCGGTGAGAAGACTTCAGTGCTGCAAGATATGACACGTTGTCCAGCCTAAGAGATGACATCTCCTGCATTGCCGTTCAGGAACCAAAGAAAGATGGGTAAAGACTTCCCATTGATTATTATGGACTAAATGAACTCTTTGCGTAAGCTATCAAAGTATATTATTTTTCCTTTCTGTAACTGAACCCTGGCAACCATTTTTTTAAATAGATAAAATACATTTATTTTTTACATCTTTGGAAGTTCTTTCTTTCATGCGGCTTTTACATATTTGACGAAAAATATATTTAAGAGTATATTTTTTTAACAGGGGTGCGCAGCATGGGGGATGGAGCATGATGGGGGGTGCGCAGCATGGGGGATGGAGCACGATGGGGAGTGCGCAGCATGGGGGATGGAGCACGATGGGGAGTGCGCAGCATGGGGGATGGAGCACGATGGGAGTGCGCAGCATGGGGGATGGAGCACGATGGGGGTGCGCAGCATGGGGGATGGAGCACGATGGGGGGTGCACAGCAAGGGGGATGGAGCACGATGGGGGGTGCGCAGCATGGGGGATGGAGCACGATGGGGGTGCGCAGCATGGGGGATGGAGCACGATGGGGATGCGCAGCATGGGGGATGGAGCACGATGGGGAGTGCGCAGCATGGGGGATGGAGCACGATGGGGGTGCGCAGCATGGGGGATGGAGCACGATGGGGGGTGCGCAGCATGGGGGATGGAGCACGATGGGGGTGTGCAGCATGGGGAATGGAGCACGATGGGGGTGCACACCTCCCCCCAAAACACACACATAGCGCCACACGCGCACCGCACAACACACCATACACACACTGGGAACCACAAACACCGCCCTACACACACAACACCCAACACACAAACACCGCGGCATACACAAATATACGCACATACCGCGCAACACACACACTGCACAAAACATACCTCCCCCAAAACACACACGCACTCCACACCCACACAAACCACGCAACACACGCAGCACCACACACACAGAACGCTGTAGACACACAGCGCTCCACAAACAACGCAACACACACAACGCAACACACATACAACACCGCTCTCACACACACCCCCACCCAGACAACACCCAGAACATTTACAGTGCCCTACACAAACACTGGTAACTACACACAACAACATCGATATATATAACAAAAAACGTACATTAACTACACAATAAATTCTAGAATACCCGATGCGTTAGAATCGGGCCATCTTCTAGTATAAAATAATTACACAAATGCGGTTTCCCCGTTACTTGATGTGTTTTTGGTGCACATGTAAACCTGGGTTTTAATGCTTCTGTAATACTACAGAAAAGCTTTGATTCTGTATTTTAAAATACAGAGGTGTTTTTTTGCTTTTTTTCAGGCTCCACATAGAAGCCTGAAACAAACACAAAAACCGTAGAGTTGAGCAGCATCTTTAAACACCCAGTGGGCAGAAATTTCCTGAAATCACATCCATTTTGCTTGGACATATAGTGCATATTCACATGTAGCATAAATGCTGTTTCTTTGAACAGAAAATTCTGATGTGTCTAAGGCTATGTGCCCACGTAGCAGATTTGTGTGCAGATTTTGTATTTATGTATTGTCAGGAAAAACGTGCATTTTTTATCGCATTTGCGCGTTTTTTTCTATGCGTTTTTCTAGTCATAGCGATTTCAGGGGTTCCTGCTCTGTATTCCTGCGATCACTGCCGAGTCTCACTACCCGGCGCTCCCAGCAATTTAACCACCTGAATGCTGTGATCAATGCAATAGTACCATTCAGGAGGCAGGGCGAGGGATCGCTTACCTCTCCCTGGTGATCGGGTCCATGTAATAAGATCACAGGGACCTGATTGCAGCCATGGCAACCCTGGGTTGTCACACCGACGACCCCAGGTTACTCAGCTATGGAGAACCTCCCACAGCATCCTGAATGTGTGACGCCCTGGACTAGCCAGGTAGTCACAGATAGCGCCCCGCACAACACCTGTCCCCAATAAAGTAACATCAGTCAACCCTTTAAAATCTAGTCACCTCCCTCAGTGCATGATGGACACACCAGGGGGTGGAGCCAGGCGGTTGGCGACGCCCACCTAAGAATCCAGAGGGTCTGAGGCAGGAGAAGCAGTGAGAAGTCAGAGAGTTCAGTAAGGAGAGAGTTTGGAGTGAAGTGCAGCAGGCCTGTGGTGACAGGTCTGCAGCAGAAACTGACAGGTGCCGGGGTCGTAGCCCTGGTACCTCGGCTAGGAGGCAGATGGTTTCCTTGCCTGCAGGAGCCGGGAAGACGGCTCGGTGGAACCGTGGTGGACCGGGACAGGGTAGTGGCCCTCCGGTACCGACTCGGGCAACCCACTCGGAAACCGGAGCACAAGGGGGTACTCAGACCCTGAACGAGGTCCAGAAGCCACTGGACCGAGTCAAATCTACTGATTGTGTCGCGGGCGGGGAGGACGCCGCCGCTGCGCTCGCTAATGCTCGGGTCCGGCGCTGCTGCGACTGCTGCTCGGTGGCTCGAGTGGTGGGCCGGATCTGGGGACTCGAGCGGCGTTCCTCGCCCGTGAGTGAAAAGGGTGGTTGGTTTGGGGGATTTAGTCCGTGACGCCATGCACGGGTTGTGGTGAAGATGGGCACCACCGCTGCTGGTGACGGGGATCCCGGGAGTGATGGTAGGGAGCAGCTGGGATGTTGTTTTCCCCGTGGGTAGGGGTTGGTGGTCCCGGGGCCCGGTGGTGTGACGGGGAGGCAGGGTTGGTGAGGTGCAGGGTTGCAGGGACAGCGCGGCGCAGTGCCGGATGGCACGGGTGTACTCACTGAGTAAGAGATGCACAAAGTCCTCGGTAAACCAAACGGCTGGATGGACGGGTCCCGCAGCCGGCTGCAGTGTCTCTCCCCGGACAGGTGATGGCGGCTGTCTTTCCCTGCACCTTTGTGTACTTGTTTGACTACGATGGATCCCCAATGGTAGTCCGCTCCCCGGTGTATGGATGCCGGAGGAGCCCGTTTGCCCGCAGGCGCTGGCCCTTGGGTCTCTAGCCTTAGGCGGTAGCTGTATACCCTCACGGTGTGGGCGGTTGCCTTCTAACGGGTCTTTGGCTGTTAGGAAACCCCTGGGGTTCCTGTCATACTCGGATTTGACTATTGACGGCGACTCCAAGCCTAGTCGGGGTCCGATGGCCCTGCCTGTGTGTGCTGGCTTCACTTCGCTCCCCAGTCGGTATCGGCGGGCCAATGCCCGACCCCGGTCCTACGGTTCCGCGTTGATTCACCGCTCCTGCAGACGGCCACCACCGTCTGCCAACCTTGTTGTCAGTGCCTGGGCCACAAACCCAGACACTCTCCACTTCACTCCTCTCACTTCAACCTCCTCCACTGTTCTCCTAAACTCAACTGTCACTTTTTCCCGCCTCCAGGCCTGTGAACTCCTCGGTGGGTGGAGCCAACCGCTTGGCTCCGCCCCACCTGGTGTGGACATCAGACCCTGGAGGGAGGCAACAAGGGTTTTGTGTTTGGCTAATGTTACTGTCTAGTGGGGGTGGGGGTGTATGTATGTTACCTGTGACGACCTGGCTAGTCCAGGACGCCACATTCCCCCTTGGTGAAATGCAGACTGTCCGCGGGCTGCCCGTCCATCACCGGTTTTATTTTATTTTTTTTCACTGTAAAATATAATTAACATGTAACCATATAAAACATAAGCATTTTTGTCAGGTCACTTGAACGTTGCACACATAAAAAAACACTTTTAATAATGACGGACGGACGGATGTCTTCCGCTCTCCCACCCAAGCAACCTAGCCCTGATGCTGCCCCTAAGAAGTGGGCAGCACCCCATGACCCCAGTCCAGGTTCAGGCTGCCCGAGCGGGATCGGGTACGGGTACTCGCACCCGGCTGTCACTTCAGGGGACCCCACGTCCAAGGGGGACCCCTGACCCCCAGAGGATGGCCACCGGTCCTGGTGGTGGCCAGGCCCCAGCCTGCTCTGCTGCGGGCCCTTCCTCCAATATGCCTCTCCAGAGGCGGCAACGGTTTCCATCCCACAAAACTATTTACAAGCCCACCAGTTTATGGGTGGCCTGCCAGTTCTCGGCCATGTTCATGAGCAGTTCCTCATGTGGGTGGTAAAAACGCACAGAGTCCCTCCGGGGACAACTTTCCGGCAACAGCCGGAATAATCACAGTGGCTAATCAGGTGAAGCTTCGGTTTTGATTCTGATTCATTCAAACTGCTGAGGGTCCCAACGGGAACAACTTGCTTGCAACGGAGGACCGCTGCCACTACTGGAGGTCACCATCGCCACTTACTTCCTCCGGATCCGCCCTAGGAGTGTATGGCGGAGGAGGTGACTGGGGTTGCTCGTGGTCATCATGGCTCACCCTTCTCTGGACATCCAGGGCGAACCAGCCCCTCTCTCCCAGGAGGCAGGTATATGTGACCAACTCTCCCGCACAGAGGTCACGCTCCGGATGGCCCAGGGACAGCCGGCTGTGCACATCTCGCCTGGAGAAGAACGCCTCGACCCCCAGGCTTGGCTCGTGAATAAACCCCCATCCACGCCGGGGGTAGAACTGCCGGACTTGACCTTCAAAGATCGGGCCCCGAGCTTTGGGAGAGGCTCTCCTGAGAGCATCCTTTGCCTCCACAGTGTGGGCCAGGATAGCAGCCTTTTCTTTCTCCCCCGCCTCTGTCTCTCGACCCCTCAGGTTTGGCTGTCGCTCCCAACATGGCGGCTCCTCTAGTGCGGGGGTTGGGCCCAGCAGGTACCCCCCGATGCGGGCCACGACTGGCACCTTCTGGGTAGGGGGGCACCGCTGTGTCGCGGCCTGCCTTGCTGCCTTGCAGCGGCAACCCTCCGGAGCCTCAGCCGAGGCTTGGAGCTTGGGAGCGGTCAGCGTCACTTTCCGGGCTTGAGGCGGGCTACCCTCCACCTCTGTACTGGCCGGGCGGACTGCCGGGGCCTCTTCGGGTGCGGCCACTTTCGGGCTGGATGGCTCCCTTTGGGGAGTGGGCACCCTCCAGGGGAGCGGGGTTGACGCTGGCCGGGCAAACTGTCGTTCGCAGGCAGCACCTGCAGGTGGATCTTCGCGGGCAGGAGTGATGTCATCTGTTGCAGGGTTCGGGAGCAGCAGGCCGACCGGCGGGGTGGCGCCGACCAATACGGGCAGCGGGGAACGCAGCAGGCTGAGCAGCGGCAGACCGGGCCCCTCGGCCGCAGCGACAGGTCCCTCTGGGACACAGGGGAGTGGGTCACTCACCCGCTCCTCCAACTCTGCTTTCGCCTCACGGGCCTGCACGGTCACCACCACTTCCACCATTCCAGCCTCCCATTCTTGCACCCGGAGCTGGAGCCGGGTCTGCAGCCTGCGGCTTTACTGGGCCACCCGAGCCTCCACCCACCCCGCTGTTCCGGGCGTGGGCCTGCTGGACGGGATGGACATCCTGCTTGCTCGGCCTCCAGGAACGGGATATCTTGCAGAGTCCTGGCGTCCCCGCTTTCTATAGCCTCGGCTACATTAGGCAGACACACACCTGCCCCCCCTTGGTTCTCTTCAGCACATCCGCTTGTTGGGAGCGGGGCTTCGCTTTCGCGCCTTCCCTGCTCGGAGAAGACGCTTGAGCAGGAGATTTTCGCGCCAAGATGGCGGCGCTTCAAAATTTTCGGCCGGACACCGCCGGCGGAGATCACAAGGCGCACTTCTACTCGTAAGTAGATGGGTTCAATCCTGTTCGTGACGCCAGGTTTTGTCGCAGGCGGGGAGGACGCCGCCGCTGCGCTCACTAACGCTCGGGTCCGGCGCTGCTGCGACTGCTGCTCGGTGGCTCGAGCGGTGGGCCGGATTCGGGGACTCGAGCGGCGTTCCTAGCCCGTGAGTGAAAAGGGTGGTTGGTTTGGGGGATTTAGTCCGTGACGCCACCCACGGGTTGTGGTGAAGATGGGCACCACCGCTGCTGGTGACGGGGATCCCGGGAGCGATGGTAGGGAGCAGCTGGGATGTTGTTTTCCCCCTTCGTGGGTAGGGGTCGGTGGTCCCGGGGCCCGGTGGTGTGACGGGGAGGCAGGGTTGGTGAGGTGCAGGGTTGCAGGGATAGCGCGGCGCGGTGCCGGATGGCACAGGTGTACTCACTCAGTAAGAGATGCACAAAGTCCTCGGTAAACCAAACGGCTGGATGGACAGGTCCCGCAGCCGGCTGCAGTG